>NC_091997.1:55036944-55383610 GCF_044704955.1 Pristiophorus japonicus
GTGTGTGCGTGTCAGAGAGTGTTTGTGTGTGTGTGTGTGTCAGTGAGTGTGTGTGAGCCCACACTGGCCTCAGAGCCGGCTGGTCCGCACGGGCGTTAGTTTCGCTGTCAGTTTCCATGCCCGGACGTGGTGCCCACACACAGAGCTCTGGGCACCGACCAGCGCCCCCCGACTCCCTGCACACCCCTTGCTCTCCCTCTGCCCCTCTCCCCCCGGCTTCTCTCTCCACCAATTCCCCCCTCTGCCCCTCTCCCCGGCTCGGACCGTGCTCCGCTCCCGGTCAATGTTCCCTTGCCCCCGGCCCCTCGCTCCCTCCGCCCGCTCCCACCGCGCTCACTGGTAGCAGATTGCTTACGAAGGCACTTACTCTGCCCCTCGAACTTGCGGATGATGGTGTCCAGGTAAGTGTTCTGCGGCGCGACGTGGCCCCTGCGAACCGGCATGTTGTCGGGAAGAGTTCGGTGAGCTGCTAATTGTTGAGCCCCGGCACCTTGCCGCCTCCCATCCCTGTCTGTGTCTGTGTCTCTCTGTCTGTGCCCGGAGCAAGCGCGCACTCCAACAGCCGCCTGCCTGTTACCAGGACACCGGGCTCCAGGGACACCCCAGCCCCAGCATCCCTGCAACTCTCTCCTCCTTCAACACAAGATGATCAGACCCTCAATGCAGCGAAAGAGAGAGAGAGAGGGTGGGAGACAACGGGTCTCTTTGCCTCTTAAAGAAACAAAGGACCCTCCCCAGCCAATAGGGCTGGAATAAAGAAAATCAATTCAGTGTTTCCCCAACACCCACCCAGCTGTCGGAACAAGCAGCAAGAACTGGAGCCATGTCAGGCAGGTGCTGCACAGCCTACATTTAGGGTTGTACACCAGTAAATCGTCATTGCAGTTCAGCCTCCGCCTCCTCCCATTTGTCCTCAAGGATGCAGAGCACCGGCCCCAGAGGAGGTTCTCCAAAAGTCACGCTCAATCCCGAATAAATTCTCTTCTCCACAGAATGTGCGATGGGGGTCAAACCCAGGACACACCAGCCCTTGCAGTCAGCTTAAAGGGGCACGGTGCAGGAGGGGAAGGAAGGTTTGCTTTTTGTGTATTTGCAAACGTGCAGCCGACGTTTCCTGTAAGCTGTGCGGCCACGCGGAGGCCTGGAGGTCTTGCGCAGGCCGCTCACCGGCCTTTATACGGGAGAATCTGCACATGCACAATAATGTGAATGGGCCGCGCAGCTAGTTAAAGGGACCACGCACCAAAATAAATAAGGGCAACACTTCAGGCAACGTGACGTAAGTTACTTTTAAATGGGCATCGCATCGTGACGTGTGATGTCACAGCATGCAATTCTTGCCCAGTCCCCAAACAAACCGTATCGTCCCCAAACATGCTTCATGAAGACAGGACCCCTTTAATTCTTCAAGCTGGCTGTTTCCAAACTACCACAGCTTTATGGGGAAGGGGTGGAATGCATCTAAACTTACAAATATTTAAAAATAAATTGTTCCACTGAATTTTGAATTCGTGAGGTGAGTGGTGTTAGTGCTGGGGAATGGAACACGTTCCATCGCAAACACCCAGCATCGGAATCACACACTCCCAGTACAGGTACAGCACAGGTTAGATACAGAGTAAAGCTCCATCTACACTGTCCCATCAAACATTCCCAGGGCAGGTACAGCACGGCTTAGATACAGAATTAAGCTCCCTCTACACTGTCCCATCAAACACTCACAGGGCAGGTACAGCACGGGTTAGATACAGAGTAAAGCTCCCTCTACACTGTCCCATCAAACACTCACAGGGCAGGTACAGCACGGGTTAGATACAGTGTAAAGCTCCCTCTACACTGTCCCATCAAACACTCACAGGGCAGGTGCCGCACGGGTTAGATACAGAGTAAAGCTCTCTCTACACTGTCCCATCAAACACTCCCAGGCAAGGTACAGCATGGGGTTTGATACAGAGTAAAGCCCCCTCTACACTGTCCCAGCAAACGCTCCCAGGGCAGGTACAGCACGGGATTAGATACAGAGTAAAGCTCCCTCTACACTATCCCATCTTTTAAGGCAACAACAACAACAACTTGTATTTATACAGCGCCTTTAACATAGTGAAATGTCCCAAGGCGCTTCACAGAAGTGTTACGCGATGAAAATTTGACACCGAGCCGCATAACTAGAAATTAGCGCAGCTGATCAAAAGCTCGGTCAAAGAGGTAGGTTTTAACGAGTGTCTTGAAAGAGGAAAGAGAAGTAGAGAGGCGAAGAAGTTTAGGGAGGGAGTTCCAGAACTTGGGGCCTAGGCAACAGAAGGCATGGCAACCAATGCTGCAGCAATTATAATCAGGGATGCTCAGGGGAGCAGAATTATAGGAGCACAGACATCTCGGTAAGGTAAAGCACGGGCTAGATAGAGAGTAAAGCTCCCTCTACACAATTGTTGCTGTTGTTGCTGCTGTTGGTGTTGGTGTTGATGTTGTTGTTGCTGCTGTTGTTGTTGTTGTTGTTGCTGTTGTTGTTATTGTTATTCATACTGGGTTTGTACAGTATGAATGTTTAAATAAAAGATCTGATCTTGCCACTACTACAACTGAGTGTGTGTGTGTGTGTAGAACTCCGACGTATAAAGCAGCGAAACAAAAAGAACAAGAAAACTGTCCAACATCTTGGTGACCCTGTCGTGATTTTCAAAAGTTAATTGGCCCAGTTGTTTGAAGAAGTGTTTCCACGCATCACTTCGAGGGGATCAGATGAAACCTTCCTTAGATTCTCTCACACACATCACATTCGAGTTCCCTAAAATGCACCAGATTCTTACTGAAAAAGAGCAGCGTTTAATCAGAGAACTCAAGGAACAAGAGGAGAGGATCTTAGAAACAATGCAGGAAATCTTCATGAAATTCAAAACAATTTAAATTCTATCCAGGAAAAACTCTCAAAGTTGCAAACATAGACGGATCAAAAAGACTGGAGTCATCCCCGGGAACATGATTTTAATTTTATTTGATAAAGTTCCCGTTAATTTGGATTTATGGGCTCGAGTGCCCTTTAAAAAAGGGGGTACTTGATTTAAAAAATCGTTGAAAGGTCCCTATTCACTGTTTATTATTAAGAAGTTTTATTTTTAATTTGTTGGTTTTAGTGCCCCTTTAATAAGGGGCACGAATTATAGGTTCAACTTCAAATAGTTGGAACAAAAAGACAGACTGATATTTCTGGAGGAGCAAACTCGTCAGAAGAGGGGGATCAGTGATGACGGTTATACACTGAAATTAGCAGATGCCGCCCTGTCTGTGGAAAAATTCGTTCGTCCTCTACAGTTCACAGTGTGGAGAGAAAGCTTGGATGCCATTAACCCCAGTGTGGTGCTGGAAAACCGCTAATGTGGCGGAGGTGCGGTGAATGTTTGCAGCGGAGGAGCGGTGAGGGATCGTGGCGGAGGTGCGGCGAATGAGGGTACGGGGCCCAGAAGTGCAGAGGGCCCAGGGTCAGCACAGGCCAGCCACACTGTGATATGTGTGCGCACTAGGTCTGTGCAGCAGAGCTGGTCTCCGGTCGTCCTGGTTAATCCTTGCCACTGGATAAAGGCCTAGTTCTGACAAGCCCGTGTGGTGGCTGATGTGCAACGGTCACCACACGTTAAAACAATCCACGCACAGGCATCTTCCACCCCCTCAATTGGAGTTCAGGACTGGAACATCGGGTCCTTCATTGAAACATCTGTAAACTCTCGTGGAAGCAAGTCATCCTCGTCCGAGGGACCGCCTATGCCGATGATATTGCTGTTGGTGTTGCTGTTGCTGTTGTTGTTGGTGTTGTTGTTGTTGTTGTCATTATTGTTGTTGGTGTTGTTATTGTTGGTGGTGTTGTTGTTGTTTCTTTTACACAAGAACGTAAGAAATAGGAGCAGGAGTCAACCATTTGGCCCATCGAGCCTGCTCCACCATTTAATACGATCATGGCTGATCCAATCATGGACTCAGCTCCACTTCCCCGCCCGCTCCCCATAACCCCTTATCCCCTTATCGTTTAAGAAACTGTCTATTTCTGTCTTAAATTTATTCAATGTCCCAGCTTCCACAGCTCTCTGGGGCAGCAATTCCACAGATTTACAACCCTCTGAGAGAAGACATTTCTCCTCATCTCAGTTTTAAATGGACGGTCCCTTATTCTAAGATCATGCCCCATAGTTCTAGTCTTCCCCATCAGTGGAAACATCCTCTCTGCATCCACCTTGTCGAGCCCCCTCATAATCTTATACGTTTCGATAAGATCACCTCTCATTCTTCTGAATTCCAATGAGTAGAGGCCTAACCTACTCAACCTTTCCTCATAGGTCAACCCCCTCAACAACTGTTGTTGTTGTTGCCATCATGTTGTTGTTGTTGTTGTTTTTAAATGACCTGTTCTATTTCCACACCAAAAATTATTCAGAAGTAATTAATCTTAAGCAATATCAGGAACAATAACAGAGTCTGCCGGATATAACAGATAAAAGACGATAATTTGCGGCTATCCAGGGAGATGAGATGATTGGTGAAGAAGAGAATAGCAGCAACCAGCTGTGCTCCGAGCGGGCAATCGGCAGGGTGGAGCGTTTCCTGGGTTTACTGAAATTTGTGCTCGTCAGTCTGACGGGTGTTAGTGAAAGACTTTCCACCTCAGGCACCCAGTGTTAGCACCAAGCACTCCCAAGTCAGGTACTGCCTGCTTAAAGAAAGAAAACCTTGCATTTATATAGCGCCTTTCGTGACTTAAGGACATCCCAAAGTGCTTTACAGACAATGAAATAATTTTGGAGTGCAGTCATTGTTGTAATGTGGGAAACGTGGCAGCCAATTTGCGCACAGCAAGCTCCCACACACAGCAGTGTGATAATGACAAGATAGTCTGTTTTGGTGATGCTGGTTAGAGATAAACATTGTCCACAACACCGGAGAGAACTCCCCTACTCTTTGACGTAGTGCCATGCGATCTTTTACATTCACCCGAGCGAGCAGACGGGGCCTCGGTTTAACGTCTCATCGGGAAAGACAGCACCTCCGACAGTGTGGCGCTCCCTCAGTACTGACCCTCCGACAGTGCGGCACTCCCTCAATACTGACCCTCCGACAGTGCGGCTCTCCCTCAGTACTGCCCCTCCGACAGTGCGGCGCTCCCTCAGTACTGACCCTCCGACAGTGCGGCGCTCCCTCAGCACTGACTCACTGACAGTGTGGCGCTCCCTCAGTACTGACCCACCGACAGTGCGGCGCTCCCTCAGTACTGACCCACCGACAGTACGGCGCTCCCTCAGTAGTGCACTGGCCAGCCTATGCGCTCTACGCTCTGGAATGGAACTTAAACCATGACCCTCTGACCCTGAGAACCACAAAGCTCTGGCTGACACCAAGGTTAGAGTAAAGGTCCCGGTATGGTTCCTCAACAATCTGCCACAGCCTTGGACTCCGTAGCGCACTCCTACTGCGTGCGACATTTCTCCATTTCCCACTCTGGCCCTCCTGTGTCCTGAGTGAGATTGCAAATTTCTGCCATTTTATTGTTAAATTAGGTGCGTGTGCACCTTGAACCCGTGCTGAGTGGCCTCGAGAATGTTTGGTATCCTCTTACTTTCCAAACACTTATCGCCCATCAGCAACTTTTAGTTTTCTAAAACGCCTGCACTTCCCCCAAGACCTGAACACTGATCCCATCTTTCAGGATGGGATCATCTCTGACACTCCTGGACAATATACAAGGAAAGGCTTATCGTCTGATAGGTGACCCCTCACCTCTAACCTGGAACCTCTCTGTATCGCTAGTTGGGCCAGCGCCAGCTCCTCTCTTTGTTGTCATGGTGTTGACAAGCACAACCCGTTAACAGGCACAACCAGACCCCATTCTCAGGACCAATGCCCAACACCCCCAAGTAGGGGTTGCCAATCCTCCACGGTTGTCCTGGAGTTTCCAGAAATTGAAGATTGTTCTGCAGCGAGCAAGCCGAAGGGAACACTCATCAGCTCATTAAAATAAATGGTGCTGTTTTTCAGTTTCTTTGAACATTTTCATTTATTAGTTGTAAAAATATTGGAAAGAACTAACAGTCAAGAATCATGCCAAGAGACTGTACATATTCCAATTGGCCCTGGGAAAGCAGGGCGCCTAGAAGATAGACCAATGGCAGGAGTCTGAGGGAGGGGCGGTTTGAAGTCATGTAATGAAATCTCCAGGGATACACCTGTAATAGAGCTTCCCCTAGCGGACGACTGTGGTAATGCAACTACTGATGTAAATACATTAAAAGGCTCATGTGTAAAAGTCACATGATGACAGGTTTCTGTTGGCGCCATCTTGTGTGTGTGTGCTTGTCAGCGATGTCGTAAGGATATATCACATTGGCCACGAGGATAGGATAATCGGGTTCCGAAGCTGAAATTATTGCTGGTGGATACACCCAACTAGAGCTGACAACCTTATGCCCCAGGTGCCTGAATACTGGGTTGGGCCATTTTGCAGGTGTCCCTGGTGGTCGCCTGAAGCAGATGTTAGGTCCTTGACCTATGTAAATGAAGGGCCTGACAGCTGCTCCAGCCCTCCTCCCCGAAAGTGAGCAGTGATGGAAGGGGCATGTGTTGGGCCTGCCCTGCTCAGGATTCTTCAGAGGCATGCTGCGGCCACCACTTATAAGTGGGTTTTTAATAATGTAAAATGTTACAAAAACCTTCTTGTGGAGGCATGAGGAGCAGGCGTGCGCCCCTCCCTCCCCCAGACACCACAGTTGTTTCAATTGCCCCCCTCTTCTCCCCGTTGCCAGCTGTGATCCTCCTCCCGTGCTCCTCGAATGCGTGAACTACCTGTGGAGCTTGTCTGTGAAATGTTAATGAGGCCTGAGGCCTAATTTCAGGCCTCTCGATTGGGCCCAGGTAAATTTGTACTGCTCCCGCCGTCCCGCAGTGTCTCCCAGTCTAACTCATTCTTTCCCAGGTTCTCAAAACTACTGGCCTCCTCCACTCCCTCACTCGCCTTTCACGTACAGTCAGTGGGTTTATAAAGCTAAACTTGGTGTCACAAAATCACTGCTCCTTGATTAACTTCATCGTTTCTTCTAGTCGTGTTAATCTCAGTCATGTCCTGCGTCATGGAGCTTGGCACTGTACCTGTGTGTCTGAAGTTAAATGCAGTGAAACCCTCACTGTGTTGTCCTGTAAACTCGGATTTATGCTAAATAACAAACGCTCTTTTCGCTTTAGGTAATTTCTTCTCAGTTAACAGTTTAATATGTCAGTCTGACCCAGGGCTACATTAACACCTGGGCCTGTGTCAGTCTGACCCACGGTTACATTAACCCCTGGGCCTGTGTCAGTCTGACCCACGGTTACACTAACCCCTGGGCCTGTGTCAGTCTGACTCACGGTTACATTAACCCCTGGGCCTGTGTCAGTCTGACCCACGGTTACATTAACCCCTGGACCTGTGTCAGTCTGACCCAGGGCTACATTAACCCCTGGGCCTGTGTCAGTCTGACCCAGGGCTACATTAACCCCTGGGCCTGTGTCAGTCTGACCCACGGCTACATTAACCCCTGGGCCTGTGTCAGTCTGACCCAGGGCTACATTAACCCCTGGGCCTGTGTCAGTCTGACCCAGGGTTACATTAACCCCTGGGCCTGTGTCAGTCTGACCCAGGGTTACATTAACCCCTGGGCCTGTGTCAGTCTGACCCATGATTACGTTAACTGCCGGGCTGCCTGTACACTTCCTGCCTGCTGCTCCGGGCCTCACAAAGGAAAGTAAAACATTTATCTGCCAGACGATTCTGCCTCCTGATCCTACTCACACTGCCCTTCACCTGGGAGGAAACCACAGACTCTTCTCTGCTCAGCCCCAAGTTAAAATAGCTGCGGACCCGATGACCTTGTTAGCAAGCATAAATCAGGACTCCCACCCGCCGGTCACTCAGGCACCTGTCCGGGTGTGTTAAAATCAGAAACAGCAGGCTCCAAGTGGGATTCCAGCAAATAATAACACAAGAGTATTGTAACCGACCCCTGCCTGGTTAAATTGCCCCAACTTGGGCCACCAGGAAGGATTCAAACACTGGGTTTGAGAATGTTTTGCCCGAGGTACCGGCCTGATATAAAACTGATGCAGGGTCAATGGGTCAGACTTCCCAGGTGCCAGGGTCCTGTACATGAGAAGGAATGATGCACGGTGCCCGATCACACCTCTCAAAAACATTCAAATGCTTTACGGGAAATGAATTCGAAACGCTGTTCTGGCAGTGATTCCACACTCAGCAAGATTCCACGGACTGCCGTCAGTTGAACGATTGTCTGTTTTTGGTGGTGTTGATTGAGGGAGGAATGTTAGCCCCAGGACACTGGGGAGAAGTCCCTGGACATTTTCAAATTGGGCCAAGAATTCCTTTACCAGAACAGGAAGGTGGAGCCTCGGTTCAACATCTGATCTGAAGTGTAGAAACATAGAAACATAGAAAATAGGTGCAGGAGTAGGCCATTCGGCCCTTCGAGCCTGCACCACCATTCAATAAGATCATGGATGATAATTTCCTCAGTACCCCTTTCCTACTTTCTCTCTACACCCTTTGATCCCTTTAGCCATAAGGGCCATATCTAACTCCCTCTTGAATATATCCAACGAACTGGCATCAACAACTCTCTGCGACAGGGAATTCCATAGGTTAACAACTCTCTGAGTGAAGAAGTTTCTCCTCATCTCGCTCCTAAATGGCCTACCCCTTATCCTTAGACTGTGTCCCCTGGTTCTGGACTTCCCCATCATCGGGAACATTCTTCCTGCATCGATCCTGGCCAGTCCCGTCAGAATCTAATAAGTTTTATGAGATCCCCTCACATCCTTCTAAACTCCAGTGTATAAAGGCCCAGTTGATCCAGTCTCTCCTCATATGTCAGTCCCGCCATCCCAGGAATCAGTCTGGTGAACCTTCGCTGCACACCCTCAATAGCAAGAATGTCCTTCCTCAGATTAGGAGACCAAAACTGAACACAATATTCCAGGTAAGGCCTCACCAAGGCCCCGTACAACTGCAGTTACACCTCCCTGCTCCTATACTCAAATCCCCTAGCTATGAAGGCCAACATACCATTTGCCTTCTTCACCGCCTGCTATACCTGCATGCCAACTTTCAATGACTGATGAACCATGACACCCAGGTCTCGTTGCACCTTCCCCTTTCCTAATCTGCTGCCATTCAGATAATATTCTGCCTTCGTGTTTTTGCCCCCAAAATGGATAACCTCACATTTATCTACATTATACTGCATCTGCCATGCATTTTCCCACTCACCTAATTCACCCTGCAGCCTTTTAGCGTCCTCCCCACAGCTCGCATCACCACCCAGTTTAGTGTCATCTGCAAACTTGGAGATATTACACTCAATTCCTTCATCTAAATCATTAATGTATATTGTAAAGAGCTGGAGTCCCAGCACTGAGCCCTGCGGCACTCCACTAGTCACTGCCTGCCATTCTGAAAAGGACCCATTTATCCCAACTCTCTGCTTCCTGTCTGCCAACCAGTTCTCTATCCACGTCAGTACATTACCCCCAATACCATGTGCTCTGATTTTGCACACCAATCTCTTGTGTGGGACTTGTCAAAAGCCTTTTGAAAGTCCAAATACACCACATCCACTGGTTCTCCCTTGTCCACTCTGCTAGTTACATCCTCAAAAAATTCCAGAAGATTTGTCAAGCAGGATTTCCCTTTCATAAATCCATGCTGACTTGGACCGAACCTGTCACTGCTTTCCAAATGCGCTGCTATTTCATCTTTAATAATTGATTCCAACATTTTTCCCACTAGTGATGTCAGGCTAACTGGTCTATAGTTGCACATTTTCTCTCTCCCTCCTTTTTTAAAAAGTGGTGTTACATTAGCTACCCTCCAGTCCATAGGAACTGATCCAGAGTCGATAGACTGTTGGAAAATGATCACCAATACATCCACTATTTCTATGGTCACTTCCTTAAGTACTCTGGTATGCACACTATCAGACCCCGGGGATTTATCGGCCTTCAATCCCATCAATTTCCTTAACACAATTTCCCGCTTTATAAGGATATCCTTCAGTTCCTCTTTCTCACTAAACCCTTCGTTCTCTTGTATTTCTGGAAGGTTATTTGTGTCTTCCTTCATGAAAACAGAACCAAAGTATTTGGTTAACTGGTCCACCATTTCTTTGTTCCCCATTATAAATTCACCTGAGTCTGACTGCAAGGGACCTACATTTGTTTTCACTAATCTTTTTCACTTCACATATCTATAGGAGCTTTTGCAGTCAGTTTTTATGTTCCCAGCAAGCTTCCTCTCATACTCTATTTCCCCCCTCCTAATTAAACCCTTGGTCCTCCTCTGCTGTATTGCAAAATTCTCCCAGTCCTCAGGTTTGCTGTGTTTTCTGGCCAATTTATATGCCTCTTCCTTGGATTTAACACTATCCTTAATTTCCCTTGCTAGCCACCGTTTTATTTTTACTCCAGACAGGGATGTACAATTGTTGAAGTTCATCCATGTGATCTTTAAATGTTTGCCATTGCCTATCCACCGTCAACCCCTTAAGTATCACTCGCTAGTCTATTCTAGCCAATTCACGTCTCATACCATCGAAGTTACCTTTCCCCAAGTTCAGGACCCTAGTCTCTGAGTTAACTGTGTCACTCTCCATCTTAATAAAGAATTCTACCATATTATGGTCACTCTTCCCCAAGAGGCCTTGCACAACAAGATTGTTAATTAGTCCTTTCTCATTACACATCACCCAGTCAAGGATGGCCAGCCATCTAGTTGGTTCCTTGACATATTGGTCTCGAAAACCATCCCGAATACACTCCAGGAAATCCTCCTCCACCACATTGCTACCAATTTGGTTAGGCCAGTCAATATGTAGATTAAAGTCGCCCATGATAACTGCTGTACCTTTATTGCGTGCAACCCTAATTTCTTGTTTGATGCTGTCTCCACCCTCATTACTACTGTTTGGTGGTCTGTACACAACTCCCACTTGTGTTTTCTGCCCTTTGGTATTCTGTAGCTCCACTCATATAGATTCCACATCATCCAAGCTAATGTCCTTCCTTACTATTGCATTAATTTCCTCTTTAACCAGCAACGCCTCCCCACCTCCTTTTCCTTTCTGTCTATTCTTCCTAAATGTTGAATACCCCTGGATGTTGAGTTCCCAGCTTTGGTCACCCTGGAGCCATGTCTCCGTGATGCCAATTACATCATATCCGTTAACTGCTATCTGCGCAGTTAATTCATCCACCTTATTCTAAATACTCCTCGCATTGAGGCACAGAGCCTTCAGGCTTGTCTTTTTAACACCCTTTGCCCGTTTAGGATTTTGCTGTAGCTCTTTTTGCTTTTTGCCTTGGGTTTTTCTGCCCTCCGCTTTTACTTTTCTTCTTTCTATCTTTTGCTTCTGCCCCCATTCTATTTCCCTCTGTCTCCCTGCATCCCCCTGCCATATTAGTTTAACTCCCCCCCAACAGCACTAGCAAACATTGGTTCTGGTCCTGCCCAGGTGCAGACCGTCCGGTTTGTACTGGTCCCACCTCCCCCAGAACCGGTTCCAATGTCCCAGGAATTTGAATTCCTCCCTTCTGCACCACTCCTCAAGCCACGTATTCATCTGAGCTATCTTGCGATCCCTACTCTGACTAGCACGTGGCACTGGTAGCAATCGTGAGATTACTACTTTTGAGGTTGTACTTTTTAATTTAGCTACTAGCTCCCTAAATTCATCTTGTAGGACCTCATCCCGCTTTTTAGCTATATCGTTGGTACCTATATTCACCACAACAACTGGCTGTTCATCCTCGCTCTTCAAAATTTCCTGCACCTGCTCCGAGACCTCCTTGACTCTTGCACCAGGGAGGCAACATACCATCCTGGAGTCTCGGTTGCGGCTGCAGAAACATCTATCTATTCCCCTTACACTACAGCTCTCCCACTCTTTTTCCTGCCCTCCTGTGCAGCAGAGCCATCCACGGTGCCATGGACTTGGCTGCTGCTGCCCTCCCCTGATGAGTCAATCCCCTCAACATTACCCAAAGCGGTGTATCTGTTTTGCAGGGGGGTGACTGCAGGGGATCCTTCCTTCCACTGCTCTTCCTGTTGGTCACCCATTCCCTATCTGGCTGTGTACCCTTTACCTGCAGTAAGACCAACTCACTAAACATGCTATTCACGTCATCCTCAGCATCGCGGTGCTCCAGAGTAAATCCACCCGCAACTCCAGTGCCACAATGCAGTCTGTCAGGAGCTGCAGGCGGATGCACTTCCCACACTTGTAGTCGTCTGGGACACTGGAAGCATCCCTGACTTCCCACATGGCACAGGAGGAGCATAACACGTGTCCGAGCTCTCCTGCCATGACTTAACCCCTAGATTATCTTAGTTTGGCAACAACAATGCTAAAAGGTTACTTACTGATAAAGAAAAGTAAAAGAAAAAAGAAAAACTACTCACCAAACACCAGCCAATCACTTACTCCCTTGGCTGTGATGTCACCTTTCTATTTCTTTCTATTTCTTTTTTGCCTTCTCTCCCTCCTCTTCGACGAACGCTGGGCCATTATAGGCCGCTCCGACGTCCCCGGACACCCGCTGCTCACACTCCCGCCTCCTCGACGAACGCTGGGCCGTTATAGGCCGCTCCGACGTCCCCGGACACCCGCTGCTCACACTCCCGCCTCCTCGACGAACGCTGGGCAGTTATAGGCCGCTCCGACGTCCCCGGACACCCGCTGCTCACACTCCCGCCTCCTCGACGAACGCTGGGCCGTTATAGGCCGCTCCGACGTCCCCGGACACCCGCTGCTCACACTCCCGCCTCCTCGACGAACGCTGGGCCGTTATAGGTCGCTCCGATGTCCCCGGTCTCCCGCTGCTCACACTCTGATGCACTCATACTCTTACAGTAGAGTATTAGGCCGTCCCTCGGGGTCAAGGATCACCCGTCTCCACACCAAAAACAGGGAGTTCTCAGGTGCATCCCTGGTGGTCCTGACATTCCAGGTCCCGAACTTCATTTTGAAGGTTGGAAGATACCTGTGCGTGGATTTTTTTTAATGTGTAGTGACCATTGCATACCAGCCACCACACGGGTTTGACAGAGCTAGGTCTTGGTCCAGTGGCAAAGGGTTCCGAGGCGACTGGAGACCAGCTCTGCTGCATGGACCTAGCACGCACACATACTTCTACTGTCCCTGGGATTCATAAGTCGCAGTGTGGGCATCACGGCCTCGCTGCTGGCCCATGCTGCACCTTCCCTGGGCCCCGACCTCTCGCCGCCCCTGGGCCCCCGACCCCACCTTCCCTGGACCCCGGCCTCACCTTCCCTGGGCCCCGACCCTACCCCTCCTGGGCCCCGACCCCACATTCCTTGGGCCCCGACCTCACCTTTCCTTGGCCCCGACCCTACCCGTCCTGGGCCTTGACCCCACTGCTGGTACACACTGCACCACCCCTGGGCCCCTACCTTCCCTCTCCTGGGCCCCGACCTCGTCGTTCCTCCGCTCCACGCTGCCTCCAATCGCCGCTCTCCGCCGGTCTCGATCTCTGGGACTCGCCGCTCCTCCTGCACTTGGGTCCCGATCCCGCTCCAATCGACTACCTGGACGCCAATGACCTCGATTCCATCGCCCTCCTAGGACAGCTCGCGCTGCCCCCTGCGATGGCCTAGCTGATGGTGTTTTGTCGCAGGTCGGGTGATCTGAAATACAGCTCCTCCGACAGTGCTGCACTCCCTCAGTATCGCCCCTCCGACAGTGCGGCGGACCCTCAGTACTGCCCCTCCGACAGTGCTGCACTCCCTCAGTATCGCCCCTCCGACAGTGCGGCACTCCCTCAGTACTGCCCCTCTGACAGTGCGCCGCTCCCTCAGTCCTGCCCCTCCGACAGTGTGGCACTCCCTCAGTACTGCACTGGAGGGTCGGCCTGGATTCTATGCCAACGTGCGGACAAAGGGCCACGAATCGAGCTGAGCAGATGTAAAGTAAATGACAGAGTGTGTGTGTGTGTGTGTGTGTGTGTGTGTGTGTGAGTGAGTGTGAGTGTGTGTGCATGTGTTTGTGGTATGAGTGTGTGGTGTGAGTCTGTGTGTATGTGTGGTGTGAGTGAGCGTGAGTGTGTGTGTGTGTGTGTGTGTGTGGTGTGAGTGTGTGTGTGAGTGTGCATGTGAGTGCGTGTGTGTGATGTTGAGTCAGTGTGTGATGGTAAGTGTGTGTGTGATGGTAAGTGTGTGTGTGATGGTGAGTCTGTTTGTGATGGTGAGTGTGTGTGATGGTGAGTCTGTGTGTGATGGTGAGTGTGAGTGTGTGTGTCAGTCAGTGCCAGGCGAGAACAGGTCGAGCTCAGCACTGTGTGTGATGCCTTCCACAGTTGGATAGCCCAATGTCTAGGCTCCATGGCTGAGGTATTGGAGGAACTGTACCCCAGTAAGAGGCAGTACCTTAAGGAGAGGAGGTGGGGAAATAGAAAATTAAAGTATCTAGCTTTTTGAAAGATAAAAGAATCTGGAATCAGCGCAATATCTCAGCATCTATGTGTGGGAGAGGGCTAGACAACATCTCATTTACTTTCAGGAAAGTCGACATTTTAGCTTGAATTGATTTGCATTTCATTGGAAGTCAGATGTGATGGATCTCCCTGTCTTGCAATGGTGAGGAGAGGCTCTGAACCTAATGGGCCAATTTCAGAGAATAAGCAGCTGAGACGTGTTGGGACGAGTGGGCGGGACAGCCTTGGAAGCGCTCACACTCAAATGCTATTTATAAAGCTGCAGAAATAAGATTGATGGGCGAATGGAGCACCATGTCTCACCCTCAAAAACAATCTAAGCCATGGACAGCCTCGGGCTCAACGATCTGATGATCAGCAAACAAGCCCCAGCTTGTGTTGATGTCAGTCTGTGCTACTGGGATGCTCTGGCAACACAACACGGTGTTAGGCACCTGTGGGATACCTGCCCAGTGCAGTGTGGGATCAGAGTGTCAGAGAATAGTGCAGTACAGGAGGTTATTCCATCCGTCGAGTTGGCTCTTCCAAAGAGCAATCCAGTCAGTCCCACTCCCCCACTCTTTCACCATATCCCTGCAATTTTTTATCCTTCAACTTTGAAGGCTGCTATTGAATCTGTTCCACCCCCAATCAGGCAGCGCATTCCAAATCCTAACCACTCGTTGCGTAAAAAAAGTTTTCCCTCATGTCGCCTCTGGTTCCTTTGCTAATCACCTTAAATCTGTGCTCTCTGGCTATCAACCCATCAGCTACTGGGAACAGTCTCTCTTTATTTACTCTGACCAAACCCTTCATGATTTGAAACACTCGATGAAATCTCTTAGCCTTCTCTGCTTCGAGGGGACCAGCCCCAGCTTCTCCAGGATGTACAGCCTGCTCCGAGAATTGGGAAGTCCTTTCCCGGAGGTCCCCCCCCCCCCCCCACCCCTCACAAACCCCCATCTCACATCCCCGCAGAAATAGGGATGCCAACCCTTCCAGACTGACCTGGAGACTCTCAGAATTAGCAGTTAATCTCCTGGGCACCTCTACGAGTGACCCAGGGGAGTCAAAGAAAACAAATAAAAAGTTGCATTTATTTAGTGCCTTTACAGTCCATTAAGTACTTTTTTTGAAGTGTAGTCACTGTTGTAATGTAGGAAATGTGGCAGCCGATTTGCACACAGCAAGCTCCCACAAACAACACTGACCAGATAATCTGTTTTAGTGATTGAAGTGGGGCTTCCAAGCTCTGTTATAATTAAAGGGTTAAGAATGGATCTCGGAACTAAAATGAGCTGAGATAGGCTTTTGTAGTGGTCAACTTTCTAAAGGTGTTTAAAGGGAAATAACATGTGAGAATGATTAATTGTTATAAGCTGTAAACCTGAGGACAATTACAAATAGCTGAACTGTTGAACCACAGGAGGCCCAGAGGGGCAGTGAAACAGGACAAGGGGTCAAAAGTGACACATTTGAAAAACTCCATTTGGTATGAGACCTAGGCGAATGATTGTGTGAAGCGAAAGAGAATTCGTCAAGCAGCAATTGTGCAGGTGGGCTTTGGGCCAATTAAACGGCATGGAGGGGGGTGGGTGTGCACGAGGCTGACATGCATCATTAAGTGTATAAAAGGTTGCTTGGAACTTTGTATCATTGGAGAGGCCTGGCTACAGACAACCAGCAGGCAGGCTTCCCAATGGTGCAAAATAAAGACGACTTGAATCTTCGAACCCAGGCCTGGTGTTGAGTGTTTATTTTAAATACTCCACTGCAATTGGCGTAGTCGGCAGGATCTCAAGTGGACGGCAGACACCGGCCGATGGAAGCCATGTCAAATGCGTGAGTACATTTTAATTACCATGTACAGTTAGGACAAGGGCAGAAATCTGTCTGGTGTCAGCTGCCTGAGAGATCCGAATTTCCAGGTCTGGCCGAGACTTCAAGTAGTCAGCGGAAGATCCTAGGTGAAACAATTATGATCAGTTATATAGAAGTGTGTCTGTGTAACATTGCGATTGATAATTAATATAGGTTACAAGTAATGGTCTCACTCGTGAGGAGTAAGTAAGGGACATACCGCCAACAACCAATAGGTTGCAAGTATTAGTCTCACACCTGAGCAGTAACTAAGGGACATACTGTTAACAACCAATAGGTTGCAAGTATTAGTCTCACACCTGAGCAGTAACTAAGGGACATACCGTTAACAACCAATAGGTTGCAAGCATTAGTCTCACTCAGGGCGAGTAAGTAAGGGACGTATCGCTGACAACCAATAGCCATGGGAAGTGATAAACTCGAGACCAGAGGGGTCACTGACATGGTACCTAGCAGAAAAAAATCCAAAACTAATTGAAATAATGATTAAACAAAATTGGAAACCAGACGACCCACCCGCTGAACAAAGAAAATGGTGGGAGTCGGAAAAGAAACAAAAGGAGGAGAAAGCCCTCAATTTAGTCACTCACCCTTATTATGAATTAAGGAGACGGATGAGTCTAAAATGAGGAAGTTGGGGTGGGATCTGGACTGGACACCATCCCAACATAGAGCATTTTGGGATCAGCTAAAGAAAGGTAGCATCAAGGGCGATGCCGTCAAAATAATCTTGTGCCAGTGTTATGAATACACCGCCAAGTGTCTGTGAGAAGCCACTAAACAAACCACCGAGGCCAGTAAGGCGCAGGCACTGTTAGAAACACAGTTACAGGATTTAAGGATAGAATCAAAAGAAAAGGTGGCACGAATAAATCAATTGAAACAGGAAGCAGAGCAGTTGAAAGATCAGATCGATCAGATGATACGGAAAAATAAAGGTGGTAAATTTGAATGGCAAATGAGGGAGGAAGAGCCCCAGATACAATGAGGGGGAATATAGGGTTAAGTCGCGCGCTCCCCAGGAAGAAGGAAAGAATGGTGTGCCCCGTTAAGAGCCCCCCCGGAAGCGATGAGGCGAGTTCCCATACATAGTAGAAGAGTAACATCCGTTCTCCCCGTCTGAAGATATATTGGTGATGAAGGGACTGGAAAAGTTGGCCAGGGACTTGCCCAATAGGGACCTGGAATAACTTGGAGTCCGCAGTACAACTGCATACTATGGCGGAGTTGGATGTGCATGGAATAATTAATAATATGTGCCTGAAAACAATTTGGGAGACGTTACCAGCAACCGAGAGATGGGGCTTGGACCAATGCCCAGGGATGCATCCAAAGTCAAAAGATTAAAGCTTTTTCTTAGATTGTGCAACAAAACCTTGGGGGAGGAAGAGTAATGTGGGGATTGATCGTTGCAGTGAAACAAGGTGGGCAGAAGGACCCTGCGGAATCCAAAAAGAAGTTCAAAACATTTGTGTTTACTGTTGTAAGATGATGCTTTAAAAGACGGAAAAAGTAGAGAAGCATTTCTATGATTCTAAGGTGAATCCGACAGTTAAGCTTCTAACTTTAGTGCCGAGAAAAATAAAACATAGAATTTGCTGCTATGGATGTTTGAATAGTCATGGAATGTATTGTGTGTAATGTTTCAGTGTGAATGGTAACGTTAAAAACATGAGGATATTTATTTGTCTTAGTGTGCCTGTAGTTGTTTTCAACTGGCACTGGTTAGTTTACAATATTAATTTGAATAAATTTGGAGATATTGAGGTTAATTAACCTATTAAAACCAGATGTTTATTATGGCCATGATAACATTCTGCTTGGTGTAAATTGTGTGGCAAGGCTTTAGTTCCGGACATAAGGCATTTCACATCAATAATTGGTATGGTTTAAAAAAAAATTGTTTTTCTGAATGTTTATTTTGAATGTAAAAGCACAGAGACTTTACAAGAGTAACACATTTCTAACTGGAGAGTTTAAACTGAAAAGACTGCAGGCTGTGGGACTGAAGTCGACATTGTGTTTGTCGGCTTTCGAAACAAAGGAAGTTAACCCTTTCACAGGCAGCTGTGAACTCTGTTTTAATTCAGTGGGCGACACCTTTTGAATATTGGAAATCTTCTTAATCACCAGAGAATCACCAAAGATTCTCTGTTTCTTTTGTTTTAAGTAGGTGACCATCGGGAAGAAGCGATGTTGTTTAAAGGGGTTAGTGGATTGTACCTGAGGGGTCAGGAGGGCACACCACTGTAACCGACGATATCTGGCCCTGAATAAATCTCAGGAGTGGGAGGTGGGGGGCCAGGTAATGGAACAAAACTATGGCAGGGTGGAAGATTTGAACTCTGGTACAAGGGACCATATAATATCATTGATAAAGCTAGTCCCATGATATATGCAGCCCGGTTACCTAGGAGAATTAAATGGTTTTATATTAACCAGATAACATTTTTTCCAGTTCACCAGCAGGTACCGAGACAAGAAGAAATGGTTATGAACATGGGGAGTGGGATTTGTCCTCTCCCAGGGGGATGAGGAAGAAGGGGTGCCTAATGGGACACCCCCACCTAATCAGGTACAGTATGATCCAAAGGGAAGTGGACAGGACACGGGAGCTGGAAGAATCTCCTCGGGTCCTAGATCTGAAACCACCTCCTGTCCACAGACATACCTCGCAAACCCCACCAACCTCACAAAGTAGTAAGAGACACATTGTGAATGGTAGAAGTAGGGACAGCCGAGGGTATAGGATAGGGGTACATTTACAGTGGCAGGGTAATCATACCACTGTAACCATCCATCATATCAAGGGGTGCAAGGACGGGAGCGCGGTTGTACAAGCAATAGAATTCAAAAAAAGACTCATCCAAAGGCTCCTTCTCCAATGAATAAACAGATTTGTGGGAAAAGCGAATTGTTTGTCATAAACACATCCCAGGGCCAACAAATGGGCTAATGGTAATCCAAACTCAGGTGATATTGGACCATGATGTGCATCACGAATCTGACCAAAGTGGGACTACCTGGGCGGTGCAAGCCTAAAACAGCGCGGCTACATGGGAGAATGATCAAGGGATTTTGGCAGAGGGCCAGTATAACCTGCACTGAGTTCAGGGAGAGTGATCGGCTGATCGTACCTTGACAAGAATGGTGCCGAGACTATTGGGGAAAATCATAAGAGAAGGCGGTGAGGCCTGATTAATATGTTGAAACTAGTTTAATGCTAAAAAGGGGGTGAACTAGATTATAGAAGGGGACAAATCGTCTTCAACAAAATGGCTTGAAGTAATGTATAGATCTTGGCTAGTGGAACAAGCCCAAGGAAACCTGCAGCATATTG
The DNA here is from genome assembly GCF_044704955.1 of Pristiophorus japonicus. Lineage (NCBI taxonomy): Eukaryota > Metazoa > Chordata > Chondrichthyes > Pristiophoridae > Pristiophorus > Pristiophorus japonicus. Next base: position 55,056,677 of record NC_091997.1, read on the forward strand.
CAGAGGGAAAGCTCTCTTTCTGGGTAACCGATGGAGACCTAGGGCAATATCCACTTAGCAACTTACTAAGACTCTGTGCCAAGTCAGAAGGTTGGTACAGGTGTACCTGGTGGCACGAGTGTAATTTACAGGAACAGAATGACATCACCCTGTTCGAGATAGTTGAGTATTACTCAATCATGCTTGAGAAAATTTAATAGGATACAATGAACACGGGAAATTAACCCGGATGGATGGGATAATATGGAATTGCACCATGAAGGTAATTGCGGGATAGCATTTTCCCGTACGATCTGTATAAAGAGGGAAGGGTGAATATTGTGTCAGCACCATACACCGGGAATACCAGTACGGTACCAACCCGACTTGTCCCATCGTGATGGGAACCTTTTGTATTACCCCAGTCCAAACTGTGAGACTTGGGGCACGGGTTTCATTAAGTAATTATTTGCGTAGGCAAGTAAATATCACTGTGAGAAAGGAGCTAAAAGTGTAACTGCCAATGGGAAGATATAATGAATTTGGATAGTTAAGTGGGCCAATTGAGGACCAAGTACAATGGGCATTAAGCGAAATGGGGAACAGAGGGTCAAAATGGCTAGACACTGAGGTGATATGGTACATATGATCGAGATAGTCCGACAATGAACCACGAGATGACGTGTGGTTTTTATGTTATCTATTGTCTAACAACAACCGACACACACTATCGCTATGCGGCGAGGGTGGCAGCTGTTAACACGTTTGACGTAGCCAGTGTAGACCAAGAAGTTCAAGACTTAGACCAATGTTTGAGAACCCTTTTACTAAAGGGAAACAATCGGACTTCGCAGTTGTCAGAAACTGGGGACGATGTCGCCAGACAAATGCTACAAGTCGAGGAAATCCAAGAGCCTCATGCCCAAACTATCAATAAGATAAGTGTGTGACTAAATGATCTAACCCAAGAAACACATAAAGAACTTGTATGTGCAATGTACGGCACATGGTTACTAGGGAACATCCGATACAATGTAAACCAGATGAAACAGGAAAAAATACCCGATTGGATAAGCAATGAGCAGTGTCCAAATGGACTAAGGACGGTATTACCCTCTGTGATTTTCGTAGGACAACACAAGTGTTCTTGTCCCCAAGTAATTGTATTACCAGAAAATTGAAATTGCTAGGTATGATCCTAGCTATCCCATAGATAGAGGGTACAGATGCCGAACCTCTGTGGGCAGTACAGAACATAGGCGAAATACAAGGACAATCCCAGGTTCAGTTCCACAATACGCCCCCTTATGCGGTAAAACTCAGTGATACATTTCAAGGGGTGCATACCGATGGTTGCAATATTTGGATGTGATAGTGTGCGCACACCCCACGGAAGGAGGGCAATGTATAGCGTGCGGGTTCACTCAGATGGATAATCGCACGTTGGAAATCAGCCCCCTTAGTCAAGGAGGGACTGAGGTGGCAACCCAGGATGATGGGACCTACTGCATATCTACCAAGGAAAATGAATACAAGCATGGTGTTGTCATATGTGCGATCCCACAACCTAATTTCTGTTTTACACCTAAAACTGGTCAAACTAGGCCATCAATACCTATTCCCACACAGAGAGGAACGCATCGAGAACATCACTTTAAACAATCCTAGATGGGATGATGAAATGGAACAATATGAGATACCAAGTTGGCAAGGCATTCCCCGTCTCAAAGAACATTTGATGCAATTGAAAACGGACATTGAGAAAAGCAAACTGGAAGATTCCATACAGCATTCAAAGGACATTGAAGAAACCCTGGAAGACACTCAATAGTGGGAACATGTATGGGATTGGGGAATGAATGTGAATATCCATCTGTGGATTCATATATTCTCTCACGTATTGGTGGTCATAGAGTTAAGGCTAGCTGTCGGATGGGGAATTGGGTTATGCATGGCATGCAGAAAGAGGCAACGGAGAAGGAAAGCAAAAGCTCTAATTATGGAACAGCGAAAGTTGTTAGCTGTGAACCCAGAAATACTTTGAGAGGTAGGTCATGTCCTGAATCCCCCAAACCGCGTGGCGGATCACCACAGAACGGAGCAGGGAACACAGGATGAAGTAGAATTAGGTTGGCAATCTTAGGCTGGGTAGCCAAGTACCAAAAGGGGGGATTGAAGTGGGGCTTCCAAGCTCTGTTATAATTAAAGGGTTACGAATGGATCTCGGAAGTAAAACGAGCTGACATAGGCGTTTGTCGTGGTCAACTTTCTAAAGGTGTTTAAAGGGAAATAACATAGCAGAATGATTAATTGTTACAAGCTGTGTAACCTGAGGACAACGACAAATAGCCAAACTGTTGAACCACAGGAGGCCCAGAGGGGCAGTTAAACAGGGCAAGGGGTCAAACGTGACACGTTGGAAAAACTCCATCTGGTATGAGACATAGGCGAATGATTGTGTGACGTGAAAGGGAATGCGTCAAGCAGCAATTGTGCAGGCGGGCTTTGGGCCAATTAAACGGCAGGAAGTGGGGGGGTGTGCACAAGGCTGACATGCATCATTAAGTGTATAAAAGATTGCTTGGAACTTTGTACTATTGGAGAGGCCTGGCTACAGACAACCAGCAGGCAGGCTCCCCAACGGTGCAAAATAAAGACGACTTGAATCTTCGAACCCAGGCCTGGTGTTGACTGTTTATTTGAAATATTCCACTACAATGACATAGAAACATAGAAAATAGGTGCAGGAGTAGGCCATTCGGCCCTTCGAGCCTGCACCACCATTCAATAAGATCATGGCTGATCATTCATCTCAGTACCCCTTTCCTGCATTCTCTCCATATCCCTTGATCCCTTTAGCTGTAAGGGCCATATCTAACTCCCTCTTGAATATATCCAATGAACTGGCATCAACAACTCCCTGCAGTAGGGAATTCCACAGGTTAACAACTCTCTGAGTAAAGAAGTTTCTCCTCATCTCAGTCCTAAATGGCCTACCCCTTATCCTTAGACTATGTCCCCTGGTTCTGGACTTCCCCAACATCGGCAACATTCTTCCTGCATCTAATCTGCCCAGTCCCGTCAGAATTTTATATATTTCTATGAGATCCCCTCTCATCCTTCTAAACTCCAGTAAATACAGGACCAGTTGATCCAGTCTCTCCTCATAGGTCAGTCCTACCATCCTGGGAATCAGTCTGGTGAACCTTCACTGCACTCCCTCAATAGCAAGAATGTCCTTCCTCAGATTAGGAGACCAAAACTGAACACAATATTCCAGGTGAGGCCTCACTAAAGCCCTGTACAACTGCAGCAAGACCTCCCTGCTCCTATGCTCAAATCCCCTAGCTAAGAAGGCCAACATACCATTTGCCTTCTTCACCGCCTGCTGTATCTGCATGCCAACTTTCAATGACTGATGTACCATGACACCCAGGTCTCATTGCATCTCGCCTTTTCCTAATCTGCCACCATTCAGATAATATTCTGCCTTCCTGTTTTTGCCACCAAAGTGGATAACCTCACATTTATCCACATTATACTGCATTTGCCACACATTTTCCCACTGACCGAACCTGTCCAAGTCACCCTACAGTCTTTTAGCATCCTCCTCACAGCTCACATTGCCACCCAGCTTAGTGTCATCTGCAAACTTGGAGATATTACACTCAATTCCCTCATCCAAATCGTTAATGTATATTGTAAAGAGCTGGGGTCCCAGCACTGAGCCATGCAGCACTCCACTAGTCACTGCCTGCCATTCTGAAAAGGACCCATTTATCCCGACTTTCTGCTTCCTGTCTGCCAACCAATTCTCTATCCACGTCAGTACATTACCCCCAATACCATGTGCTTTAATTTTGCACACCAATCTCTTGTGTGGGACCTTGTCAAAAGCCTTTTGAAAGTCCAAATACACCACATCTACTGGCTCTCCCTCATCCACTCTACAAGTTACATCCTCAAAAAATTCTAGAAGATTTGTCAAGCAGGATTTCCCTTTCATAAATCTATGCTGACTTGGACCGATCCTGTCACTGCTTTCCAAATGCGCTGCTATTTCATCTTTAATAATTGATTCCAACATTTTCCCCACTACTGATGTCAGGCTAACCAGTTTATAATTATCCGTTTTCTCTCTCCCTCCTTTTTTAAAAAGTGGTGTTACATTAGCTACTCTCCAATCCAAAGGAACTGATCCAGAGTCGATAGACTGTTGGAAAATAATCACCAATGCATCCACTATTTCTAAGGCTACTTCCTTAAGTACTCTGGGATGCAGACTATCAGGCCCTTGGGATTTATCGGCCTTCAATCCCATCAATTTCCCTCACACAATTTCCCACCTAATATGGATTTCCTTCAGTTCCTCCTTCTCACTAGACCCTCAGTCCCCTAGTATTTCCGGAAGGTTATTTGTGTCTTCCTTCGTGAAGACAACCAAAATATTTGTTTAACTGGTCCGCCATTTATTTACTCCCCATTATAAGTTCACCTGAATCTGACTGCAAGGGACCCACGTTTGTTTTCACGAATCCTTTTCTCTTTACATATCTATAGAAGCTTTTGCAGTCAGTTTTTATGTTCCCAGCAAGCTTCCTCTCATACTCTATTTTCCCCCTCCTAATTAAACCCTTTGTCCTCCTCTGCTGAATTACAAAATGCTCCCATTCCTCAGGTTTGCTGCTTTTTCTGGCCAATTTATATGCCTCTTCCTTGCATTTAACACTATCCTTAATTTCCCTTGTTAGCCACGGTTGAGCCACCTTCCCGTTTTATTTATACTCCAGACAGGGATGTACAATTGTTGAAGTTCATCCATGTGATCTTTAAATGTTTGCCATTGCCTATCCACCGTCAACCCTTTAAGTATCATTTGCCAGTCTATTCTAGCCAATTCACTTCTCATACCATCGCAGTTACCTTTCCCGAAGTGCAGGACCCTAGTCTCTGAATTAACTGTGTCAATCTCCATCTTAATAAAGAATTCTACCATATTATGGTCACTTTTCCTCAAGGGGCCTTGCACAACAAGATAGTTAATTAGTCCTTTCTCATTACACATCTCCCAGTCAAGGATGGCCAGCCATCTAGTTGGTTCCTCGACATATTGGTCTAAAAAAATCATCCCTAATACACTCCAGGAAATCTTCCTCCACCGCATTGCTACCAGTTTGGTTGGCCCAATCAATATGTCGATTAAAGTTGCCCATGATAACTGCTGTACTTTTATTGCACGCATCCCTAATTTCTTGTTTGATGCTGTCCCCAACCTCACTACTACTGTTTGGTGGTCTGTACACAACTCCCACTCGCGTTTTCTGCCCTTTGGTATTCCGTAGCTCCACCCATAGAAATTCCACATCATCCAAGCTAATGTCCTTCCTTACTATTGCATTAATTTCCTCTTTAACCAGCAACACCACCCCACCTCCTTTTCTTTTCTGTCTATCCTTTCTAAATGTTGAATACCCCTGGCTGTTGAGTTCCCAGCCTTGGTCACCCTGGAGCCATATCTACGTGATACCAATAACATCATATCCATTAATTGCTATCTGCGCAATTAATTCATCCACCTTACTCCGAATACTCCTCGCATTGAGGCACAGAGACTTCAGGCTTGTCTTTTTAACACCCTTTGCCTCTTTAGAATTTTACTGTAATGTGGCCCTTGTTGCTTTTTGCCTTGGGTTTCTCTGCCCTCCACTTTTACTTTTCTTCTTTCTATCTTTTGCTTCTGCCCTCATTCTACTTCCCTCTGTCTCCCTGCATAGGTTCCCATCCCCCTGCCATATTAGTTTAACCCTTCCCCAACAGCACTAGCAAACACTCTCCCTAGGACATTGGTTCCGGTCCTGCCCAGGTGCAGACCGTCCGGTCTGGTTGCAGGATAAATGGTTGAAGGATAAATACTGGCCAAGACACTGGGGAGAACTCCCCTGCTCTTCTTCGAATATTGCCTTGGTACCGCTTAAGTCCACCTGAGGGAGCAGGCAGGCCTCGGTTTAACACCTCGTCTGAAAAATACCACCTCGAGTGTCAGCCTGGATTATGATAAGGTGAGAGTGACTGCCTTTGACTTCAAGTCAGCATTTGACCGAGTGTGGCATCAAGGAGCCCCAGTAAAACTGGTCAATGGGAATCAGGGGGAAAACTCTCCACTGGCTGAAGTCATACCTTGCACAAAAGAAAATGGCTATGGTTGTTGGAGGTCAATCATCACAGCCCCAGGACATCATTGCAGGAGTTCCTCAGGGGCAGTGTCCTAGGCCCAACCATCTTCAGCTGGTTCACCAATGACCTTCCCTCCATCATAAGGTCAGGAGTGGGGATGTTCGCTGATGATTGCTCAGTGTTCAGTTCCATTCGCAACTCCTCAGATAATGAAGCAGTCCATGCCCGCATGCAGCAAGACCTGGACAACATTCAGGCTTGGGCTGATAAAGTGGCAAGTAACATTCGTGCCCCACAAGTGCCAGGCAATGACCACCTTCAACAAGACAGAATCTAGCCACCTCCCCTTGATATTCAACGGGATTGCAATCATTGAATCCTGAATCATCAACATCCTGGGGATCACCATTGACCAGGAACTTAACTGGAACAGCCACATAAATACTGTGGTTACAAGAGCAGGTCAGATGCTGGGTATTCTGTGGTGAGTGTCTCACCTCCTGACTCCCCAAAGCCTTTCCATCTACAAGGCACAAGTCAGGAATGTGATGGAATACTCTCCACTTGCCTGAATGAGTGCAGCTCCAACAACACTCAAGAAGTTCGACACCATCCAGGACAAAGCAGCCCGCTTGATTGGCATCCCATCCACCACCTTCAACATTCACTCCCTCCACCACCGGCGCACCGTGGCTGCAGTACAAGATGCATTGCAGCAACTCGCCAAGGCTTCTTCGGCAGCACATCCCGAACCCGCGACCTCTACCACCTAGAAGGACAAGGTCAGCAGGCACATGGGAACACCACCACCTCCACATTCCCTTCCGAGTCACATACCATCCTGACCTGGAAAAATATCGCCGTTCCTTCATCGTCGCTGGGTCACAATCCTGGAACTCCCTCCCTAACAGCACTGTGGGAACACCTTCACCACACGGACTGCAGCGGTTCAAGAAGGCGGCTCACCACCACCTTCTCAAGGGGCAATTAGGGATGGGCAATAAATGCCGGCCTTGCCAGTAACACCCACGTACCATGAATAATTGAAAAAAATATGCTCCTGTCTCTGGACTGGGGACTTGAACCCACGACCTTCTGACTCAGAGGTGAGATTGACAGCCACTGAGCCATGGCTGACACTTTGGAATCACACGTAGACCTTTCCTTCTCCCCTGCCAGACTTGCAACAAACAGCAGGGCTGCAACGGACCCAGGATGCAATGCAGCTCACGCCTGCTCACCCTGGTGAAAGCACACGGTGTCTGGTGCACAGAGGACCATGGGTACTGTCGCTGCCATTCATCATCATCATCATCATCATCATAGGCAGTCCCTCGGAATCGAGGAAGACTTGCTTCCACTCCTGAAGAGAGCTCTTTGGTGGCTGAACAGTCCAATACGAGAGGCACAGACTCTGTCACAGGTGGGACAGACAGTCGTTGAGGGAAGGGATGGGTGGGATTCGTTTGCCGCACGCTCTTTCCGCTGCCTGCACTTGATTTCTGTATGCTTTCGACGTTGAGACTCGAAGTGCTCAGCGCCCTCCCGGATGCACTTTCTCCACTTAGGGCGATCTTCGGCCAGCGAATCCCAGGTGTCAGTGGGGATGTTGCACTTTATCAGGGAGGCTTTGAGGGTGTCCTTGTAACGTTTCCTTCTGCCCACCTTTGGCTTGTTTGCCGTGAAGGAGCTCCGCATAGAGCACTTGCTTTGGGAGTCTTGTGTCTGGAATGTGAATTATGTGGCCTGCCCAGCCGAGCTGATCGAGTGTGGTCAGTGCTTCAATACTGGGGATGTTAGCCTGGACGAGGACGCTGATGTTGGTGTGCCAGCCCTCCCAGGGGATTTGTAGGATCTTGCAGAGACATCATTGGTGATATATCTCTAGCGACTTGAGGTGTCTACTGTACATGGTCCATGTCTCCGAGCCATACAGGAAGGCGGGTATTACTACAGCCCTGTAGATCATGAGCTTGTTGGTAGATTTGAGGGCCTTAGAAAACTCTTTGCCTCAGACGGCTGAAGGCTGCACTGGCGCACTGAAGGCGGTGTTGAATCTCCTCTTCAATGTCTGCTTTTGTTGATAAGAGGCTCCCGAGATATGGGAAATGGTCCACGTTGTCCAGGGCCACGCCGTGAATCTTGATGACTGGGGGACAGTGCTGTGCGGCGAGGACAGACTGGTGGAGGACCTTTGTCTTACGGATGTTTAGCGTAAGGCCCATGCTTTCATATGCCTCAATAAATAAGTTGACTATATCCTGGAGTTCAGCTTCAGAATGTGCGCAGATGCAGGCGTCGTCCGCGTCCTGTAGCTCGACGACAGAGGTTGGGGTGATCTTGGACCTGGCCTGGAGGCGACGTAGGTTAAACAGCTTCCATTGGTTCTGTAATTTAGTTCCACTCCAGCGGGGAGCTTGTTGATTGTGAGGTGGAGCATGGCAGCGTGAAAGATTGAGAAGAGGGTTGGAGTGATTACGCAGCCCTGCTTGACCCCGGTCCAGACGTGGATTGGGTCTGTAATGGATCCGTTGGTAAGGATCACGGCCTGCATGTCATCGTGGAGTGGGCGAAGGATGTTGACAAACTTTTAGGGGCATCCGAAACGGAGGAGGACGCTCCATAGACCCTCACGGTTGACAGTGTCAAAGGCCTTTGTAAGGTCGAAAAAGGCCATGTATAAGGGCTGGCGCTGCTCCCTGCATTTTTCCTGCAGCTGTTGCGCTGCAAAGATCATGTCTGTTGTGCCCTGTAGGGGACAAAATCCGCACTGTGACTCCGGGAGGAGGTCCTCGGCCACAGGGAGAAGACATTTGAGGATGACTCTAGCGACGACTTTCCCAGTGGCTGATAGCAGGGGGATTCCCCTGTAATTGCCGCAGTCGGACTTGTCCCCTTTTTTAAAGATGGTCACAATCACTGCATCTCTGAGATCTCCCAGCATGCTCTCCTCCCTCCAGATGAGAGCGATGAGGTCATGTATTCGCGCCAGCAGTGCCTCTCAGCCATACTTCAACACCTCAGCAGGGATTCCATCCGCTCCCGTAGCCTTGCTGTTTTTAAGCTATCTTATCATTTTTCCTACCTCGTGCAGTGTTGGGGTCTCACTGAGGTGGTGGCGGGTCGCATGCTGCGGGATGGAGTCGAGAACACTCGAATCAAAGGTAGTCTCGATTGAGGAGATCTTCGAAGTGCTCCTTCCAGCGGGCCCTGACTGCCTCGGTGTCCTTGCTGAGTGTTTTCCTGTTCTTGGCCAGCAGTGGGGTGGGGCCTTGGGAGTTTGGACCGTAGGTTGCATTGACTGCGATGAAGAAACCTCGCACATCATGGCTGTTGGCCAGTTATTGTATCTCCTGTGCTTTCTCGATTCACCACCTGTTCTTTAGGTCCCGGGTTTTTTGTTGGAGCTCAACATTGAGCTGCCTGTAATGTTGTTTTGCTGCTCCCGAGTTGCATTGATGCTTGAGGCTCATAAAGGCTCTGCGCTTGCGATCTATTAGTTCTTGGATCTCCTGATCATGCTCATCAAACCAGTCCTGGTGTTTTCTGGTTGAGTGACCAAGTGTCTCTTCGCAGGCACTGGTTATGGGGACCTGGAGGGCAGACCAAGCACTGTGGACATTCTGCGTCTCAGGGTCATCAAGGCATGCCAGGTTATCTGTGAGGCGCTGGCTGTATAGGGCTCTCTTAGCTGGGTCTTTAAGTGCCCCGGCATTGACTTTTTTGTGGCACTGCTTCTGCTGTCCTTTCCGCTTTGGGGCTATGTTAATGTCGATGATGGATCGCATTAGGCAGTGGTCCATCCAGCAGTCATCAGTGTTAAGTTCAGAATAACTCCACGAGACTGTGTTCTAAGCTCAAACCATTGTGACCTTGGTCTCTTTAATATAACTCCAAAGTGAGACAGCAGCGTGGTGGACTGCATTTTATACCTGTTTGCACCAGGGTACCACAGGTGACCCATAGGTCTCCCACAGGTGTGCCCTCTAGTGGCAAGTCTTACACACAGGTGAGATTTACATACATAACATCACTTCCTCCCAAAGTCTTGAGTGCGAGTTATTTACAGGTTGAGGCGTTCTGGCAGTCTGCGTTCCTGGTGATCGAATGAGTTGACATCCTGGCATGGGTGAGTTGGTCGGACCATCGATGCACGGCAGCTCGGCTGGTCTGGTCGGACTGTCGGGCAAGGTCGGTTCATTCTCATGGTTGACAGCGAGGTCAATTGCTGGTTGGCTGTGTGTTGGTGGATTATAGATGGTAGGGTCTTCTTCAAACTGTTCTTGGTGGTCTGTGAATCGCAGTTTGGTCTGATCCAGGTGCTTTCTGTACGTTTGCCCATTCAACAATTTCGCAACAAACACTCTATTTCCCTCCTTGGCTAAAACAGTGCCAGCAATCCACTTGGGACCGTGACCGTAATTTAGAACAAACACCGGGTCATTGACTTCAATGTCACGCGAGGCCGCCGTGTGATCATGGTACACGTTATGCCTGTGCCGCCAGGTTTCTACGTGATCATTGAGATCAGGATGGACTAAGGAGAGCCTGGTTTTGAGTGCTGCAGGGGGAACCCCGGTGAGTGAGTGGGGGCGCATCCGGTAGCTGAGCAGGACCCTAGATAACCGGGTCTGCAAGGAGCTGTCCGGTATGCATCTCAAGCTTTGCTTGATTGTGTAAAGTCCTGACCCTCCAGTACAGACTTACACGAGGCACATGCTGAAGTCTAAGTCACTCTGGACCTGCACCTTTATTTCACAGCTCTCGAGTGCCACACTTGCCTGAGACCTGCCTTTATATACCTGTGTGGAACAGGTATGCAGTGTCTCCTGCAAGTGCACCCCTGGTGGTAAAGTATGCTTGTGGTTACAGATCATATCTAGTTACAGTCATGTATAGCATGGTAAGATACAGTTATATACAGTAGTGTGAGATACATGACATCACCCTCCCCCAAGGTCTTATTGTCTTTATAGATTCAGTCTCTCAGGTGGTCTACGCTCTCGCGTGGAGCGTCTTAGTTGAGGTTCAGTTGTTTGCCTTGGTGCCTGTTTTTCTTTCGGTGTGATTGCTGGTATCTCGCCTGGGCCGTCTGTTGAGACTGCCCTTTCCTCAGGTTGTTCCCTCTGTCTGTCCACCAGGTGTGGTGTGAGTTCCACATTGTAGTCTGCCTCTGGTTCTGCAGTGTTGTTGGTTAATCTACTTTTTACTTGGTCTACATGCCTCCGGCAGGTTTGGCCATTGTCCATTTGTACAACCAGCAGCCTGTTTCCTTCCTTGCCTGTTACTGTCCCTACAAGCCATTTGGGACCCCTGCCATAGTTTAGCACAAACACTTTGTCCCCGATCTCATTCCACCTCCCCCTCGAATTTCGGTCATAGTACTCAGTCAGCTTCCGGCACTTTGCCTCAACAATTTCATGCATGTCTGGGAGGATTAACGAGAGCCTAGTCTTTAAGGTCCATTTCATCAATAGTTGCGCGGGGGGAACCCCAGTCAACGAATGCGGACAAGATCGGTATGCCAGCAGCAGTCGCGACAGGCGGCTCTGCAGCGTGGGACCTTGGATTGTTGGCATGCCTTGTTTAACGATTTGCACTGCTCGCTTCACCTGGCCATTGGAGGCCGACTTGAACGGTGCCGTCTTAACGTGATTTATGCCGTGGTCAACTATAAAATCTTGAAATTCTGCGCTGGTGAAGCACGGACCATTATCACTGACCAATATGTCAGGAATTCCGTGCGTTGCAAACATGGTTCTAAGGCTCTCCACAGTTGTGGAGGTGGTGCTCGAGTTTAAAATGGTGCACTGGATCCACTTTGAAAATGCATCGACGACCACGAGGAACATTTTGCCCATGAATGGGCCCGCATAGTCTACATGCACCCACGACCACGGTTTGGTGGGCCAGGGCCAGGGACTTAGGGGGGCCTCCCTGGGGGCATTACTGAGTTGGGCACAATTGGTGCATCGACGGACGCAGAGCTCCAAGTCCGCGTCAATGCCAGGCCACCAGACGTGGGATCTGGCTATGGCCTTCATAAGGACGATCCCGGGTGCTTGCGGTGGAGCTCCCGGACAAACGCCTCTCTGCCTCGCAAGGGCATTACTACTCGGCTGCCCCACACCAGGCAGTCTGCCTGTAGTGATAGTTCATGCATGGGCCTGTGGAAAGGTTTGATCTCCTAGGGGCAGGCATCGCGAGCCTCTGCCCAGTCACCAGTTAAAACACATCTTTTGACTATGGATAACGTGGGGTCGCTGGTCGTCCAGGCTCTGATTTGGTGAGCCATCATGGGCGAACCTGTGGATTCAAAGGCATTGGTTGCCATGACCATCTCACAGTCCTGTTCGTCGGACCCTTCCGTGGTCGCCAGGGGTAGCCTGTTAAGCGCGTTGGCACAGTTGTCTGTGCCTGGTCTGTGCCTTATTGTGTAGTCGTAAGACGCCAGCATGAGTGCCCACCGTTGAACGCTGCCGAGGCGTTGGCGTTTATTGCCTTGCACTCGGATAGCAGGGACGTGAGGGGTTGTGGTCGGTTTCTAACGCGAACTTGGCCCCGACAAGGTATTGGTGCATCTTTTTGACACCGTACACGCACGCGAGCGCCTCCTTCTCAACCATGCCATATCCACGCTCCGCCCGCGAAAGTGACCTGGAGGCATAAGCAATGGGTTGTAATTTACCCGCATCATTGACATGCTGTAAAACGCACCCGACCCCGTTCGCTGATGCATCACATGTAAGAACTAGCTTTTTACCTGTGTCAAAAAAGGCTAAAACACTGTTGGAACACAGAAGGTTGCGTGCCTTATTGAAGGCGCGTTCTTGGGCCTCCCCCCAAAACCAATCGCACCCCTTTATGAGTAGCATGTGGAGAGGCTCCAGCAGCGTGCTCAGGTTCTGCATAAAGTTCCTAAAGTAATTGAGTAGCCCGAGGAAGGCGTGCAGTTCCGAGACATTCCGGGGCCTAGGTGCCAGGCGAATTGCTTCGGTTTTGGATTCTGTTGGGCGGATTCCATCAGCAGCATTCCTTCTGCCCAAAAATTCTACCTTGGGCGCGAGAAACAGACAATTGGATTTCTTAACTCTTAGGCCTACCCAATCCAATCGACTTAGTACTTCCTCTAAATTGCGGAGATGGGAGTCGGTGTCCCTGTCCGTGATGAGTATGTCATCTTGAAACACAACCGTTCCCGGGATGGACTTGAGCAGACTCTCCATGTTGCGCTGGAATATAGCAGCTGCTGACCTGATACCGAATGGGCATCGATTGTACATAAAAAGGCCTCGATGTGTGTTGATGGTGGTGAGTAACTTAGACTCTTCGGTCAGTTCTTGCGTCATATACGCAGATGTGAGATCTAGTTTCGAGAAAAGTTTTCCTCCAGCCAATGTGGCAAATAGGTCCTCCACTCTGGGCAGCGGGTATTGGTCCTGTAGGGACACTCTGTTGATGGTAGGCTTGTAATCCCCACAGATTCGTACGGATCCATCAGGCTTCATGACGGGGACGATGGGACTTGCCCAGTCGTTAAATTCCACGGGAGAAATTATGCCTTCCCGCAGAAGCCGGTCCAGTTCGTGTTCAATCTTTTCTCTCATCACATAAGGCACAGCTCTAGCCTTGTGATGGTCCGGTCTGGCATCCTATGTGATGTAGATTCTAACTTTAGCCCCTTTGAAGGTGCCCACACCTGGCTGAAAGAGATGTTCAAAACGACTTAGAACTGTTGAGCAGGAGGTCCGTTCCTCTGACGACATGGCGTGACCATCATCCCATTTCCAATGTAGTTTTGCCAGCTAGCTTCTCCCCAACAGTGCTGGGAGATCTCCGGGGACAATCCACAGGGGAAGTCGGTTCACCGTCCCTTTGTGTGTGACTGAGAGCATGGCGCTGCCAAGGACTGGGACGATTTCTTTGGTATAGGTCCTTAGTTTGGTGTCAATCCTTGTGAGTTTTGGTCTGTTGCTTTTGTGCGGCCATAGCTGTTCAAAGACGCTCATGAGAGATTGGCTAGCTCCCGTGTCCAGTTCCATGTTGACGGGTATCCCGTTGAATAGGACCCTCATCATTATTGGAGGCGTCTTGGTGTAAGAACAGTGGACATTGATCGTGTTGACCCGCTGTACCTCGGCGTCCCGGGCACTGTCCCCACCGTCTTCTGGTCCGCTTTCCGACCCTTCCAATTCCTATACCAGCCGAGCTGCTGTTTTTCTGCACATGCGAGCCAGATGCCCTGTATAGTTGCAGTTTCTGCAAACAGCATGCTGAAATCGACACCCTCTTGTTGAGTGCCTTCCCCATCTCCAGCACAGACCGCATCCATTGTTTCCGAAGGATGAGCTGCGCCTGGCTGATCTCTCTTGAGCTTCTCTCAGTTTGTAGTTGATTGCTCGCATTGTGGGTTGATGAGGTGTGAACGGCCGTTCCTGTGGCCCTTGATGGCTTCTGGCACCACTGCCTGCTGTTGAAGGCCTGCTCTCCTGCCTTTGTCTGTGTGTGGGGGTAGCGGCTTGTTTCACGCTGTGAACCCCTTGTTCCGATGTTTCGTTACTTGTCGTACCCGCAGTGTAGATCAACCTCGTTTCTTCTTCTCCTGCCAAAAATGTCTGTGCGACCAGTGCTGCTGCCTCTAGGGTCAAGTTCTGGGTCTCTATAAGCTTTTGGAATATGTCTGCATGGCCTATTCCTTCAATAAAAAGTCTCTCAGTACTTCTCTCCTTAGTTCATCGGAGAACTCACATAAACTAGCCAGCCTCCGAAGTTCCGCCACAAAGTCGGATATGCTCTGGTCCACTCAGCGTCTGTAGTTGTAGAACCTGTGTCTGGCCATGTGTAGGCTGCTCGCTGGCTTCAGGTGGTCTCTCACCAGTGTGCTCAACTCCTCAAACGACTTGCTTGCTGGTTTCTCGGGTGCCAGCAGGTCCTTCATTAAAGCGTATGTTTTCGAGCCACAGCTGGTCAAGAGATGGGCTCTTCTCTTGTCTGCCTTATCGTTGCCCAACCAGTCTTTGGTCACAAAGCTTTGCTGCAGCCTTTCTATAAAGTCCTCCCAATTGTCTGCAGCATTGTATTTCTCATCTGAGCCGTTGGTAGCCATTCTGTGGATTCTGTGATCCCGTAACTCTTCGCCACTGTAAAGTCCTGACCCTGCAGTACAGACTTACACGAGGCACATGCTGAAGTCTAGGTCACTCTCGACCTGCACCTTTATTTCACAGCTCTCGAGTGCCACACTTGCCTGAGATTTGCCTTTATATACCTGTGTGGAACAGGTATGCAGTGTCTTCTGCAAGTGCACCCCTGCTGGTAAAGTATGCTTGTGGTTACAGGTCATATCTAGTTACAGTCATGTATAGCAAGGTAAGATACAGTTATATACAGTAGTGTGAGATTCGTGACATCTTGGACTGCCCGTTCCACTTGGCTGTTGGATGCGGGCTTAAACGGGGCAGACCTGACATGTTTGATGCCATTGCGGGTCATGAACTCGTCGAATTCTGAGCTGGTGAAACATGGTCCATTGTCACTGACAAGGACGTCGGGCAAACCGTGGGTGGCGAACATGGCCCTGAGGTTTTCAATGGTGGCAGTGGACGTACATGATGACATTATTATACATTCAATCCATTTTGAGTAAGCGTCCATTGCTACTCGAAACATCTTCCCTAGAAAGGGGCCAGCGCAATCTACGTGGACCCTTGACCACGGTTTAGATGGCCATGACCACAGGCTTAGGGGGGCCTCCCTGGGTGCGTTGCTCAGCTGTGAGCAAGTGTCGCATTGGTGTACGCATGACTCTAATTCGGAGTCAATGCCGGGCCACCAGACGTGTGGCCTGGCGATAGCCTTCATCATGACTATGCCTGGGTGGGTACTGGGTAAATCGTGTATAAACATTTCCCTGCCCCTTTCGGGCAAAATCACGCGATTTCCCCGTAGGAGGCAATCCAACTGGACTGACATTTCGTCCTTGTGTCGGTGAAAAGGCTTAATTTGATCTTGCATTTCCCCGGGAACCCCCGACCAGCTCCCATTGAGGATGCATCTTTTTACTAGTGATAACAGGGGGTCCTGGCTGGTCCAGGACCTGATCTGGCGAGTTGTGACAGGTGACCCCTCACTCTCAAAAGCATCCATTACCAGAAGCAAGTCTGCGGATTGCGCCATTTCCACCCTGGTGATGGACAATGGTAGCTGACTGAGGGCGTCAGCGCAGTTCTCAGTGCCTGGTCTGTGGTGGATTACATAGTCACACGCAGACAATGTTAGTGCCCATCTTTGGATGCGGAACGAAGCATTGGTGTTGATACCTTTGCTTTCTGAGAGCAGTGAAGTAAGCGGTTTGTGGTCGGTTTCGAGCTCGAACCGGAGACCAAATTGGTGCATTTTCTTAACCCCATATACACAAGCCAACGCTTCTTTCTCAACCATACTATAGGCTCTTTCAGCCCTTGATAAACCTCTGGACGCATATGCAACCGGTTGCAGTTTGCCTGACACATTTGGTTGCTGTAACACACAGCCAACCTCGTATGACAATGCATCACATGCTAGTACTAAGCGTTTACATAGGTCATACAATACAAGTAACTGGTTAGAGCATAGCAGGTTTCTGGCCTTGTTAAAGGCTGTCTCTTGAGATTGACCCCAAACCCAGTCGTCACCTTTGCGTAGCAAAAAATGCAAAGATTCCAGCAAAGTGTTCAACCCCGATAGAAAGTTACCAAAGTAGTTGAGGAGTCCCAGGAATGAACGCAGCTCCGTCACTTTCTGTGGTCTGGGTGCATCTTGATGGCCTCCCTCTTGGAGTCCGTGGGTCTGATGCCGTCTGCCGCAATCTTTCTCCCAAAGAATTCGACCTCTGGCGCCAGGAAAACACATTGGAGCGTTTCAGCCTGAGTCCCACTTTGTCCAGTCACTTTAGAACCTCTTCCAGGTTGTGCAAGTGTTTGGTGGTGTTGCAGCCAGTGATCAGGATGTCGTCTTGGAACATCACCGTGTATGGAACCGATTTCGGCAGACTCTCCATGTTCATCTGGAAGATGGCCGCTGCTGAGCGAATTCCAAAGGGGCACCTGTGATACATGAACAGTCCTTTGTGCGTGTTGATGCACATCAACTTATTTGACGGTTCAGCCAGTTCCTATGTCATGTAAGCAGAGATTAGATCTAGCTTGGTGAATGACTTTCCCCCTGCTAGCATTGCGAATAAGTCCTCTGCTTTGGGTAGTGGGTACTGATCCTGTAACGAGACTCGGTTGATCGTCACCTTGTAGTCCCTGCAGATTCTGACCGTCCCATCGCTCTTGAGCACCGGCACGATTGGACTGGCCCACTCGTTGAACTCGACTGGCGATATGATTCCCTCTCATTGAAGTCTGTCCAGCTCAATTTAGACTTTCTCTCGCATCATATATGGAACTGCTCTGGCCTTGTGATGAACAAGCTGTGCCCCAGGAACAAGATGAATCTGCACCTTGGTGCCTGTGAAGTTGCCGATGCCTGGCTCAAATAACGCCGGGAATTTGTTTAGCACCTGGGCGCACGAGATGTCATCCACCTAGGACAGTGCTTTGATGTTGTCCCAGTTCCACCAGATCTTGCCTAGCCAGTTCCTCCGAACAGCGTTGAGCCATAGCCTGGTACAATCCATAGTGGTAAATCATGCACCCTTCCGTCTTACAATACTTTCACTGCCGCACTGCCGATAACAGGTATGAGTTCTTTGGTGTAAGTGCACAGCGTTGTGTGAATCGGGCTCAGTTTTGGCCTCTGTGCCTTGTTACTCCACGGTTTCTCAAAGGCCCTCTGGCTCATTATCGATTGACTCACCCACATGTCCAATTCAAATGGAGACTGGAATGCCATTAAGTTTGACTTTTAGCATTATCGGAGGGCTTTTGGTGGTGAAGGTATGTACCCCATACACTTCCTCTTCATCCTCCAGTTAAGTTGCCTCTCCTGCCCGTTCAGCGTGATCCACGCTGGATCGGTCGTCCTCTCCTGACTCTGCCACATGGTGAGTCCGAAGCCGCTTGCACAATCGCTGGAGGTGCCCCATTGTTCCACAGCCCTTGCACACATAGTGCTTGAATCGATATTGATGGGCTCTATGACTGCCCCCGCAGCGCCAGCATGGCGTTAATGGATTCACATTTGCACACCCCAGCGGCCTCTGAGCCACCCTGGGCCTGGCCTCTGCAGTCGTGTGGGCCCTACCATGTACAGAAAGCAAAGGTATCAACACTAATGCTTCGTTCCGCATCCAAAGATGGGCACTAACATTGTCTGCGTGTGACTATGTAATCCACCACAGACCAGGCACTGAGAACTGCGCTGACGCCCTCAGTCAGCTACCAAATAATGAAGGCATTATTTTAAGCACAGTACTTGCCGGTGAGCTTCGATTCTGTGAAGATATCTGTTTTGTGTTATCGCTTGTGGATATGAAGGCTTGGGCTATCATTATGGCCCTGCTCAGATTCAGGGATTCGGCAGACAGCAGTTTGCGAAGGATGATCTCGTGGCCAATTTCAAGCACGAAAAAGCCCCGCAGCATTGCCCCCAAGGATCCTGCAAAGTCGCACTGCCCCGCAAGGCATCTTAGGTCGGCAACAAAACTTCCACGTTCTGGCCCTCGGAGTGATGGTGCGTGTAAAAGCGGTACCTGGCCATCAGGATGCTCTCCTTTGGCTTGAGGTGTTCTTTAGCCAGTGTACACAGCTCTGCATAGGATTTGTCCGTTAGTTTGAGCGGTGCCAGCAAATTTTTAAGGAGGCCTTATACCGATGACCCACATATGGTGGGGAGAATCGCCTTGCGCTTAATCTCTGTTTCAGCTGTGACCAATTCGTTGGCCACAAAGAACTGGTCGAGGCACTCAATGAAGGCTTCCCAATCATCACCCTCAACAAATCCCTTGAGAATACCAACGGCAGCCATTTCTGCGTGAAAATTCGTGATCTGTAACTCGTTGCCAGCTGTTAAGTTCAGAATAACTCCATGAGACTGTGTTGTAAGCTCAAACCATTGTGACCTTGGTCTCTTTAATATAACTTCAAAGTGAGGCAGCAGCGTGGTGGACTGCCTTTTATATCTGCTTGCACCAGGGTACACAGGTGACCCATAGGTCTCCCACAGGTGTGCCCTCAAGTGGCAAGTCTTACACACAGGTGAGGTTCACATAAATAACAGTCAGCTCCTGTCATGGTGCGGGTGATGCACACATAGAAACATAGAAAATAGGTGCAGGAGTAGGCAATTCGGCCCTTCGAGCCTGTACCGCCATTCAATGAGTTCATGGCTGAACATACAACTTCAGTACCCCATTCCTGCTATCTCGCCATACATCTTGATCCCCCTAGTAGTAAGGACTACACCTAACTCCTTTTTGAATATATTTAGTGAATTGGCCTCAACAACTTTCTGTGGC
Organism: Pristiophorus japonicus; assembly: GCF_044704955.1. Taxonomy (NCBI): domain Eukaryota; kingdom Metazoa; phylum Chordata; class Chondrichthyes; family Pristiophoridae; genus Pristiophorus; species Pristiophorus japonicus. Next base: position 55,076,271 of record NC_091997.1, read on the forward strand.
AGAGAATTCCACAGAATTCTCTGGGTGAAGAAGTCTCTCCTCATCTCGGTCCTAAATGGTTTACCCCTTATCCTTAGACTGTGACCCCTGGTTCTGGACTTCCCCAACATTAATAAGAACATAAGAACATAAGAACAAAAGAACATAAGAACATCCTTGCGATCCCTGGCTCGGACGATGACATAGTCGAGCAGGTGCCAGTGTTTGGAGCGAGGGTGTTGCTACAATGCCTTGTATTTATCCCTATGACAGAACAGGGTGTTGGTGATGAGCAGTTCATGTTCTAGACATTTTATCAGGAGTAGGATACTACTGGAGCTGGCTTTCCTTACCCCCTCGCTGCTTATCACGCCTCCCCAGAGGGCTGTGTCTTTGCCGACCCTGGCGTTGAACTTTAAAAACCCTCTTTGGTCTCATCCATTGCTTCGAGTGTTGGGATGTACGCATTGATGACTGCGATAGGGTGAGTCGAAGAGTCATGAGGAGTTCGTTAACCCCACAGGGGGAAGTCTTTGAGGCGGTCGACCAGCTCATTTTTGATGGCGAAGCCGACTCCGTGAAGGCGGCATTCTTCCTCTGGTTTTCCTTTCCAGAAGAAGGTGTAACCTCCACCATGTTCCTTAAGCTGGCCTTCCCCTGCCCGCCGGGTCTTGCTTAGGGCGGCGATGTCGATGTCAAAGCGTCGAAGTTCCTGGGCAACTATGTGGTACGGCGTTCCGGTCTGCAAATGTTGGGATTGTCCATGAGGGTCCTGACGTTCCAGATCCCGAACTTCATACTGACGAAGTGGAAGATGCCTGTGCGTGAGTTCTTTTAATGTTGGGTTGGCCGTTGCACACTGGCAACCACACGGGCTTAGCTGAGCGAGGCCTTGATCCAGTGGCAAGAGGTTCTAAGATGACTAGAGACCAGGCACTGCCGTATGAGCCTAATTGCCTACGGCGAGATGCTGGCCGCATGCTCGGCGCCAAGTAGTGCCCTTGATGGTTGGTGGCCCGAGACTTGGTTGGAGGCAGGCATTAGGAAGGTCAGTTGTCCGCTGGAGTTCTGAGTGGGAGGTCAGCAAGGAGTGGGAAGGTGGGAGAGTCATAGCCGTGATGCTCACCAGTAGAAGAGGCCAGGTCACCAGTGGGGAAGGAGAGGTCCAGCCGTTGATGAGGAGAGGGACGTAGGCCCGCCGCTGGAGTGGGGGGGATTGATGTCCCCGTCGCCTGGTCGGAGGCACACCTGCTCACCGGGCGTCGTCGTGAGTAACCCGGTTTCAAATGACTGAAATTTATGCTAATAAAACACACCAAACTATTTTCTAGTTAGATTGGGGTACAGTATTCAATTCCTTAATAAAAATTTTTAAACAAAAACAATTCTTGAAAGTTCCTCCACATTGTTTAAAAATTTCCCAAGTTGATTAAAAATTGAAAATGAAAGTCAGTAGTAAGCTACCTCCCTCATCATCATAGGCAGTCCCTCGGAATCGAGGAAGACTTGCTTCCACTCTAAAAGTGAGTCCTTAGGTGGCTGAACAGTCCAATACGAGAACCATAGTCCCTGTCACAGGTGGGACAGACAGTGGTTGAAGGAAAGGGAGGGTGGGACTGGTTTGCCGCAAGCTCTTTCCGCTGCCTGCGCTTGATTTCTGCATGCACTCGGCAATGAGACTCGAGGTGCTCAGCGCCCTCCTGGATGCTCTTCCTCCACTTAGGGCGGTCTTTGGCCAGGGACTCCCAGGGTCGGTGGGGATGTTGCACTTTATCAAGGAGGCTTTGAGGGTGTCCTTGAAACATTTCCTCTGCCCACCTGGAGCTCGCTTGCTGTGTAGGAGTTCCGAGTAGAGTGCTTGCTTTGGGAGTCTTGTGTCAGGCATGTGAACAATGCGGCCTGCCCAACGGAGCTGGTCGTGTGTGGTCAGTGCTTCGATGCTGGGGATGTTGGCCTGGTCGAGCTGCCATTATTGACCGGTTGTATGGCGAGGATTGACATGTCGAGCGACCAATGGCGGGAGCGTGGGGGAGGTACAATTGGAGGCCGACGGTGGTTTGATGAAACCTGCCAGTCTGCAGCCCAACTCTGCTACAGAGGGAGGCTGGTACAGGTAGGGACCACACGGATAGCGGCCCTGCACCATCTCCACACAAGGTAGGTTAGCTCCTCCGCACTCATCGCTGACAGTCCCTCCCTCTCTCCTTCCATGGCTGCCCTGATCCTGAGCTGCTGCAACGTTACTCCGCTAATAGTCTGATTTACACTGACAGACACGGTGTCTCCACACCTGCTGTTGTGTAAAAGCAAGAGCAGTAATGTCAACTTGTCAAACTCTGAAGTGTTTTATTGTTTTAATAAAACTGTAAAGACCCTTTGGGTGTTTGACAGTGAAATGTAAGAGTTTATACACTTCACATGTATTAAATTCACCTGCATTCAATGCAAGGGACTCAATTTGGAGCAAAATGGAGTATAATTTACGGACTTTCGCAGGCTGTAAAAACGATGGGCTCGAAATTGAAGAACTTGCCGCCCACTGCCACCAACATTCCTCTGCACCATCTGCCCAGTGCCACTTTCGATGAGGCCTGGAGCGGCCTGCAGGGGAGAGCTGCAGGGAACCGCCTAACCGCCTGCCGACGTCAGTGTGTGGCCGAGTCGCGCAACTGAGCTCCCGCCCACCGAGCTGCAATATTGATGTGGGCGGGAGTCGGCGGCAGAACAGGGGTGGACCGCTGGCCAGAGGCTGGTCTGTCCCCGAGAGTAGGTCAGAAGATGGTGAAAAAAAGATTCGTTCACTTTTCGTAATTTATTTTTTTACAGGGACTTATCTGGTTGAGGCCCCTAGAGGTCTTCACATGGTTTAAAAAAATTTTTTTTCATGATTTTCAGCCCTTCAACCCTCCATCCTCGGCAAGCGCCTCTGCTGCTGAGAATGGGAGCTCCCGTCGGCTGCTGCCCAGATTGCGGCATACGTCGTCCATTTGCCGCCCGCCGAATGTACCTCGGTGATGAATATCTCGCCGAAAGTACAGTCAGGTACCTCGCGGCCATAGGTGGTCCTTTGGGCGGCACTTGGGCGGGCGGGGGCCTTCACCAATTTGGGGCCCTATGATTTCCTTAATTTCTGTAGTGGAGTATTTCAAATAAATAGTCAACACCAGGTCTGAGTTCAAAGATTCAAGTAGTATTTATTTTGCACCGGTGGGGAGCTTGCCTGCTGGTTGTCTGTAGCCAGGCCTCTCCAATGCTCCAAAGCAAAGTTCCAAGCAACCTTTTATACACTTAATGATGCATGTCACCCCCATACTGTTTAATTGGCCCAAAGCCTGCATGCACAATTGTTGATTGATGAATTCCCTTTCATGTCACACAATCATTGGCCTATGTCTCATACCAAATGGAGTTTTTTCAACGTGTCACTTTTGACCCTTTGCACTGTTTCACTGCCCCTCTGGGCCTCCTGTGGTTCAACTGTTTGGCTATTTGCAATTGCCCTCAGGTTACACAGCTTGTAACAATTAATCATTCCCACGTTATTTCCCTTTAAACACCTTTAGAAAGTTGACCACTACAAAAGCCTATTTCAGCTTGTTTCAGTTCCGAGATCCATTCTTAACTCTTTAGTTATAACAGAGCTTGGAAGCCCCATTTCAATTTCCTTTTCCATCTTTTATCCTCCACTTTTCCTGTGACCTTGGAGCCAAGAGGCTGAGGTTGTTGGAGGAGGGGGGGGGGGGGGAATGAAATGACCTGCTGCCAATAGCCCCTCTAATGGCACAAGACCACCCAAGCACTGACCATTTGGTGCAAAGCTCCCCTCTGCCCTCTGGGCAGTGCTCCCCCTACAGCTCAGTTCAGGAACTGAACAGAACACAGCGATACCGAGCAATTCTTCTCTCCTCTCTTCCCCTCTCCTCATCTCTCCTCCCCTCTCCTCTCCCCTTCATTCTCCTCCCTTCCCCTCCCCTCTCAGCCCTTCTCCTCTCCTCTTTCCTTCCCTGTGCTCTCCTCCTTCCCTCTTCTCCCCCAAAGCAGGCCGTGTCCCAATTCTGCATTCTTCACAAGGGTTGAATTGGCGAGCTGTTGGGTCATTACAGTTTTCAGCCCTATCTATCTCCCCCAATATCCACAGTGTCCAGGTGTGGGGAGCACGTTCCTTGGCTAATTCCACTCCTCCCTAGTCCAGGGTACTGAGGGCATATAGCATCCCAACGAGCGCCCTGTTTGAGATCAGCCTAAAGACCGAAGCTGAGATCGCGGTGTCTGGCTCACCAGCAGACAGGGAACTGAGCGAAAATATACTATTTTCGTTAAGATTGCGAGCCTGGGCTTAAACACAAAGCAAATCAGCTGGGACCCGTGCTGCTTGACTGTCAGAAGGAGAGGGATCAGCTTAGTTTGCAGTCAATCAATTAAAAATTCAGCAAACTCTCCCTCCCCCTCTCCTTCACCTCCCCCTACCCCTAGTCCCCCCCTCTCTCCCCCTAGCCCCTCCTTCACCTCCCCCTCTCCTCTCACTCCCTCCCTACCCCCTACCCCCTCTCCCCTCTCTCACCTCCCCCTCCCCGTATCCGGACTGTAATTCTGCAGTGCTGATTGGCTCGAGTCCCGCAGTTATATTCCCAGCCTTTAATTTTACACGGTGTGTTTTGATGGGGTGGAGAAGCTGTGACTCCGCCACCAGTCACGGTGAGGTGCTTTGACTGAATTGTCAATGCGGCTCCCTGAGACATGACAAGGAGCAGCAGCCTGCTGTGCTCTGAGCTCCGAGGGAAGTTGCTCCCGGAGGGGGAGGGGGCAATCAGCAGCCTGCTCCTGTCTCCAGAAATAGCTTGAGCACTTCGCTTCCCATCAGCGTTGCCTGTCAGCTTCCGATCCAGGCCTGCGATGTTGGTGTGATTGATCCCCGGGGATGATGGCTGCCAGCAGTGTTCCCTATCAGCGTGACATACCTGCGAGTACCAACTGTTCCGTGCCGGGCCACTGCTGGTTGCTGCAATGTTCTTTGCTGAGCAGCTGCAGCACCATCTCACTCTCTAAGGGCCTGCTGTGACTTTTATTGAACAGGTTTATAATCAAAGGCCCTGATCTCATTGAAAGATTTTGACAACCCGTCTTCAGACTGAAAAAAGAAAGCTAAGGAAAGACTTGCATTTATATAGCGCCTTTCACAGCCACCAGACATCTCAAAGCACTTTTCAGACAATGAAATGCTTTTGAAGTGTAGTCACTGTTGTAATGTAGGAGACGTTGCAGACAAGTTGTGCACAGCAAGCTCCCATGAACGGTAACGTGATAATGACCAGATAATCTGTTTTAGTGATGTTGATTGAGGGATAAATATTGGCCCCAGGACACCGGGGATAACTCCCCTGCTTATTTTCAAATTAGTGACATGGAATCGTTTATGTCCACCTGAGGGAGCAGAGGGGGCCTTGGTTTAACGTCTCATCTGAATATGGCACCGCCGACAGTGCACTCAACCATCGGTTGCCAAGGCCTCAAGCTCTGGAACTCCCTGCCTAAACCTCTCTGCCTCTACCTCTCTTTCCTCCTTCAAGACGCTCCTTAAAACCTACCTCTTTGAACAAGCTTTTGGTCGCCTGCCCTAATTTCTCCTTATGTGGCTCAGTGTCAAATTCTTTGTGTCATAATACTCCTGTGAAGATCCTTGGGATGTTGCACTACTTTAAAGATGCTATATAAATACAAGTTGTTGTTGTCGTTGTCTAGGCTCCCAGGAAGAACGGCCACTAGGGTGAGATACTGGAGGGCTGGTGATGCCCATGGGACCAGCACCCCAGCACAAGACAGCACCTCTTGGGGAGAAACATGGCAAATCAATTAATCAATTAATCAATGACTCCATCAAACCATCAATCTATGAATGAATGCAACACTCGATCAATCCATCAATCAATCCATCAGCTAATCAATCCATTCATCTATCTATCGTCCATCAACCTATTAATCAATTTATTGATTAATCCATCACTCAATCAATATATAAATCAATCCAATGCTGAACAGGTGGGACAGATAGGCGTTGAGGGAAGGGGTGGGTGGGACTTGTTTTCCGCACGCTCCTTCCGCTGCCTGCGCTTGATTTCTGCATGCTCAGCACCCTCCCGAATGCACTTCCTCCACTTAGGGCAGTCTAAAGCCAGGGACTCCCAGGTGTCAGTGGGGATGTCGCACTTTATCAGGGAGGCTTTGAGGGTGTCCTTGTAACGTTTCCTCTGATCGTCTTTGGCTCGTTTGCCGTGGACGAGTTCCGAGTAGAGCGCTTGCTCGTGTCTGGCATGCGAATTACGTGGCCTGCCCAACGGAGCTGATCAAGTGTGGGGATGTTGGCCTGGACGAGGACGCTAAGGTTTGCGACTTGAGGTGTTTACTGTACATGGTCCACGTCTCTGAGCTATACAGGAGGGCGGGTATTACTACGGCCCTGTAGACCATCAAACACTCAATCATCAAACACTCAGATCATCAAACACTTAATCATCAAACACTCAATCATCAAAATCATCAAACACTCCACCCATCAAACACTCAGTCCATCAAACACTCAATCATCAAACACTCAATCATCAAACACTCAATCATCAAACACTCAATATCAAACACTCAATCATCAAATGCTCAATCATCAAAATCATCAAACACTCCACCCATCAAACACTCAGTCCATCAAACACTCAATCATCAAACACTCAATCATCAAACACTCAATCATCAAATGCTCAATCATCAAAATCATCAAACACTCCACCCATCAAACACTCAGTCCATCAAACACTCAATCATCAAACACTCAATCATCAAACACTCAATATCAAACACTCAAACATCAAATGCTCAATCATCAAAATCATCAAACACTCCACCCATCAAACACTCAGTCATCAAACACTCAATCATCAAACACTCAATCATCAAACACTCAATCCATCAAACACTCTATCCACCAAACAATCAGTCCATCAAACACTCAATAATCAAACACTCAATCATCAAACACTCAATCATCAAACACTCAATCATCAAACACTCAATCCACCAAACACTCAGTCCATCAAACACTTAATAATCAAACGCTCAATCATCAAACACTCAATCATCAAACACTCAATCATTAAACACTCAATCATCAAACACTCAGTCCATCAAACACTTAATAATCAAATACTCAATCATTAAACGCTCAATCATCAAACATTGACATCCTGGCACAGACCACTACATTGCCAATGGGTGCCAAGTGTACTTCCTCCTTGCCTAACTATAGCTTCCACCACACACCAGAACTGATGGTGAACTAGCCCTTATCACCTCTCCTCATACTCCCCAGGTCTCCTCTCCTCCTTCGAGCACCTGTTCTACCCCTGCCATGTCCTTGGTATTCCAAGCCTCATGGCAACTTTCTTACCAAGATGTTCTTCCTTCTTTTCTCCACTGACCTCTTCTGAAGACACATAGCATGAGCACTCCACCACCTCTCTTGACCCCATGTTCACCTCAATGCTGTCAAAATGCCTGTCAGACATCAAGTCATGGATGAGTCACGATTTCCTCCAACTAAAAATTGGGAAGACTGAAGCTATTGTTTTCAGTCACCGTCATAAGAACCACAGCCTTTCTACTGATTCCATCGCCCTCTTTAGCCACTCACTCAGGCTGAATCAGACAATGCGTAACTTTGGTGTCCTGTTTGAGCTAAACTTTAAACCCCACCTCCTACATAAGAAATAGGAGCAGGAATAGGCCATTCCGCCACTCGAGCCTGCTCCGCCATTCATGGTTGATCTGACCTTGGCCTCAACTCCACTTGCCTACCCGCTCCCCACACGCTCGCTGGCGTGTCAGCATGCTGGACAATTGAGTGAATCCCATTCAACAGAAGGGGCAGGTGAACAGCTAGGACGGTTAATTTAATTCCTTCCAGTCACCACATTTCTCCGTGTCCTTGTCTCTCTCCTGGTTGGACGATCGGTTGAAGCATCGTCAACACACAGAACACGTGTACAGTTTCTCCTCGCTGTGAATGGTGCGATGTTTTTTCAGGCTGTGTAACTGGTTAAAGCTGTTTCCACAGTCAGTGAACTGGCACACTCTCACTCGGGTGTGTGTGTCTTGGTGCTTTTCCAGTCACACTGATGTTTGAAATCTGTTCCCACAGACAGAACAGGCAAACAGTTCTCCTTCCACATTCAAAGGCCGATGATATTCAAATCCTGATGAATTGAGTGACTCTGTCAGGACTTGACATGATATTTGGTTTGTTTTCCTTACTTACAAATCCTCCCCTTCTGATTCTCTGCTGCCTCACCCACAGTCGCTGTTGCCGCCCACGCATGCTCAGCTGACACTCCTATCCATCACCTATTTCTATCTATGCTACATTGCCCACCTTCACCCTGTCAGCCCTTCTGCTGAAGCCCATATCCAATGCCTTTGTCACCTCCAGAACATAGGTGTACCGGAGCAGAAAATGGATAGAAATGTCTATAGAAAAGCACTGGTTCGGAAAACATTAGCAGAACTCAGGGTGGACCAGTCGCCAGGCCCTGAAAGCTTTGCACACACGGCTTCTGACAGGGGTCAGAAATTCTAGCCGCAGTTTCAATCCTTAAATATGGAAATTGCATTGTGGGACTGGAGAGTAGCCAATGACATCTTTGTTCAAGAGTGGAGAGAAGGATAACTATCGACCAGTCAGTCTAACGTCTGTTGTTGTGGTCAAACCTTTTTGATCTATAATTTGAGATAAAATTAATGTGCATTTCGAAATGTACGAGTTAATCCAGGACAGCCATCAGGGAGTCATTAAAACCCAGTTAATAGATGCGGTGCACATAGATTTTCAGAAGGCGTTCAATAAGATGTTTCACAAGAGGTTTCTTAGAAAAATTCAGGTGTGTGGCACAAGAGGAAGTGTAGCAGCGCGGATGGAAATTTGATTGACGAGAGGAAACAAAGAAGGTAAATGGGTGCTCCTCATACCAGTGAAGGGCTGGCATGATGGACTCCATGGCTCAGTGTCAGGCCCACTTTTGTTCTCAGTATATAGAGATGATTTGGTTATGGGGAGCACATTCTCAATATTTGTTTATGACACAAAAGTAGGAGGGTTGCCAAATAGTGAGGAGGATTGTGAAAGACTTCAGGAAGACATAGGGCTAGACTTTCCACCATGGTAGCTATCGCCCAAAACTGGGTGAAATTTCTGGCATTAGCGCTTTTTTTATTTTTCAGAATCGCTGGAATATCACCCATTTTAAAAACTGCTAGTTTTGTCTTTTTAATTTGGGCGACAGCCTTAGTGATGTGAAATGGGCCTCAGCGATGTATTCAGTTGTACAAGGCTGGCGTTCATAGCAATGGCCGTTCTGCGCATGTGCGTTTTTTTTTCAGGCAAAGAACTCTTCCTGCGATTCGGGAGGTCAGGGGTCATCTGTGCATGCTCAGAAGGCAAAGGGAGGGAGAGAGAGAAGGAAGGTTTGTGTGGAGTAATTTTTTGAAGGAATTGATAATCAGATAAGATGGAGATGAAACACGAGGAGAGTGTTGAGCAGGTTTCAGGGAGAAGGAGGGCGAAAGCCTTCTCCAAAGAGACGAACGAGGCCTTAGTCCACAAGGTAGAGACTCAGTGGGGCCAATTAACCCAAGGTGGGTGTGGGAAACTATCCCCCCGGCTATACCAGCGAATATGGGCGGATATTGCCACTGTTGTTTCAATCTGTGGCCCACGATAGACGAGAGGCAGACCAGTGGCCCAAGCGTTGGAACAGACTTGTTTCATCGGCAAGTGTAAGTATCAAATTATTAAATTTATAATTGTAATGATGCACTGACTCATTAATTAGAATATAAATTTGCCAGATTGTAATTAAGTTGGGTAATCTTAGGTAGCTTCCTTGTTAAGATTTGGACTGGGGTCGGAACCTGCGCCCTTTTACTCCAATATTGCTGAGATGCCTTAAACTGCATCAACAGAATTAATTATTACTTAAATGCTTTGATTGAAAATTGTGGCCAAAGGAATGACTGGAAACAGACAGACCGCAAACACTCGGCATTTCTACCACTTTAGTTTAGAAGGAGAATTATTAAATTATATCGCTGCTTGTGTGCTGTGAGCAACTCTTTAACTTGGGCACCGTCTCCTTTTTGCTTAGGTTGGTGGATGGGGGCACGACTGAGCACTGAGGGTGTCTGGTCAGCTTTACCCAGACTGTGTAAGTCTCTCCAGCAGCTGTCAGTCACACAGTGACCCAGCCTGGACTGGGGGAGAGTTGCCCTGGCCCTGGGACACTTTGGGACATTAGCTCCGGCCACACTGAGGGCTCCGAGCACAGCCCAGGGACACGGTGCCCCCTCCCATTACTCTCCTGTCATTGCTGAGCTCACCAGCGGTCCTGATTCCCCCCACCCCGCCTCTGAGACCTCCATTGATTCAAATAAACCGCCTACCTCCTCTCAGGCGCCGAATGGCACGGCCCGTGGATGGGGCCTTTCCTGGAGATTGTACGCGAGATGTTTGGTGTCAAGCATTAGTTCCTAAACACAATCTTATTAAATATTTTCTCTGAACGTAGATGTTGTAACCATGCAGACATTGGATACAAACCGTATTAGCATATAATGTTAACGTTAACGATGAATAGCATGAGGGGTGACTAATTGTGGATTACAATATCTGTTGTGTTTCCGTAATAGTACCTAGTCAATTAGCTTATGCCATGCTCTTGTCATGTTTGCAGATATCTAAGAATCAGGTGGACTGGAGGCCTGCTGATCTGCACCCTATGACCGATCCGGAGGAGCCTTGGTGGGCACCCATAATCGTTCTGCCACCCATGGTGGTGCAGATCCCGTTGTTGTGTCACGTGTGTAATGTGTAAAGCAGTGGTAATTTCAAGTAATTTAATTATAATATATGATTATAATATATGAATGATATAATGTTTTGCATGCAGCTTCTGTACTCTTCTGTACTCTCATGTTAATCATATGTAACGTCTCTCGTTCACATTTATTGCAGTAGTGTTGCTCCTCGTACATATGCCTGTGCAGTGCAAGCATTCTCATCTCTTCTACTAACCTCAATTATGTTTTTCAGCTCCCCAGGCTCCACAGGCGCAACGGGAGGCCCCTAGAGCATCCCCCCTACCGCTGCTGGTCATGCTGACCAGAGGGGAAGAACAAAATACGACCGAGGAGGAGGGTGATGAGACTGAAGGGTCATCTATGGTACCTGCGGCCACGTCATCCTCAACGGATGAAGTAGCGGGGCCAAGCGGCTTGCAGCAGGCCACACCGAGTCGGCCAGTGGCCACGCCGACCCCGCGGAGGTTGAGTCGGTGAGGTAGGCACGCGCTACGATGGGCAGATCCAAATGAGGACATGATGTCACTGTCGAGGGCGAGCGTTGACATAGGTCGAGAGCTCCTCCAGGCGCTTGCTGGGTTGACCGGCAACATTGCCACACTGTCTGCGAGAATAACGGAGGGCATGGAGCTGATGGTTGCGGCAATGAGGCGACCGACCGACTCTGTCGATGCCTTGCGGCACGCGATGGTTTCAGGATTCGGCACTGCACCCCAAGGTGCCATACCACCAACCAGCACAACAGATGCGAGACAGGAAGAAGAACTTCCTTCTGACTCGGAAGACGTTTCTTCGCAAACGTCTTCTCCTCCATCCACTGAGGTCATTCTGCCAATGTCAACCCCCGCCCCCTTACAACAGCAGCCCTTGAGGTGTTCTGCTGCAAGACGTCTTGGTCCCATTACTAGGGGATTAAGTAAAAAAGTGGGGTTTACAATGAGGGGGGGGGTGTAAAGTTAGAGGAGGGAAGCGTGGCCGCAGGTAGGGAGGGGGCGTATATTATTGTTAGGGAGTTTGTCGGAGGAGGCAGAGCGGGGAGATCAAGGAGGCCTACAAGAAGCCCAACGTCGGTGAGCAGAGTCAGGATTCCTCGTCGGAGGTGGAGCAGGGAGATCGAGGAGGCCTACAAGAGGCCAGCCGGTGCAGTTGCAGCGGGGAGACAAAAAAGAAGTAGAACAAAATCGAAAGGTGACGTTACAGCCAAGGGGGTAAGTGATTGGCTGGTGATTGGTAAGTAGTTTTTCTTTTTCTTTTCTTTATCAGTAAGTAACCTTTTAGCATTGTTGTTGCAAAATTAAGTTTACCTAAGAGTTAAGTCATGGAAGGAGAGCTTGGACACGGGTTATGTGGGAAGTCAGGGACGCTTCTGGTGTCCCTGATGACTACGTGTGCGGGAAGTGTATCCGCCTGCAGCTCCTGACGGACCGCATTGCGGCACTGGAGCTGCGGTGGATTCACTCTGGAGCATATATGATGCTGAGAATGATGTGAATAGCACGTTTAGTGAGTTGGTCTTACCGCAGGTAAAGGGTACACAGCCAGATAAGGAATGGGTGACTAACAGGAAGAGCAAAACAGATACACCGCTTTGGGTACTGTTGGGGGGGGATGACTCATCAGGGGAGGGCAGCAGCAGCCAAGTTCATGGCACCGTGGCTGGCTCTACTGCACAGGAGGGCAGGAAAAAGAGTGGGAGAGTGATAGTGATAGGGGGTTCAATTGTAAGGGGAATAGATACGATGTTTCTGCGACCGCAACCGAGACTCCAGGATGGTATGTTGCCTCCCAGGTGCAAGGGTCAAGGATGTCTCGGAGCGGGTGCAGAGCATTCTGAAAAGGGAGGGTGAATAACCAGTTGTCGTGGTGCATATAGGTACCAACGATATAGTTAAAAACGGGATGAGGTCCTACAAAACGAATTTAGGGAGCTAGGCGCTAAATTAAAAAGTAGGACCTCAAAAGTAGAAATCTCAGGATTGCTACCAGTGTCACGTGCAAGTCAGAGTAGGAATCGCAGGATAGATGAATATATGGCTTGAGGAGTGTGCAGAAGGGAGGGATTCAAATTCCTGGGACATTGGAACCGATTCTGGAAGAGGTGGGACCAGTACAAACCGGACGTTCTGCACCTGGGCAGGACCGGAACCAATGTCTTAGGAGGAGTGTTTGCTAGTGCTGTTGGGGAGGAGTTAAACTAATATGGCAGGGGGATGGGAACCTATGCAGGGAGACAGAGGGAAGTAGAATGGGTGCAAAAGCAAAAGATAGAAAGAAGAAAAGTAAAAGTGGAGGGCAGAGAAAACTAAAGCAAAAAGCAAAAAGGGCCACATTACAGCAAAATCCTAAAGGGGCAAAGTGTGTTAGAAAGACAAGCCTGAAGGCTCTGTGCCTCAATGCGAGGTGTATTCGGAATAAGGTGGACGAATTAACTGCGCAGATAGCAGTTAACGGGTATGATGTAATTGGCATCACGGAGATATGGCTCCAGGGTGACCAAGGCTGGGAACTCAATATCCAGGGGTGTTCAAAATTTAGGAAGGATAGACAGAAAGGAAAAGGAGGTAGGGTGGCATTGCTGGTTAAAGAGGAAATTAATGCAATAGTAGGAAAGGACATTGGCTTGGATGATGTGGAATCGGTATGGGTGGAGCTACAGAATATCAAGGGGCAGAAAACGCGAGTGGGAGTTGTGCACAGACCACAAAACAGTAGTAGTGAGGTTGGGGACAGCATCAAACAAGAAATTAGGGATGCATGCAATAAAAGTACAGCAGTTATCATGGGTGACTTTAATCTACAGATTGATTGGGCTAACCAAACTACTGGAATGCAATGTGATGGAGGAGGATTTCCTGGAGTGTATTAGGGATGAATTTTTGGACCATATGTTGAGGAACCAACGAGGGAACTGGCCATCCTAGACTGGGTGATGTGTAATGAGAAAGGACTAATTAGCAATCTTGTTGTGCGAGGCCCCTTGGGGAAGAGTGGCCATAACATGGTTGAATTCTTTATTAAGATGGAGAGTGACACAGTTAATTCAAAAACTAGGGTCCTCAACTTAAGGAAAGGTAACTTCGATGGTTTGAGGCGTGAATTTGCTAGAATAGACTGGCAAATGATACTTAAAGGGTTGATGGTGGATAGGCAAAGACAAACATTTAAAGATCACCTGGATGAACTACAGCAACTGTACATTTCTGTCTGGAGTAAAAATAAAACAGGGAAGGTGGCAAACCGTGGCTAACAAGGGAAATTAAGGATAGTGTTAAATCCAAATAAGAGGCATATAAATTGGCCAGAAAAAGAAGCAAACCTGAGGACTGGGAGAAATTTAGAATTCAGCAGAGGAGGACAAAGGGTTTAATTAAGAGGGGGAAAATAGTGTACGAGAAGAAGCTTGCCAGGAACATAAAAACTGACTGCAAAAGTTTCTATAGATATGTGAAGAGAAAAAGATTAGTGAAGACAAACGTAGGTCCCTTGCAGTCGGATTCAGATGAATTTATGATGGGGAACAAAGAAACGGCAGACCAGTTGAACAAATATTTTGGTTCTGTCTTCACGAAGGAAGACACAAATAACCTTCTGGAAGCACTAGGGGACCAAGGGTCAAGTGAGAAGGGGGAACTGAAGGATATCCTTATAAGGCAGGAAATTATGTTAGGGAAATTGATGGGATTGAAGGCCGATAAATCCCCGGGGCCTTATAGTCTGCATCCCGGAGTACTTAAGGAAGTGGCCCTAGAAATAGTGGATGCATTGGTGATCATTTTCTAACAGTCTATCGACTCAGGATCAGTTCCAATGGACTGGAGGGTAGCTAATGTAACACCACTTTTTAAAAAGGGAGGGAGAGATAAAACGGGTAATTATAGACCGGTTAGCCTGACATCAGTAGTGGGGAAAATGTTGGAATCACTTATTAAGGATGAAATAGCAACGCAGTTGGAAAGCAGTGACAGGATCGATCCAATTCAGCATAGATTTATGAAAGGGAAATCATGCTTGACAAATCTTCTGGAATTTTTTGAGGATGTAACTAGTAGGGTGGACAAGGGAGAACCAGTGGATGTGGTGTATTTGGACTTTCAAAAGGATTTTGACAAGGTCCCACACAAAAGAATGGTGTGCAAAATCAAAGCACATGGTATTGGGGGTAATATACTGACATGGATAGAGAACTGGTTGGCAGACAGGAAGCAGAGATTCGGGATAAACGGGTCCTTTTCAGAACGGCAGGCAGTGACTAGTGGAGTGCCGCATGGCTCAGTGCTGGGACCCCAGCTCTTTACAATATACATTAATGATTTAGATGAAGGAATTGAATGTAATATCTCCAAGTTTGCAGATGACACGAAACTGGGTGGCGGTGTGAGCTGTGAGGGGGACGCTAAGAGGCTGCAGGGTGGCTTGGACAGGTTATGTGAGTGGGCAAATGCATGGCAGATGCAGTACAATGTGGATAAATGTGAGGTTATCCACTTTGGTGGCAAAAACGCAAAGACAGAATATTATCTGAATGGCGGCAGATTAGGAAAAGGGGAGGTGCAATGAGACCTGGGTGTCATGGTTCATCAGTCATTGAAAGTTGGCATACAGGTACAAGCAGTGAAGAAGGCAAATGGTATGTTGGCCTTCATAGCTAGGGGATTTAAGTATAGGTGCAGGGAGGTCTTACTGCAGTTGTACAGGGCCTTGGTGAGGCCTCAGCTAGAATATTGTGTACAGTTTTGGTCTCCTAATCTGAGGAAGGACATTCTTGCTATTGAGGGAGTGCCGCGAAGGTTCACCAGACTGATTCCCGTGATGGCTGGAATGACATATCAGGAGAGACTGGATCAACTGGGCCTTTATTCACTGGAGGTTAGAAGGATGAGAGGGGATCTCATAGAAACGTCGAAGATTCTGACAGGACGGGACAGGTTAGATGTGGGTAGAATGTTCCCGATGTTGGGGAAGTCCAGAACCAGGGGACACAGTCTTAGGATAAGGGGTAGGCCATTTAGGACTGAGATGAGGAGAAACTTCTTCACTCAGAGAGTTGTTAACCTGTGCAATTCCCTGCCGCAGAGAGTTGTTGAGGCCAGTTCATTGGATATATTCAAGAGGGAGTTAGATATGGCCCTTACAGCTAAAGGGATCAAGGGGTATGGAGAGAATGCAGGAAAGGGCTACTGAGGGAATGATCAGCCATGATCTTATTGAATGGTGGTGCAGGCTCGAAGGGCTGAATGGCCTACTCCTGAACCTATTTTCTATGTTTCTATGTTAAAAATGTGTTGATTGTTGACTGTTGGGGATGGTGGGAGGGTATTATCGTTATATTGTTCTTAAAAAAAATTGTTGACTGTTGTTGGTTGGGGGCGGTGTTATAGTTTGTTAAAAATATTTTAAATCACTTGTTAAATTATTAAAGTTTTTTATTTAACTTTACAATTGTTGTCAAGTGTCTTCTAATAATGTATGGTAAAACATCAATACAAGGGTTGGAAACACAGGCCATGGCCAGGCCACGCAAGGATGAAACGTAACAAAACTGTAACTGTCACCAATGTAAGTTCACGCAAAGCATTCATTTATGAATATATTCCAGTGAAAAAGAAGGGCGGCAAGAGAAGAGATAACCAGCCGTGGATAACCAAGGAAATAAAGGAAAGTATCAAATCAAAGACCAATGCGTATAAGGTGGCCAAGGTTAGTGGGAAACTAGAGGATTGGGAAGATTTTAAGCAACAGCAAAGAATGACTAAAAAAGCAATAAAGAAAGGGAAGATAGATTACGAAGGTAAACTTGCGCAAAACATAAAAACAGATAGTAAAAGCTTTTACAGATATATAAAACGGAAAAGAGTGACTAAAGTAAATGTTGGTCCCTTAGAAGATGAAAAGGGGGATTTAATAATGGGAAATATGGAAATGGCTGAGACCTTAAACAATTATTTTGTTTCGGTCTTCACAGTGGAAGACACAAAAACCATGCCAAAAATTGCTGGCCACAGGAATGTGGGAAGGGAGGACCTTGAGATGATCACTATCACTAGGGGGGTAGTGCTGGACAGACTAATGGGATTGAAGGTAGACAAGTCCCCTGGTCCTGATGAAATGCATCCCAGGGTATTAAAAGAGATGTTGGAAGTTATAGCAGATGCATTTGTTATAATCTACCAAAATTCTCTGGACTCTGGGGAGGTACCAGCGGATTGGAGAGCAGCTAATGTAACGCCTCTGTTTAAAAAAGGGGGCAGGCAAAAGGCAGGTAACTATAGGCCGGTTAGTTTAACATCTGTAGTGGGGAAAATGCTTGAAACTATCATTAAGGAAGAAATAGCGGGACATCTGGATAGGAATAGTGCAATCAAGCAGACGCAGCATGGATTCATGAAGGGGAAATCATGTTTAACTAACTTACTGGAATTCTTTGAGGATATAACGAGCATGGTGGATAGAGGTGTACCGATGGATGTGGTGTATTTAGATTTCCAAAAGGCATTCGATAACGTGCCACACAAAAGGTTACTGCAGAAGATAAAGGTACGCGGAGTCAGAGGAAATGTATTAGCATGGATAGAGAATTGGCTGGCGAACAGAAAGCAGAGCGTCGGGATAAATGGGTCCTTTTCCGGTTGGAAATCAGTGGTTAGTGGTGTGCCACAGGGATCAGTGCTGGGACCACAACTGTTTACAATATACATAGATGACCTAGAGGAGGGGACAGAGTGTAGTGCAACAAAATTTGCAGATGACACTAAGATTAGTGGGAAAGCGGGTTGTGTAGAGGACTCAGAGAGGCTGCAAGGAGATTTGGATAGGTTAAGCGAATGGGCTAAGGTTTGGCAGATGGAATACAATGTCGGAAAGTGTGAGGTCATCCACCTTGGGGAAAAAAACAGTAAAAGGGAATATTATTTGAATGGGGAGAAATTACAACATGTTGTGGTGCAGAGGGACCTGGGGGTCCTTGTGCATGAAACTCTTTAAAGGTTAGTTTGCAGGTGCAGCAGGTAATCAGGAAGGCAAATGGAATGTTGGCCTTCATTGCGAAAGGGATGGAGTACAAAAGCAGGGAGGTGTTGCTGCAACTGTATAAGGTATTGGTAAGGCCGCACCTGGAGTACTGCGTGCAGTTTTGGTCACCTTACATAAGGAAGGATATACTAGCTTTGGAAGGGGTACAGAGACGATTCACTAGGTTGATTCGAGAAATGAGGGGGTTACCTTATGATGATAGATTGAGTAGACTGGGTCTTTACTCGTTGGAGTTCAGAAGGATGAGGGGTGATCTTATAGAAACATTTAAAATCATGAAAGGGATAGACAAGATAGAGGCAGAGAGGTTGTTTCCATTGGTGGGGGAGACTAGAACTAGGGGGCACAGCCTCAAAATACGGAGGAGCCAATTTAAAACCAAGTTGAGAAAGAATTTCTTCTCCCAGAGGGTTGTGAATCTGTGGAATTCTCTGCCCAAGGAAGCAGTTGAGGCTGGCTCATTGAATGTTTTCAAGTCAATGATAGATAGATTTTTAAGCAATAAGG
The DNA here is from genome assembly GCF_044704955.1 of Pristiophorus japonicus. Taxonomy (NCBI): domain Eukaryota; kingdom Metazoa; phylum Chordata; class Chondrichthyes; family Pristiophoridae; genus Pristiophorus; species Pristiophorus japonicus. Next base: position 55,094,682 of record NC_091997.1, read on the forward strand.
GAATTAAGGGTTACGGGGAGAGGGCGGGTAAGTGGAGCTGAGTCCACGACCAGATCAGCCATGATCTTATTGAATGGCGGAGCAGGCTCGAGAGGCTAGATGGCCTACTCCTGTTCCTAATTCTTATGTTCTTATGTTCTTATGAGCTGCTGTCGCAAGGGTTTTGCAGCTGCGTAACTACCACGGGGCTTTTCCATTGGTGGGGAGGGGTCATGTGTTCATCGCCAGCCTGATTTCCTCCCCGAGGTCCTCGTCCTCCTCGTCCTCCTCTTCCGCCTCCCCTCTCTCCTGAGGTGGACTGGCTGTCCCATCTGGTAATTTTTGTCCTCTCCTGATAGTTAGGTTATACAACATGCAGCACACCACAATGGACTCAGTGACCTGCTCAAGGTGATATTGTAGGTTGCCTCCTGAGTGGTCCAGGCATCTAAAGCACTGCGAAAATTGTCTTTTCGCCGATATTGCGTGTAGCTATATGGCTTTCATTGTAGCGCTTCTTGGCTTCTGTCTGGGGTTTACACAGGGGGGTCATGAGCCAACTGGCAAGGCCATATCCTTTATCCCCCAGCATCCAACCATGAGCTTGTGGCTGACTCTTAAACAAGTCAGAGACAGTGCTCTCACGCAAGATGTGCGCATCATGGATGCTCCTTGGAAAATTTGCATTTACTGCCATGATTATTTGCTTGTGGTCAACAACGAGTTGTACATTCAGGGAGTGGAATCCCTTTCGGTTACGAAACACCTCTGCATCCTGTAAACGTGCTTGCATGGCGATGTGCATACAGTTTATTGCTCCCTGCACCTTGGGGAAACTTGTTACTCGCTAGAAACCCAAAGCCCTCTCACTCAGTGCCTCCCTGGCCATAGGGAACTTTATAAAGTCCATCCCGCATGCATAAAGGGCTTCAGTCACTTATCTAATTCAGCAATGTGTGGTGTGCTGAGACATGCAGCATATATCGCCAGCTGAGGCCTGAAAGGAGCCCGATGCATAGAAGGAAAGTACTTTGTCTGTAATGTACCTATGAATGACTCCATGAGGCAATGTGTTGTACTCAAACTGTAGTGACCTTGGTCCTTTATTCGTAACTCCAGAGTGAGGCAGTCGCATGGTGGCTTCCCTTTTATACAGCCCGTGCCACCAGGGCAGGAAACCCTGATCTCCACCAGTTGCACCCTCTAGTGGTGCCAGCATGTATATACACAGTGTAAACCTTATTGATCGTACATCAGGTAAACAAGTCTCCATCTTATGCAACTATACAGTAACTACACAGAGAGTATATCCATAGTCTGCATGTATAACATCACTCTCCCCCAAGTCCTTTGTGCCAATAATCTTTGCACTATGTGCTCTGGCTTAGCTCTCCCCAGACTTAAGTGCCAATAGCTCTTGCACCTTGGCTATGCTTTGGCTTGGCTCTCTCCCTGTTAACCCCCAAGTCCTTTTGCCACAACGTTGAGTAGTGGTTACCAGTTTGGATGGTTCGATGATGCAGTGGAGGTTCTAGTGGGTTCTGGATGTTATCTATGTGTGTGTCCATGGCTACATGCATCCATTTCCTGCCCCCCCCACAGTGAGATCATGCAGCTGGCCCGTTACATTAACATACAGCATCAAACACAGTGCATGTAAATAGAAAGGAAAAAAAAACATTTTCTTACAGTTTGCATCGTGACATCTTGGTTCAGTGACTTATATCTGTTACATTTTACGGTCGTGCGCCAGGATTGGGCAGATTGCATTCATGGTTCAGTCATGGTCAGTACTGAGGTAGCAGTACAGGTATGTGAGGACACTAGTTCCAGAGCAACCGGATGGGATCCTAAACGTCTGATGACGGCGCTGTGTCCCCTGCTAGCGGGGTGGGCTTGGTTCACTCACCTTGCCAGGACTCAGGGCCTTTGCCATTGCCTAGTGGTGGGCAGAGCCACAGATGTGTGTGGCCTCCCTGTTCTCCTTTGAGGGCTGCAGAATCTTCTGCCTGTTCTCTAATGGTGTTGGGAACCTGGCTGTTCCAGGTCCCGTTCGAGGAACTCTTTGGTTCTGACCTTTAGAAACATAGAAACATAGAAAATAGGTGCAGGAGTAGGCCATTCGGCCCTTCGAGCCTGCACCGCCATTCAATGAGTTCATGGCTGAACATGCAACTTCAGTACCCAATTCCTGGTTTCTCGCCATACCCCTTGATCCCCCTAGTAGTAAAGACTACATCTAACTCCTTTTTGAACATATTTAGTGAATTGGCCTCAACAACTTTCTGTGGTAGAGAATTCCACAGGTTCACCACTCTCTGGGTGAAGAAGTTTCTCCTCATCTCAGTCCTAAATGGCTTACCCCTTATCCTTAGACTGTGACCCCTGGTTCTGGACTTCCCCAACATTGGGAGCATTCTTCCTGCATCTAACCTGTCTAAACCCGTCAGAATTTTAAAAGTTTCTATGAGATCCCCTCTCATTCTTCTGAACTCCAGTGAATACAAGCCCAGTTGATCAGGTCTTTCTTGATATGTCAGTCCCGCCATCCCGGGAATCAGTCTGGTGATCCTTCGCTGCACTCCCTCAATAGCAAGAATGTCCTTCCTCAAGTTAGGAGACCAAAACTGTACACAATACTCCAGGTGTGGCCTCACCAAGGCCCTATACAACTGTAGCAACACCTCCCTGCCCCTATACTCAAATCCCCTCACTATGAAGGCCAACATGCCATTTGCTTTCTTAACCGCTTTGTCTCCGGACATGGCCGAGGTAGTGACTGGGTCTGGGGGCTGCGCCGTCTCCACCTGGGTGGTGGGCAACGGCGGCCGACTGCGCGTATTGGCACCATTTTAGTTTCCAGGTCTGTGGCGAATAGTGCCATCAGGTGCCTGCAGCGTGGGATAGACCTGGGGCAGGGTATCAAGATCAGTGCCTTCACCCTCCTGAGGTCGCTGGCCTATAACCTGAGGGGACACCTGGGGCAGGGCATCAGGATCAGCGCCTTTACCTTCCAGAATTTGCTCGCTTGCTACTTTTGGGGACACTCTATTCCCGACATCTCGCAACAACATTTTGTTCTTTACATTCTTAATCGGTTCCTTACATTGATTGCCATGCATACAATGTCTATTTAAGTTCAGTTGGTTGCAGGTCTCCTTTAAGAGAACCCTGCGGGCTTTACTCCAATCAAATTCTTTGTTAGATACCACGTGTTGGTCCCTCAGTGTCGCACCTCGTGGTCTGGCCGCGGCCATCTTTTCCACAACTCTGCCTCTCGCTGCAGCAGGGATGCCACCTTGCCTCGGTCCTCGAGGTCGACTGCCTTGATCCTTCTCTCCTGCGATTCTGGCACAAAAGCTGGAAGAGTGCCTGTGAATTCGATCTTCCTCGCCAGGAGTTCTGCCACTGGATCGTTCCGTTCAGATCATTGCCACAGTTGTGATGGATGGTCTGTGTCTCAGATGCTGCGCTGGTCTGTTCTCTGGTGCCTGGCCCAAGCGAAGGTGAGGTTTTGCTCTGCCTCTGAGCACAGGGGACATCAGTTGCTGGAGTGAAGAGGTCTTCCCATTTCCACTGGATCTTCCCCATCCACCTTCTTCCGAGTAGCATTGGACCATCACCTGCAACAATCCACAGAGGTAACTTGTGCACCACGCCATTATGGATTACACTTACATCCACACTAGGATCAGCTCCTTGGTGTAGGTGCGCAACTTTTCCTGGACTGGAACCAGCTCGGGTCGTTTTTCATTCCATAGCCCCTCAAAGGCATCCTGGCTCATCACTGACTAGCTCGCTCCCGTGTCCACTTCCATGAAGACTGGAATACCGTTTATCTCGACTTCCATCTTCACTGGAGGACAATCGGTGGTGCAGGTAAACACTCCATACACTTTTTCTTGGGGATGAGCTGCCTCTCTGGCCAAATCATCATACTCCCGGCTGGATTCAAAGTCATCTACCGACTCCTCTGCTAGAGGGTGAGTCGTGTTTCTTTTACACATACGCTGGAGGTGGCCCTTCGTGTTACAGGCTTTGCATACGTACTCAGCAAAACGACACTGGTGAGCCCTATGGTTTCCTCCGCAGCACCAGCATGGTGCTACTCAATTAGCACCCCTTGGCGGACTCTGAGTTCTGGAACCTTGAGGTCTGTGCTTTCTGCCCTGGGCAGAGCCACTTTCTACAGTCTTGCCTGTGAAAGGCACCATTTTATGTACAGTACTTGCCGGGTTTGAGTCCACAGGATGAATAATTTGCTTGGTGCTGCAGGTCAAGGTCATGAACGCCTGACTGATGCTGATGGCTTTCTGCAGGTTGACTGTGGTGTCGGCAGATAATAGCTTGTGAAGGAGGCCCTCGTGGCCAATTCCTATAATGAAGACGTCTCGCAATGCTTCGTTGAGGTGCGTGCCAAAATCACACGGTGCCTCAAATCTCCTGACGTCGGCAGCATATTTTACAATCTGCTGGCCCTCAGGTCTGCGGTGAGTGTAGAATCTGTGCCTGGTTGTGAGGATGCTCTGTTTTGGTTTTAGTTGGTCGCGAATTAGTTCAGTCAGCTCATCGTATGTCTTATCCTTGGCCTTCGTGAGTGCCAGCAAGTCCCTGACGAGGCGGTGGACCTCGGGCCCACAACTGGTCAGCAGCATAGCTTCTCCGCTGATGCGTCCGTCTCCCCTGCCAGGTCGTTTGCCACGAAATATAGCTCGAGCCTTTCCGTGAAAGCATCATCCTCCGCGAAGTCTTTTAGTGTGCCAAAGGTCGCCATAATCGCGTGAAAGTCCGTATTCTCATTGCCAGTTCTTATGTCTGTAATGTACCTATGAATGACTCCACGAGGCAATGTGTTGTACTCAAACTGTAGTGACCTTGGTCCTTTATTCGTAACTCCAGAGTGAGGCAGCTGTATGGTGGCTCCCCTTTTATACAGCTCCTGCCACCAGGGCAGGAAACACCGGACTCCACCAGTGCACCCTCTAGTGGTGCCAGCATGTATATACACAGTATAAACCTTATTGACAGTACATCAGGTGAACAAGTCTCCATCTTATACAACTATACAGTGACTACACAGAGAGTATATCTATAGTCTGCATATATAACAGAAACTGCCGCAGTAACCTTAACCTCAATGGGCAGTGCTGTTCTGATGGTGCTGGTAGGCTGCAGATCTCCCTTAATTAGCTGGCACATCTCACTGATGACCTCCTTTCTGAATTGCAGCCTTCTAAAGCACGTGTTACTGGACAAGTCCAGGTATGATCACTGATCCCTGTAAACACGTTGGCTGTAATGTCTCCTCCTCCTCCGCAGTCTGCCACCTCTTTGATTGGGCACTGTCATGTATGTACATGCTGTTTGTTGGAGGCCACTGAGCAGCACGCACATGGTGCTGCTCTGGTATAAAAGGCCAGCCATTTTGTGAGTCAGGCACTTTGGGCCTAAATAAAGCAGAAGCAAGGTTGTACCTTGCTTAGTTACATAGTACTCGGCTTGAACCTTTATTGCCATACAGAATATTTGGCGACGAGAATACAAGAACCTTTGTTTGCAAAATGAGCACGGTTGGATTTTTAGAGCGATTCGTGCAGGGAGAACATTGGGCAGACTTTGTGAGCCGTTTGAACTTCATGGCCAACAAAATGAAGGGGGTTGACGTTGCAGATTGGCGCCGGGCCGTGTTCCTCACTGTGTGCAGTTCAAAGATCTACGGTCTGATAAAGAATCTACTCATGCCTAGTGATCCAACAGAGAAAACGTACGAGGAGTTGTGTACAATGCTACAGGAGCACCTCAAGCCAGATGACGGCATCATCATCTCGAGATACAGGTTTTATCACACGTTCGATCGGAGGGCCAGAGCGCGGCGGAATTTGTTGCCGACCTGAGATGTCTAGCGGGACTGTGCAAGTTCAGGACGGTGTTGGCAGACATGCTGCGGGACTTTGTTATCGGTATCAACCACGAGGTGATCCTGCGCAAACTTCTGGCGGTGGAGGAGTTGGATTTAAAAAGAGCCCTTCAGATCGATCAATCATGTATGACGACAGACAGGAGTTTAAAGCAAATATCAGTGAAGAACCGAACCTCGGCAAGTACTGTAAATGTGATTAATTCGGCGTTCGGCAAAACGGCACATGGCAGGGCCTATCCAGCTGCGTTCGCGAAACCTATGGCTGCCTAAAGTCCGCCAGCGGGAATGTATCCAACTTCTCCGTGTTGGCGTTGTGGGGAAATCATCGGCACCAGCAGTGCCGATTTAAGCAATATGGTTGCAAAGGCTGTCTGAGAGTGGGGCATCTCCAACGCAAGTATTCGCAGATGAGCAAGCGAGCTGTGACACACCACGTGGAGGAAGAGAGTCAGACTAGCGTGGATCCGGACACGCAATCCGAGATGCCAGAGGAGGAAGTGTATGGACTGTACTCCTTCATAACCAAGATTAAAACAATTTTGATGAATGTGAAGTTTGACGGGATACCGGTATCGATGGAACTGGACACGGGGGCGAGTCAATCAATCATGAACAAGAGGGCATTTAATAAGCTGTGGGATACGAAGACTGTGAGGCCCAGGCTAAGCCTTGTTAACGCCAAGCTGCGCACGTACACCAAAGAACTGATAAAGGTGATTGGCAGTTAACAAATTAATGTGTCGTATAACGAGTTGCCGCTGTGGATTGTTCCAGGCAATGGCCCAATGCTGCTCGGCAGGAGCTGGTTGGAGAAAATCAGATGCGACTGGAACGACATAAATGCGTTGTCATCGGAGGAAGATACATGTGCCCAAGTATTGAGCAAGTTCCCCTCGCTGTTCGAACCGGGTATCGGCAACTTCACGGGAGCAAAGTGCAGATCTACATGGACTCAGATGCAAGACCTGTCCATCATAAAGCTCGGTCAGTGCTGTATATGATGAGGGAGAAGGTCGAAATTGAACTGGACAGACTCTAGCGATCATATCACTGGTCGAATTTAATGAATGGGCCAGCCCCATTGTTCCTGTGCTGAAAAGTGATGGCACAGTCAGAATCTGTGGAGACTACAAGGCTACGATCAGTACCTGTTAACGAAGGCTGATGACTTGTTTGCGATGCTAGCCAGAGGGAAGTCGTTCACAAAACTGGACTTGACACCGGCCTATATGTCACAGGAGTTGGTCGAGACGTTGAAGAGACTTACGTGCATTAACACACACAAAGGACTGTTTATTTATCACAGGTGCCCGCTTGGAATTCGCTCGGCTACAGCAATATTCCAGAGGAATATGGAAAGTCTACTGAAGTCCGTTCCCAGAACTGTCGTGTTCCAAGATGACATCCTGATCACCGGTCATGACTCCAAGGAACATCTGAACAACCTGGAAGAGGTTCTACTGCATTTGGACAGAGTGGGACTCAGACTTAAACGCCCGGAGTGCGTCTTCATGGCACCGGAGGTCGAATTCCTCGGGAGGAAAATCGCTGCTGATGGTATCAGACCTACTGACGTGAAAACCAAAACCATCAAGAATGCACCCAAACCACAGAACATGACGGAGCTGTGTTCATTCATGGGTCTACTCAACTACTTTGGTAACTTCCTACCTAAATTGAGCACCTTACTTGAAACACTGCACATGCTATTGAGAAAAGGCAACAACTGGGTGTGGGGCGCATTGCAAGACAGAGCTTTCGAGAAAGCCACCAATCTGCTTTCGAACAAGCTGCTGGTGCATTGTGACCCATGTAAACGTTTAGTTTTGGCCTGAGGCGCATCGTCATATGGAATTAGTTACGTGTTACAACAAGCCAATGTGTCAGGGAAACTTCAACCTGTCGCTTGTGCATCTAAATGTTTGTCTAAAGCAGAAAGAGCCTACAGTATGGTAGCAAAAGAAGCCTTAGCATGTATGTATGGTGTTAAAAAGATACAGCAATACCTGTTCGGTCTGAGGTTTGAATTAGAGACCGATCACAAGCCGCTCATTTTGTTGTTTTCTGAGAGCAAAGGTATCAATTACAACATTTTCTCCCGCATCCAAAGGTGGGCGCTGACATTATTTGCCTATGATTATGTCATTTGCCACAAACCTGGCACAGAGAATTGTGCCGATGCTTTGAGACGGTTGCCGTTGCCCACACCGGAGGTGAAAACGCCTCAACCGGCATATTTAATGTTAATCATGGATGCTTTTGAGAGTGAAGGAACCCCTGTCATGGTTCAACAAGTTAAGACCTGGACCAGCCAGGACCCGATATTATTGTTGGTAAAGGGTTGCATAGAAACATAGAAACATAGAAAATAGGTGCAGGAGTAGGCCATTCGGCCCTTCTAGCCTGCACCGCCATTCAATGAGTTCATGGCTGAACATTCAACTTCAGTACCCCATTCCTGCTTTCTCGCCATACCCCTTGATCCCCCTAGTAGTAAGGACCTCATCTAACTCCTTTTTGAATATATTTAGTGAATTGGCCTCAACAACTTTCTGTGGTAGAGAATTCCACAGGTTCACCACTCTCTGGGTGAAGAAGTTCCTCCGCATCTCGGTCCTAAATGGCTTACCCCTTATCCTTAGACTATGACCTCTGGTTCTGGACTTCCCCAACATTGGGAACATTCTTCCTGCATCTAACCTGTCTAACCCCGTCAGAATTTTAAATGGTTCTATGAGGTCCCCTCTCATTCTTCTGAACTCCAGTGAATACAAGCCCAGTTGATCCAGTCTTTCTTGATAGGTCAGTCCCGCCATCCCGGGAATCAGTCTGGTGAACATTTGCTGCACTCCCTCAATAGCAAGAATGTCCTTCCTCAGGTTAGGAGACCAAAACTGTACACAATATTCCAGGTGTGGCCTCACCAATGCCCTGTACAATTGTAGCAACACCTCCCTGCCCCTGTACTCAAATCCCCTTGCTATGAAGGCCAACATGCCATTTTCTTTCTTGACCGCCTGCTGCACCTGCATGCCAACCTTCAATGACTGATGTACCATGACACCCAGGTCTCTTTGCACCTCCCCTTTTCCTAATCTGTCACCATTCAGATAATTGTCTGTCTCTCTGTTTTTACCACCAAAGTGGATAACCTCACATTTATCCACATTATACTTCATCTGCCATGCATTTGCCCACTCACCTAACCTATCCAAGTCGCTCTGCAGCCTCACAGCATCCTCCTCGCAGCTCACACTGCCACCCAACTTAGTGTCATCCGCAAATTTGGAGATACTACATTTAATCCCCTCATCTAAATCATTAATGTACAGTGTAAACAGCTGGGGCCCCAGCACAGAACCTTGCGGTACCCCACTAGTCACTGCCTGCCATTCTGAAAAGTACCCATTTACTCCTACTCTTTGCTTCCTGTCTGACAACCAGTTCTCAATCCATGTCAGTACACTACCCCCAATCCCATGTGCTCTAACTTTGCACATTAATCTCTTGTGTGGGACCTTGTCGAACGCCTTCTGAAAGTCCAAATATACCACATCAACTGGTTCTCTCTTGTCCACTCTACTGGAAACATCCTCAAAAAATTCCAGAAGATTTGTCAAGCATGATTTCCCTTTCACAAATCCATGCTGACTTGGACCTATCATGTCACCTCTTTCCAAATGCACTGCTATGACATCCTTAATAATTGATTCCATCATTTTACCCACTACCGATGTCAGGCTGACCGGTCTATAATTCCCTGTTTTCTCTCTCCCTCCTTTTTTAAAAAGTGGGGTTACATTGGCTACCCTCCACTGTAGAGGAACTGATCCAGAGTCAATGGAATGTTGGAAAATGACTGTCAACGCATCCCCTATTTCCAAGGCCACCTCCTTAAGTACTCTGGGATGCAGTTAATCAGGCCCTGGGGATTTATTGGCCTTCAATCCCATCAATTTCCCCAACACAATTTCCCGGCTAATAAGGATTTCCCTCAGTTCCTCCTCCTTACTAGACCCCCCGACCCCTTTTATAACCGGAAGGTTGTTCGTGTCCTCCTTTGTGAATACCGAACCAAAGTACTTGTTCAATTGGTCCGCCATTTCTTTGTTCCCCGTTATGACTTCCCCTGATTCTGACCTCAAAGGGGATTGGTCTGCCATACCTAATTAATGTGCGAGGAGGCCAAACCGTATATTCGTCGCAAGGACGAACTCTCTATTCAAGCAGATTGCATATTGTGGGGCAATCGAGTTGTAATGCCTAAGAAAGGGAGAGAGAAGTTTGTGCGTGAGTTACACAGCACACATCCTGGTATAGTGATGGTGAAGGCCGCCACCAGGTCCCACGTATGGTGGCCAGGAATTGATTCTGAGCTGGAAGCATGCGTGCATCAGTGCAACACCTGCATGCAGCTCAGCAAAGCACCAGCGGAATCGCCGCTGAGTCTGTGGTCATGGCATCTGTTGGGGGAAAACCCCGAGCTAGAAATAAATCTACTCCAAGACTACGTTAGAGAGTTGAAAACACACACAGTTTATTAATACAAGGTACCAGGGGAGTTGTATGTAGATCCCTCAACCAGGCAACAACTCAATTTGGGGTTACAAAAAATGAGTATTTAAAGTTGTAAACCGCAAAGGTCACATGTCACTGCTTCTACATCTGGCATTGCAAAAAGTGTCTCCACGAGTTTTTTTCATCTTTGTCCGGCTTACTTCCTTATCTTCGGCCAGCATCTGGTGTGGTTGGTTTCTTTCTTGCTCAGCGTCTTGTGACCTTTCTGCAATTGCTTATCTCATTCTGTCATATAGTACATTTTCTAAAGCACAGCAATTTCGTACTAACGCTATTAACCCTTCAATCCCTCATTTGGCCGAAATTTTTCACATACATAATTCTACGCCAACGTATACCCGGTCTTCATGCAGAAATTGGTGATGTGATGTGCCGGTTCCTAAGCCCCGGGGTCTCCACTCCGGGGTCCAGATTCCCATCTCCTGTCGCACCTCATTCTGCTGCTTGTAAAACCTCATCATATAGGTGTTTTGGCCATGTGTACGCCATCTTCTGAGACACCGCTAGGTTCTCGTAGTTTGAGGGTGGTTGGGTTACAGGTCTGCTTGATAGTAAAGATGACAGTGCTTTGCTTATACAACATTTAAGTAACATACATCGGCAATACAGCATTATTACCACCACCACAAAGGTAACCAAACCTTGGATTAGTGAGGTTCCCATAGATCCCAACCACCCTGAGAACCAGTCCCACAACGTGGAGGTTGGTGGTTGCTTAAGCTTTTTAACCTCTTCTTGGATATGCTCTGGCAGATTGGTAATTTCTCCCCAGCTATCCGGGATGTATGTACAACATTCGGCCCCGATCAGGGCACAGGTTCCCCCTTTATCTGCTAACATATAGTCAAGGGCCATCCGATTTTGCAGAGCTACTGTGCGGAGGGCTACCATCTCTGCATTAACCGTAACTCGGGCTTCAGCTGTATCGTTGGTCACCTGTTCCAGGACGGAAGCTATGTTAATGGATTCCCTTGCTAATTTACCCGCTCCATACCAGGGAAACGCAGTGGCCCAGAATCTTTCAGTCTCCGTGATAGCTCGTCTTGCTCTCCAGTGGAGGTCCTTCAGAGAACCCAGGTGATACATGTAGGGTACGATATAAGCCAGATAACAAGAACCCATCCATTCTCGGGGCAACCAGGGGTAGGCCCTGTGACCGCACACAAAATGAGTCCCATTGTAGGGCGTATACTTATTTATCGCTGGGGGGTCCCATTGGACCGAAAAGTCACCGTTTCCGTTTAATGACGGGAGTATCACCCTACCTCCTTCGGCAGGTTAGGTAAGGCTATATGTGCAGTTACTGTACCCCACAATAGGATCTTCCGGTCGTCCCTGCCTTGTGAGACAGAGCCCCCCTCCCTGTCCCTTCTTACACCTGGTTCTCAGGAACGGTGGTAGATAGGAATTGTTACAGGTTGATCGTTTCCACCCACTACATTGTTCTGGATTATACCTATGACTTTTAAGTTTTATTATGGTGCTGCCGTCTGCCTCTATTGCATAAGAGCCAATGCGTGTGGATCCTGTTCCAACTCCAAACATCCAGCTAGCCATCTCATTATCACTAAATGGGATTGATTGTAGGGAAATTCCTTCCTCCGAGTGTGTGGGGACATGGGACAGACCCAACAGCTGGCAACATTGGCTTTCTTGGCATAGGTGTATGAAATGTACAAAAAGGTGTTCACATACAACTCTCTCTTGGTCCGTGGGAATACTCTGGCCCGAGTCCTCCCTAGGCTACATATTACAATTACACAAAAAAGCAAACTGCACATAATACCGCGTAACACATTCATCTTGGATCGTCTTTATTTCTTCCGGCGTTTTCTGCTGATGCGTCCGCCTTCAGTTTCCTAGAATATGTATGAAGGCAGGGTTATTTGTTTTGTTCACTTGTGCTGGGGTCGTTGGATTCATATTCTTTGAGCTGAGACCAATGTTTCCATCGGCCAACCCCACCCATATCTATGCAGGCGCACGTATCTCCGCTAATTAGGACTTCAAATGGGCCAGACCAACGGGGAGCAAACCCCGTTCGTCCTGCCAGACATTTTACCATTACCTTCGCGCTGACCTGCAGGACCTCCCCCTGGTCCTCCAATTCCTTCTGTCCGTCCCTGCCTCCTTGCCGTTCCCTCACATCCTTCCTCAATTCCTGAAGTTGTTTACTCAGTTCCAAGACGTACTTTCTAATCCGATCTCTCAGGGGTCCTACGTCGGATCCCCCAGTTATGATTCCTTCTGCCAGGTGCATCGCCCTGCCTGTCATAGAAACATAGAAACATAGAAAATAGGTGCAGGAGTAGGCCATTCGGCCCTTCTAGCCTGCACCGCCATTCAATGAGTTCATGGCTGAACATTCAACTTCAGTACCCCATTCCTGCTTTCTCGCCATACCCCTTGATCCCCCTAGTAGTAAGGACCTCATCTAACTCCTTTTTGAATATATTTAGTGAATTGGCCTCAACAACTTTCTGTGGTAGAGAATTCCACAGGTTCACCACTCTCTGGGTGAAGAAGTTCCTCCGCATCTCGGTCCTAAATGGCTTACCCCTTATCCTTAGACTGTGACCTCTGGTTCTGGACTTCCCCAACATTGGGAACATTCTTCCTGCATCTAACCTGTCTAACCCCGTCAGAATTTCAAATGTTTCTATGAGGTCCCCTCTCATTCTTCTGAACTCCAGTGAATACAAGTGAATATGGAGTTAATCCCGTCACTCGGTTAGGAATTGCCCTTTGTCTCATCAAGATTGTGGGTAGTAAATCCGCCCAAGCTTGTCCTGTCTCTTGGATGGTCTTTGCTCGGGCTGTTTTAAGCATCCTATTCATCCTGTTCGCTTTGCGGGTGGTAGGGGATATGAAACTTCTGTCTAATACCCAACATAGTACACACCTCCTTCATGATTTGTCCGGTAAAATGGGTTCCCTGGTCGGAATCGATTTGGATAGGGATGCCCCCACGTGGGATTACTTCCTCTGCCAGTATTCGGGCCACCGTGATTGTGGTGCAGTTTCGCATGGCGAACGCTCCTACCCACCGCGTAAACTGATATATTATTACTAGACAGTATTTCTTGCCCCTTGAGGATGGTAAAGGTCCCGTGAAGTCTATCTGTATACACTCCCACGGCCACCTTGGTCGTGGTTGGTGAGCCATTCTAACCTTAACGGCCTTTCCTGGGTTGTGCTGGGCACACGTGACACATTGCTGACAGTACTTAGCTACGTCCCGTCCCATTCCTGGCCACCACCAATCCCCAGTTATGTTTGTTATCATGACCTCCTGTCCGACATGGCTGATGCCGTGCTGTAGTTCCATGAGCATTTGTCTAATACAACCCGGGGCTATCACCTTCCCATCTTTCCTCCATACGAAGTCGTCACCCTGGCTCCCTCCTTTTGTGTCCCAATCTTTCTTTTCTTCATCACTGACATCGGCATATAATCTCACAATGTCTATATCTTCCCTGGTAATGATACTACTTGCAACTTCTTCCTGCACTTCTATCCGCTGCTTCATTGCCCCGTTGGACATTGTTTACTACTTTCTGGTGAGCCTTAACCTTGATCACTGCTGCCTCTGCGGGTTTACTGGTGGCGTCTAATAGTAGTCTGATTTGGCCCTCATGTTTGATAGCCTTCCCGCCCGAAGTGATGAACCTTCTCCTGGCCCAGGCAGTCATGTAGTCATGGACTACCCCGAAGGCACAGTGGCTATCTGTATATATATTTGCCCGCCGGCCTTCGACCAGTTGGAGGGCTTCAGTCAGGGCAGTGAGTTCAGCTACTTGGGCCGACAGTCCTCCGTCTAACCTTCCCTTTCGGACAGTGTTTAGTGCTTCGTCTACCACCGCCCATCCCGTATGTGGGGTCCCCTGGATATATTTCCGGGACCCATCCACGTACAGGATCAGCTCGGGGTTTTCAAGGGGAATCTCACTTATGTGTCCCGGTGAGTCCTCCCATTCCTGTGCCTGGCACTCATGAGGCTCACCCACGGATAAGAGGCCCTCTGCCGGGTTCTCCCCCGTGTCTCGTACAACTTTTACGGACCCATCTAAGGGAAGTAATACTGCTTCCCATTTGGCCCGGCGGACGTTGGACACGGAGCGCAATTTCCCGGTGTTGAGCATTTCCACCAAGGTATGTTTGGTATGGAGTACAACCTCCCCTGTCATTTCTACTGGCTCACTAACTTTCACCGCCCACATAGCGCAGTCCAAGGCTGCTACACATCCTGCCACGGGCGAGTGTTGGGTGGAATAGTACGCCACTGGGCGGGCTCGGTCTCCATGCATTTGAGTAACTACTGCTCCGTAAAACCCACCCTCGTTTTCACAATGAATGTGAAGTGGTGCGTTCATGTTTGGCAGTCCGAGGCCTGGTGCCGACATCAGGGCTTCCTTTATCTGGCCGTATGCTGTTTCTTGTTCCGGGCCCCACTCCACACTTTCTAGAGCTGGTTTTCCTCCCTTAACTAGTCTCTGTATGCCGCGAAGTTGCCTATAAAGTTCCTACAGTAGTTAAAGAGTCCTAATATCTTACTCCTCGGACCGTTTTCGGTCGGGGCATAATGCGAATTGTTTCCTTTCTGTCGTGGGGCATTGTTTTTGTCCCCTGCGACAGTTGGTGTCCCAAGTACTGTACCTCCTTCAATCCAATCTGAGCTTTCTTGGGGTTTACCTTAAATTCCGCTTTCTTTAAGGCTTCTAGGGTTTCTA
Organism: Pristiophorus japonicus; assembly: GCF_044704955.1. Taxonomy (NCBI): domain Eukaryota; kingdom Metazoa; phylum Chordata; class Chondrichthyes; family Pristiophoridae; genus Pristiophorus; species Pristiophorus japonicus. The sequence continues at coordinate 55,109,889 of NC_091997.1, forward strand.
TTAGAGCCCCCATATCTCCTCTCTCGTCCTCTGAGGCAATCAACAGATCGTCCACATATTGGAGGATGGAACTTCGGTAGGGGGCTAAATCTACGGTCTCCAAGGCTCGACTCATAGTTCGGTGAAATATGGCCAGACTGTTGTGAAAACCCTGGAGCACTCGTGTCCAAGTGTACTGCTTATCCCCGACTGTGAATGCGAATTTATCTTGGGACTCCTGGGCTAATGGTATGGACCAAAATCCATTAGCTATATCTAAGACCGTGAATATTTTATGTTCTGGGTTCAGTCCATTAAATATGGTCGCTGGGCTTGCTACGATAGGGTGCTGGCGGGGAGTTACTTTATTTAACGCCGTATAGTCTATGGTCAATCGGTATGACCCATCTGGTTTCTTTACGGGCCAGGTTGGCGAGTTCGTTGTGCTTTCAGCTTCCTGAAGGACACCGCTCCACAAGAGGTCCTGCACTATTTGTTTTACGGCCTCTCGGGCTTCAGGTTTAATGGGGTATTACTTATGAGGAGGGTGTTCGGGCCCAGGAATGACCACTGGCTTGGTTTTTACCAGCCCACAATGCTGCTTTGATTGAGCCCACACTTCCCTCATTTGTTCACATAATGGGCCGTAGTCTCCTGCTGTATCCCAATCTCGGGTGAGAAGTTGCACACTTCTGACCTTTGCGTGATTGTGCAAATTAGTCTGTTCCCCGTACGTTGTGATTTTGCATCCTCCCTTATTTCTCCAAACTATTCTCTCATTCTGTGGGTCTATTATTGTCCCGAACTGTTCCAGGAGGTCGATCTCCAATCTGGTCCCTTCTGCATTTGGGCAAACATAAAATTGTGCCGGGATCAGAATACCGGCTATCTCCAATAGAATTACTTCACTCTGGTGGGCTTTGGTGGCAGATCCTCCCACGTCAGTTATATGGACCACATGTTTAGTTGTGGGTAAGGGAATATCTGTCATAGATACCAATGCTCCGGCATCCACTAACATATCACACTGCCGGCCCCCTAACAGCGCTGTTATGTGAATACGCGGATCCTCTCCCTGTCCCATGGGGGCCGCTGGCCTTCAGTCTCTTCCTAAGACCCTCAGCGCTGTGATCAGCTGCTGTCGGTTCATCTCCTCTACTTTAAGGCCTGACTGACTATTTCTTTTCTCTTGGGCGCCAAACATGTCCCTTTTTCCCGCAATTGTCACATCGGACGGTTGGTCTTTTGGGGCCCCAACAGTCGGCGGCAAAATGACCCGTCTTGCCACAGTTGTAGCATTCCCCTCGGCCCGCACTCTTACTACTCTTAGCCGTGGCCACTTCTTGTTTTATTCCCCCAGAGTTATTGTGGCATGTCCATTGGACAGCTTGGTCATAGGTGTCCGCGACTACCAGCTTCATTTTTAAGATCTTTTGATGGTCGGCTGAAAGGCTGTCCTTAAACATTTTCACGAAGACTGGGTCGTCTCTGTTCGGCGCCGCCTGTCCCAAGGATTCTTGGTATTGGACCCATAACCTCTCTCCGTAGTCATTGGTGTTTTCTCCCTTTTTCTGGCGGGTCTGCATTATCAATCCCCAATTTGGAGTGGATGCTCCCATTAAAGCCTATACAGCCTGGACGAACCCCGTTCTGGCAGCGTCCCGTTGTGCCCTTGTGGCACCCATGGCAGGTATCCATGTGCTGTCACTGTGAGGGGGTGCTAGCCCTGTCCACCGGTCCTTTGGACACTGAGCCCGAACTATTTAGTGGACATCTTGCTCATGCATATCGTGGGTCTCATACAATTCTTCTAACTTTTGCCAAAATTCTACATTTCTCTTCCGTGGTTGTAGACTCCCCAAATCCTGATTCATCATTTGTTTTTCTGTGGGGGTGAAAGTATGGTATTGATATCGGAGGTTCCCTCCCTGTCCGCCCTGGGTTACCCTAAGAGGGGCTGCCCTTTCTATATTTATGAATTTGACCCTTCCATCTCGGTCTCCTCATCAAAGGGAGGAGCCGAGGCCGCTACTGTGGCAACATAAGTCGGAGGGAGGTCATAATCTGATCCCCCCCACATGCCGGTGTGTTCATACCGCTCTCTCCATTTCTTATTCTCGGCTTCTGCCTCCTTACTTTTCTCCACTAATTGTTTGGTTTTACTTTGTAACACACATAACTGATATACTAAAAGTACTCCGGCTTTCTTTGCCTTTTTCTGTTTCTGTTTCTCTCACCAATTCTTTTGCTCCTTGGGGACAGCTGAGGGATCTCACCCGTCTTTAATCATTTTATCTATTAAGTCCTTCTGGTCGTCTGCCTAGAACCTACTAAGAGACCCTCCCCGCCCCCCTTCCCCCGACACCATGATGTGATCTGACCTTCCCTCGCTTCCTCTGTGAATGAGTCTCTTCACACGGGCCTTCTTCTACTCCGTCACTTATTTATTGCGATGGGATTATCCCTCAACTCTCAGACCAGTTCATGCGTATCACACAGTCACTCACAGGTTTCCACCGTCACTTTGTCCTCCCGGTGTTCCCTTCGACCTTAATCCTTGGCCATCACGTGGGCCATTTGCCCTCTTAATTCCGGCTCAAGTTAGGTGATTGAGATAGTTTGTGACAATTGAAGTGAAGGGGCCACTCATTTCTCTTACACACCACTTATCTTACTTATATTCTACTTTACCTTAATTTCTACTCATTGTGTCTGTTATCAAACCTCCCCGAGTCTCACTTGTTCGTTGGGTGTCTGGCAGCCACACCCCTGCCGGCTCGTTGTTCCAATTTCTGGGATGTCCTGAAATCCGAGCTTATTCCCGTACGTTCGAGTCTCGGTCAGGAGGGCTTACCGGTACACCCTGCTTGCAGCGGCAAAACTGTTGGGGGAAAACTCCAAGCTAGAAATAAATCTACTCTGAGACTACGTTAGAGAGTTGAAAACACACACAGTTTATTAATACAAGGTACCAGGAGAGTTGTATGTAGGTCCCTCAACCAGGCAACAACTCAATTTGGGGTTACAAAAAATGAGTATTTAAAGTTGTAAACCGCAAAGGTCACATGTCACTGTTTCTACATCTGGCATTGCAAAAAGTGTCTACACAACGAGTTTTTTTTGTCTTTGTCCGGCTTACTTCCTTATCTTCGGCCAGCGTCTGATGTGGTTGGTTTCTTTCTTGCTCAGCATCTTGTGACCTTTTTGCAATTGCTTATCTCATTCTGTCATACAGTACATTTTCTAAAGCACAGCAATTTCGCACTAACGCTATTAACCCTTCAGCATCCAAACCTTGGTCCAGGATCCATGTAGATTTTGCAGATCCCTTCTTGGGCAAGATGTCTTTTGTGGTGGTGGATGCTTATTCGAAGTAGATAGAATGCATAATCATGTCATCTTGTACGTCCATGGCAACCATAGAGAATCTCAATGTCATGTTCGCGACACATGGTCTGCCTGACTTAGTGGTGAGCGACAATGGGTCGTGCTTCACCAGTCAGGAGTTTCATGAGTTTGTAAAACTTAATGGCATAAAACATGTAAGGTCAGCACCGTTCAAGCCTGCGTCCAATGGGCAAGCAGAACGTGCAGTACAAATTATCAAGCAAAGCATGAGGAGAGTAACCCAAGGGTCACTACAGACCCGCTTGTCTTGCATACTGCTGAGTTACAGGACAAGACCCCACACACTCACAGGGGTCTTGCCTGCTGAACTCATGATGAAAAGAGGTCTTAAGACCAAGTTATCTCTTGTACACCCGGATTTAAATAATCATGTTGAATACAGAAGACAGAGTCAACAAGGGTACCACGATCACACAACTATGTCATGCGAGATTTTTTTAAATGATCCTGTGTATGTGTTGAATTATGGTCAGGGTCCCAAATGGATCGCTGGTACGGTCGTGGCTAAGAAGGGCAACAGAGTATTTGTTATTAAGCTCAAGAATGGGCAAACTTGCAGGAAACACACGGATCAGACAAAGCTGAGTAAAAAAGACGAGCCAGAGCAGTCGGACGAAGAAACCGTCGACGACCAACCAACCTACCAGCAGCCTTCAGAGAACTCAAGGGTCATCAGTGAACCCGGAATTTCCATCACGGACCTGTTCAATAAAAATGGACTTGCAATTCCTGACATGGCCACTGCTTCCCCCAACAAGTCAGCCATCCAGCCACCAGCCACAACAGACCCCGCACACTCACCCAAGGCTGGAATCGAACAGAGATGGTCAACCCGGGAGCGTAAAGCACCGGACCATCTCAACCTGTGAAAGACTGTGATAAGATCTCAGAGAAGGGTATTGTCATGTATGTACATTCTGTTTGTAGCCACCAGATGGTGTCATTGTTGGAAGCCACTGAGCAGCACGCACATGGTGTTGCTCTGGTATAGAAGGCCAGCCATTTTGTGAGTCAGGCACTTTGAGACTAAATAAAGCAGAAGCAAGGTTGTACCTTGCTTAGTTAAACAGTACTCAGTTTGACCTTTTATTGCATACATAACAGGCACATAATGCTCGTCAATGAACCTTCTCCCATCTCTATTCTGCAGCATGTGAGTAGTTATCAATACTGGTTGAGAAATTACAGGCCCCATCAGTATGAATCACTATAAATGCCCTACTCTGTCTTTTTAAATTGTCCTCAACAAATACAATATAAACTGGAAATCATCCGCAATGTGATTAGATGATTGTCAAGATTCCAAAAATCCTTAAAATCACTCACGAATTACTTCTACTCCCAATAACCACAAGCAGCCTTTTATTAAAGATCCTCCGAGTTACAAAATGGCGTCCATAGTGCCGAGTAGTGCTGAGTACTGCCGAGTTAAGGTCAGGTGATTGCAGCTTTTCTTCAGCGTCTTTTTGGGCCAGTGATCATTTGAGCGAATTATGGGCGAAATGCCGAAAGTTGGGCCGGCGATAAATGGACAATAATCGGGCGCTAGTTTCCATTTTTCATCAAGTATGGGTGATAGCCTGCATCTCAGCGCTTATATGATCACTAAATGGGCGATGATGTGCCGAAAGTTCAGACAGTTAAGTGGAATGGACAGAGAGGTGCAATTTAATATGGTGAAGTGTGAGGCAATACCTATTGAGAGGAAAAACATGGACTGGGAGTGTACACTGAATGGAAAGACATTGAAGGACCTGGATAAACAGAGAAGTCCAGGGGTTCATGTATCAAATTCTCTGAAAATGCAAGGACACGTAGATAAAGCCCCAAAAAAGACCAACAATATTTTGTGGCTTTAAAAACAGGAGCATAAAGTACAAGAAATAATAAATTTATTCAAATCATTGGCTTATCATAGTTTTGGGCACCACATTATAGAAAGGACATTAAAGATGATACTGGGGATGGGAAAACATAAGAACATAAGATACGGGAGCAGGAGTCGACCTGATCCCTCCAGCCTGCTCTGCCATTTAATAAGATCATCTTCTGCCTCTACTCCACTATCCTCATATCCCTTGGTTGCCTTTGTGCCCAAAAATCTATCAATATCAATCTTGATGTACCATTTTAAGCAAACCCCTACTTCAAAATCAATGGGTTTTTTGTTAAAACAAAAACAAATTGCATTTGGTTTATCAACTGACCAACCAGCCCATTACTTACCCAAATGTTACCTCAATAATCACTGTCCCACATTCAGCACTCTGCCCCAGTTCACAGAAGCACTCTACCCCTCATAACACAGTTCACACACACTGAACCCCATCCCACTCCCCACCCCCTCACACACACTGAACCCCATCCCACTCCCCACCCCCTCAGACACACACTGTACCCCATCCAACTCCCCACCCTCTCACACACACTATACCCCATCCAACTCCCCACCCTCTCACACACACTATACCCCATCCAACTCCCCACCCCCTCACACACACTGAACCCCATCCCATTCCCCACCCCCTCAGACACACACTGTACCCCATCCCACTCCCCACCCCCTCACACACACTGAACCCCATCCCACTCCCCACCCCCTCAGACACACACTGAACCCCATCCCACTCCCCACCCCCTCACACACACTGAACCCCATCCCACTCCCCACCCCCTCAGACACACACTGTACCCATCCCACTCCCCACCCCCTCACACACACTGAACCCCATCCCACTCCCCACCCCCTCAGACACACACTGTACCCCATCCAACTCCCCACCCTCTCACACACACTGTACCCCATCCAACTCCCCACCCCCTCTCACACACACTGTACCCCATCCAACTCCCCACCCCCTCACACACACTGTACCCCATCCAACTCCCCACCCCCTCTCACACACACTGTACCCCATCCAACTCCCCACCCCCTCACACACACTGTACCCCATCCAACTCCCCACCCCCTCAGACACACACTGTACCCCATCCAACTCCCCACCCCCTCAGACACACACTGTACCCCATCCAACTCCCCAACCCCCCTCACACACACACTGTACCCCATCCAACTCCCCACCCCCTCACATACACTGTACCCCATCCAACTCCCCACCCCCTAACACACACTGTACCCAATCCAACTCCCCACCCCCTCACACACACTGTACCCCATCCAACTCCCCACCCCCTCACATACATTATATCCCATCCAACTCCCCCCCCTCACACACACTGTGCACCATCCAACTCCCCACCCCCTCACACACACACTGTACCCCATCCAACTCACCACCCCCTCACACACACTGTACCCCATCCAACTCCCCACCCCCTCACACACACACTGTAGCCCATCCAACTCCCCACGCCCTCACACACGCTGTACCCCATCCAACTCCCCACCCCCTCACACATGCTGTACCCCATCCCACTCCCCACCCCCTCACACACACTTTACCCCATTTATCGCCCCACCCTTTCACCAACACATTGTGTCCCATCTAAACCGCCCCCATTCTGCCTTGGTTGCCCCAATGTAGTATTCCCAGCTTGAACAATTTTCCATCAGCCCTTCTTTCTCATCCATCCCCCTTTCCTTTTCCTCTTCATTACAATCCATTTCCCCTTTTCCTCTCTCCTTGATTTCTGCCGACATTTCCTTTTCATTTGCTGTCCATTTCCCCCTGTGCCTACTCCGTTGTGTACCTCCCTGCGTCCGACTGTGAATAATATCGGTCTGGATCCCTCTCGGGGCCACTGCCAACACTGGGGTGGGGATTATAGCCTGTGTGGAGTGTAGGGAGCGACTCCTGTGCACATGCTGCCACTGTACCGAGCACTGGTCAGGTCCCACCTGGAGTCGTGTGTGTAATTCTGGAAGCCTCACGACAGGAAAGATGTTGGAAAAGCTGCAGGAAAGAGCGGCTGGAATAATGAGAATAAAACCCAAGGACAGACTCACAGAACTGGGAACCTTCCCATTGGAGGGTGGGGAGATATGATGGAGTTATTCAAATTGGGGATGTAGCGATCAGTCAGAGCTTTTTGATGTTGTTTTGGTTAGAAAGAAATGCCAATGTGGGTGTAAGATGGAAAGGGGTGGATTCAAACAACACAGCATTGCTTCACTGACAGCATGGTTTTTAAAAATAGATTATCAAGGGAGGTTGTAAGGGCAAGCAGGTTAGATCTTGTCAAGGTCAAATTGGACAAATACCTTGAAGGGAAACACACTAACTGCAGGAAGGCAGGGTTCGGTAGGCCTATAAACCAGATTGGCCGCTCGGCTTGTGCCAGCTGGTGTGACTTGGGTGACAAATTCTTTTAGAGACGTTCTGCCAACCGTTTTTGATACACATTAATGACTTAGACGTGTGGGTATAAAGCACACTTTCTAAATTTGCAGATGACACGAATCTTGGAAGCATTGTAAACAGTGAGGAAGATAGGAGTAGACTTAAAGAAGACACAGGCTGGTGGAATGGGCAGACACATGGTGGATTAAATTCAATGCAGAAAGTGTGCGGTGATACAGTTTGGTAGGAAGATGAGGAGGGGCAATACATGATAAATGATACAATTTTAAAGGGGGTGCAAGAACAGAGGGACCTGGGGGTGTTTTTGCACAAATCTTTGAAGGTGCCAGGACAGGTTAATAAATTGGTTAATGAACTATACGGGATCCTGGAGTTTATCAGTAGAGGCACAGAGTACAAAAGCCAGGAAGTGATGATGAACCTTTATAAACCACTCGTTTGGCCCCAGCTGGAGTATTGTGTCCAGCTCTGGGCACCACACTTTAGGAAGGAGGTGAAGGCTTTGGAGAGAGTACAGAAGAGATTTACTAGAATTGTTCCAGGGATGAGGGACTTCAGTGACGTGGACAGATTGGAGAAGCTGGGGTTGTTCTCCTTAGAGCAGAGAAGGCTAACAGGAGATTTGATCGAGGTGTTTAAAATGATGTTGGGTTTAAGTAGAGTAAATAAAGAGAAACTGTTTCCAATGGCTGAAGGGTCCAAAAGTATTATGTATGCAATATAGGTTCAAACTGAGTACTGTTTAACTAAGCCAGGTACGATCTTGGCTGTGCTTTATTTAGTCCCAAAGTGACTCACTCACAAAATGGCTGGCCTTTTATACCAGAGCAACACCATGTGTGTGCTGCTCAGTGGCCTCCAGCAATGACACCATCTGGTGGCTACAAACAGCATGTACATACATGACAATACCCTCTGAGATCTTATCACAGTCTTTCACAGGTTGAGACGGTCCGGTGCTTTACGCTCCCGGGTTGACCGTCTCAGTTCGATTCCGGCCTTGGGTGAGTGTGCGGGGTCTGTTGTGGCTGGTGGCTGGATGGCTGACTTGTTGGGGGTGGCAGCGGCCATGTCAGGAATTGCAAGTCCATTTTTATTGAACAGGTCCGTGATGGAAATTCCGGGTCCACTGAAGGCTGCTGGTAGGTTGGTTGGTCGTCGACGGTTTCTTCATCCGACTGCTCTGGCTCGTCTGTGTGCCTCAGCTTTGTTTGATCCATGTGTTTCCTGCAAGTTTGCCCATTCTTGAGCTTAATAACAAATACTCTGTTGCCCTCCTTGGCCATGACCATGCCAGCGATCCATTTAGGACCCTGACCATAATTCAACATATATACAGGATCATTAACAGAAATCTCGCGTGACACAGTTGCGCGATCATGGCACCCTTGTTGACTCTGTCTTCTGTATTCAACATGATTACTGAAATCTGGGTGTACAAGCGATAAGTTGGTCTAAGACCTCTTTTCAACGTGAGTTCAGTAGGCGAGACCCCTGTGAATGTATGGGCTCTTGTCCTGTAACTCAGCAGTATGCAGGACAAGCGGGTCTGCAGTGACCCTTGGGTTACTCTCCTCATGCTTTGCTTGATAATTTGTACTGCATGTTCTGGTTGCCCATTGGACGCAGGCTTGAACGGTGCTGACATTACATGTTTTATGTCATTAAGTTTTACAAACTCCTGAAACTCCTGACTGGTGAAGCACGAACCATTGTCACTCACCACGATGTCAGGCAGACCATGTGTCGCGAACATGACACTGAGACTCTCTATGGTTGCTGTGGACATACTAGATGACATGATTATGCATTCTATCTACTTCGAACAAGCATCCACCACCACTAAAAACATCTTGCCCAGGAAGGGACCTGCAAAATCTACATGGATCCTGGACTATTGGATCCTGGATCCTGTGGCCATGACCACAGACTCAGCGACGATTCCACTGATGCTTTGCTGAACTGCATGCAGGTGTTGCACTGATGCACGCATGCTTCCAGCTCAGAATCAATTCCTGGCCACCATACGTGGGACCTGGCAATGGCCTTCATCATTACTATACCGGGATGTGTGCAGTGTAACTCACGCACAAACTTCATTCTCCCTTTCTTAGGCATTACAACATGATTGCCCCACAATATGCAATCTACTTGAATAGACATTTTGTCCTTGCGACGAATGTACGGTTTGGCCTCCTCACACATTTGCTTAGGTATGGCAGACCAATCCCCTTTGAGGATAAAATTGGTTCCTGGCTGGTCCAGGTCTTAACTTGTTGAGCCATGACAGGGGTTCCTTCACTCTCAAAAGCATCCATGATTAACATTAAATCTGCCGGTTGTGGCGTTTCTACCTCCAGTGTGGGCAATGGCAAACGGCTCAAAACATCGGCACAATTCTCTGTGCCAGGTCTGTGGCAAATGACATAATCATAGGCAGATAATGTCAGCGCCCACCTTTGGATGCGGGAGAAAACGTTGTAATTGATACCTTTGCTCTCGAAAAACAACGAAATGAGCGGCTTGTGATCGGTCTCTAATTCGAACCTCAGACCGAACAGGTATTGATGCATCTTTTTAACACCATACACACACGCTAAGGCTTCTTTTTCTACCATACTGTAGGCTCTTTCTGCTTTAGGCAAACATTTGGATGCATACGCAACAGGTTGAAGTTTCCCTGACTCATTGGCTTGTTGTAAAACGCAACCAATTCTAAATGACGATGAGTCACAGGCCAAAACTAAACATTTACATGGGTCATAATGTACCAGCAGCTTGTTCGAGCAAAGCAGATTGGTGGCGTTCTTGCAATGCGCCCCACACCCAGTTGTCGCCTTTTCTCAATAGCATGTGCGGTGGTTCAAGTAAGGTGCTCAATTTAGGTAGGAAGTTACCAAAGTAGTTGAGTAGACCCAGGAACGAATGCAGCTCCGTCACATACTGCGGCTTGGGTGCATTCTTGATGGCTTTGGTTTTCACGTCAGTAGGTCTGATGCCATCAGCGGCGATTTTCCTCCTAAGGAATTCGACCTCCTGTGCCATGAAGACGCACTTCGAGCGTTTAAGTCTGAGTCCCATGCAGTAGAACCTCTTCCAGGCTGTTCAGATGTTCCTTGGAGTCACGACCGGTGATCAGGATATCATCTTGGAACACAACGGTCCTGGGAATGGACTTCAGTAGACTTTCCATATTCCCCTGGAATATTGCTGCAGAGCGAATTCCAAAGGGGCACCTGTGGTAAATAAACAGTCCTTTGTGCGTGTTAATGCACATAAGTCTCTTCGACGTCTCGACCAACTCCTGCGTCATATAAGCCGACGTCAAGTCCAGTTTTGTGAACGACTTCCCTCCGGCTAGCATCGCAAACAAGTCATCAGCCTTCAGTAACGGATACTGATCTTGTTTTGAAATCTTGTTGATTGTAGCCTTGTAGTCTCCACAGATTCTGACTGTGCTATCACTTTTCAGCACAGGAACAATGGGGCTGGCCCATTCATTAAAGTCAGTGCCAGTGATATGATCGCTTCACGCTGCAGTCTGTCCAGTTCAATTTCGACCCTCTCTCATCATATACGGCACTGCCCAAGCTTTATGATGGGCGGGTCTTGCATATGAGTCCATGTGGATCTGCACCTTGGATCCCGTGAAGGTGCCGATACCCGATTCGAAAAGCGAGGGGAACTTGCTCAATACTTGGGCACATGTATCTTCCTCTGACGACAACGCCTTTATGTCATTCCAGTCGCATCTTATTTTCTCCAACCAGCTCCTGCCGAGCAGCGCTGGGCCATTGCCTGGAACAATCCACAGCGGCAACTCGTGAACCGCATCGTTATATGACACATTAATTTGTGCACTGCCAATCACCTTTATCAGTTCTTTGGTGTACGTGCGCACCTTGGTGTTAACAGGGCTCAGCCTGGGCCTCACAGTCTTCGTATCCCACAGCTTATTAAATGCCCCCTCGTTTATGATCGATTGACTCGCCCCCGTGTCCAGTTCCATCGATACCGGTATCCCGTTAAACTTCACATTAATCAAAAGTGGTTTACTCTTCGTTATGAAGGAGTACAGTCCATACACTTCCTCCTCTGGCATCTCGGATTGCGTATCTGGATCCGCGCTAGTCTGACTCTCATCCTCCACGTGGTGTGTCGCAGCACGCTTGCTCATCTGCGGACACTTGCGTTGGAGATGCCTCACTCTCAGACAGCCTTTGCAACTATATTGCTTAAATCGGCACTGCTGGTGCTGGTGATTTCCCCCACAACGCCATCACGGAGAAGTCGGATACATTCCCGCTGGTGGACTTTGGGCAGCCGCAGGTTTCACGAACGCAGCCGGATAGGCCCTGCCATGTGCTGCTCTGCCGAACGCCGAATCAATCGCTTTTAGAGTACTTGCCGAGGTTCGGTTCTTCACCGTTATTTGCTTTAGACTCCTGTACGTTGTCATACATGATTGAGCGATCTGAAGGGCCCTTTTTAAATCCAACTCCTCCACCGCCAGAAGTTTGCGCAGGATCACCTCGTGGTTGATACCGATAACAAAGTCCCGCAGCATGTCTGCCAACACCGTCCTGAACTTGCACAATCCCGCTGGACATCTCAGGTCGGCAACAAATTCCGCCGCGCTCTGGCCCTCCGATCGAACGTGTGTATAAAACCTGTATCTCGAGATGATGATGCCGTTGTCTGGCTTGAGGTGCTCCCGTACCAATGTAAACAACTCCTCATGGATCACTGGGCATGAGTAGATTCTTTATCAGACTGTCGATCTTTGAATTGCATACAATGAGGAACACGGCCTAGTGACGATCTGCTTTGTCGGACCCTTTCATTTTGTTGGCCACGAAGTACTGGTTCAAACGGCTCACAAAGTCTGCCCAATCTTCTCCCTACACGAATCGCTCTAAAAATCCAATCGTGCTCATTTTGCAAACAAAGTTTCTTGTATTCTCGTCGCGAAATGTTATGTATACAATAAAGGTTCAAACTGAGTACTGTTTAACTAAGCCAGGTACGATCTTGGCTGTGCTTTATTTAGTCCCAAACTGACTCACTCACAAAATGGCTGGCCTTTTAAATGGTCCTTCCTATCTACTCTATCCTGGCCCCTCATCATTTTATATACCTCAATCAGGTCTCCCATCAGCCTCAATGTTGGAATGTTGGCCTTTATCTCGAGGAGGTTGGAATACCAAGGGGAGGAAGTGAAGCTTCGACTGTACAGAGCCTCAGTCACACCCCAGCTGGGACACTGCTTCCAGTTCTGGGCCCCGCCCCTCAGGAAGGCTATATTGGTCTCGGAGGGGCACAGATTCACAGAATGAAATGGGGCATAAAAAGCTCAATTATGAGGAGAGGTTGCATGAACATAGTTTGTATTCCCTTGAGTTGAGAAGATTGAGGGGTGATGTAATTGAGGTCTTTAAAATGATTAAACATTGAATAGAGAGGAACTATTTCCTGTGTTGGGAGAGTCCAGAACAAGGGAGGGTAACCTTCAAATTAGAGCTCGGCCTTTCAGGAGTAAAATCAGAAAGCACTTTATCACATGAAGGCGCGTGGAAATCTTGAACTCGCTTCCCAAAAAGGCTGTGGAAACCGGGGGACAATTGCAGCTTTTGTTAGGGAAGTGTTTCAAACGATATGGAGCAGAGGAGGGTTTAATTGAGTTGAGGTAGGTTCGAACAGAATGATGAACAGTTGGAGGGACTGCATGGCCTGCTCCTGTTCCCGGGATCCTGACCATGAACATGATTTTAGTTCGACATTAAAGCTGAACACTTTTCAAATCTTTTCTTCCTTTTAACATCTGTGGAGGACACACTGTTCGGAGCAGAACATTCTGTCCTGGACTGTGTGAGTCACCGACAAATAACAAGGTAAATCACTGTAAGAAACAGAATGCTTGCTTACATTGCTGAGCTGTGCTTTGTAATTCCACGCTGATGTGCTCACTTTAAACCATGCACTCCATCCTTAGGGCTTTTAACATGTTACTCATGGGTATGTGCACACGTATGTGGAAGGAGGCAGACAAAAAGCAGGAAACTATAGACCAGTTACCCTAACATCTGTCGTTGGGAAAATGTTGGAGTCCATTATTAAGGAAGCAGTAGCAGGCCATTTGGAAAAGCATGATTCAATCAAGCAGAGTCAGCATGGTTTTATGAAAGGGAAATCATATTTGACAAATTTGCTGGAGTTCTTTGAGGATGTAATGAGCAGGGTGGATAAGGGGGAACCAGTAGATGTGGTGAATTTGGATTTCTAGAAGGCATTCGATAAGGTGCCAATAAAGGTTACTGCACAAGATAAAAGTTCACAGGGTTGGAGGTAATATATTAGCATGGATGGAGGGTTGGCTAACCAACAGAAAACAGAGAGTTGGAATAAATGGGTCATTTTCCGGTTGGCAAACAGTAACTAGTGACGTGCCGCAGGGATCGGTGCTGGGGCCTCAAATATTTACAATCTATTTTAATGACTTGGATGAAGGGACCGAGTGTAATATAGCCAAGATTGCTGATGATAAAACGATGGGTGGGAAAGCAAATTGTGAGGACAGAAAAAATCTGCAAAGGGATTATAGATAGGCTAAGTGAGTAGGCAAAAATTTAGCAGATGGAGTATAATGTGAGAAAATGTGAGGTTATCCACTTTGGCAGAAAAAATAGAAAAGCAAATTATAATTTAAATGGAAAAAAATTACAAAGTGCTGCAGTACAGAGGGACCTGGGAGTCCTTGTGCATGAAACTCTTTTTGGAGTTCACCTGCAAAACATAAAACATTAAACGGTGCCACCCGACCTGGGTGACACTCCAGACATTTACAAGGCCCTTTTTTTTTCCCCCCCTTTTTTTTTGTGTTTTTCTTTTTTTGGTTTTTTTTTGGGCACTAAAATCACAATTTTCCCCAGTGCCCCCTATAAAAGGGAAGGGGGACACTAAAAGCACCGGCAATTAAAACAAATTAAACTTTAAAACGTAAAATCAAATTAAAATTTGGTTGCCGGGCGTGATGATGCACTCCAGTCCCTCCGGTGCCCACCTCTCGCGGAAGGCCGCGAGCGTACCGGTGGACACCGCGTGCTCCATCTCCAAGGACACCCTGGACCGGATGTAAGAGCGGAAGAAAGGCAGGCAGTCAGGTTGAACGACCCCCTCGACCGCCCGCTGCCTGGACCGGCTGATGGCACCCTTGGCCGTGCCCAGGAGCAGTCCTACGAGGAGGCCTTCGGACCTACCCGCTCCCCTCCGCACAGGGTGCCCAAAGATCAGGAGAGTGGGACTGAAGTGCAGCCAGAATTTCAGGAGCAGCCCCTTCAAATAATGGAACAGGGGCTGCAACCTCGTGCACTCAATAAAAACATGGAACACGGACTCCTCCAGACCGCAGAAATTGCAGGCGGCCTGGGAGTCCGTGAACCGGCTTAAAAATTTGTTGCACGGCACTGCTCCGTGCACCACCCTCCAGGCCAAGTCCCCGATGAATAGTGGGAGGACCCCTGCGTAGAGTGCCCTCCATCGGGGACCCCCGCCTCCTCCGGACGGCAAGATGGTACGCCATGGCGTGTCCGGACGGCCGGCGAGGATGGCAAAGTTGAGGGTGTGCAGGAGCAGCCCGTACAGGAAACCCCTCCGCGCGGAACTGAAAGGCACGGAGGGGATTTCCCCGAGGCGGCTCAAGTTGTGAGGCGCCGGCCCCCGAGGGAGGTTCCGGGGTTTGGCGCCGATGAGGAATTCCGTCCGGACGGGGGTCAGTTCGGACGGGATCTCCCCACGTGCTTGAGCCTCCTCGATGCACCTAACGGAGTCAGGGCCCAGAGCTGTTTTTAGCGACTCGATGGCATCGGCCGCGTGGCGGACATTGGCAGAGTTTAGGCGCCGCGCCAGCGTGTCTGGCGCCATCCAGCCCGCTCCTCCGCCATCGAGCAGGTCCCTGACCCTGGTCACCTCACCAGCCACAGCCCTCTCTTCCGACCGCCACATGAAACCTCGGCCGTGGAGGTACGGATTCCCGAGCAGCGGCTCCTGCAGGACGGCCGCCACTCCAGCCGGCGGAGAGCTGCGCTTGGTGGAGACTTTGTTCCAGACCCTGATGAGTTCCCTGTAAAAGACAGGCAGCTCCCGGAGGGTGGTCCTGGCACCCCCCAAGTTCACAAACAGGAGCTGCGTGTCATAATTGAGGTCGCGCTGCTGGCGGAAGAAATACCTCGCCAGAGCACACCACCGAGGAGGTGGCTCGACGTAAAGGTATCTCTGCAGGGTCTGAAGACGGAAAGTCGCGAGCTGGGCGCTGACGCACACCAATGACTGCCCGCCCTCCTCAAGCGGGAGACTCAGGACCGCAGCAGAGACCCAGTGCTTCCTGTTGTTCCAGAAGAAGTCCACCAGCTTCTTCTGTATCTTGGCGACAAACGCAAGGGGAGGGGTCAAAGTGACCAGCCGGTACCACAACATTGCGGCCACCAGCTGGTTTATGACTCGCGCTCGACCCCTGTAGGACAGCACTCGGAGCAGTCCTGTCCAGCGCCCTAGGCGAGCGGCGACCTTGGCCTCCAGCTCCTGCCAGTTCGCCGGCCAGGCTCCCTCGTCGGGGCTAAGGTAGACTCCCAGATAGAGGAGATGGGTCGTGCTCCAGGCAAAAGGCCTGAGCTCCTCCGGCAGGGAGTCCACCCGCCACTGACCCACCAGGAGTCCGGAACATTTCACCCATTTGATCCTGGCGGAGGACGCGGCCGAGTAAATCTCCTGCCACTCACGCATCCTCCGCAGGTCAGCGGGATCCTCTACCGCGAGGAGCACGTCATCGGCGTAAGCCGAGAGGACGACCTCCACACCCGGCCCTTGCAGAGCCAGTCCCGTCAACCTCGTCCGCAAGAGGCGCAGGAAAGGCTCCACGCAAACGGCGTATAACTGGCCGGACATGGGGCATCCCTGGCGCACCCCCCTCCTAAAGCGAAGGGGCGCCGTCAAGGACCCGTTAACCTTAATCAGACACTCCGCGGCAGGTCCTCCCACAAAACTCTACGCGCTTCCTCGCTGGACGGATCCGGAGAGAACAGAGCCCCGTAATATTCACGGGCCCTGTTGTTGACGCCCTCCGGATCCGAGACGAGAGAGCCGTCGTCGGCCAGCAGCGTCAAGAGCTGCTTACGGACACTCTGCCTTTTTTCCAGCGAGTAGAAGAAGGGGGAGCCGCGGTCCAGATCCCGCAGGAACCGGATCCGCGACCTCACGAACGCGCCTCGGGACCCGACGAGCTGCAGGTCCTTCAGCGTGGCCTTCTTCGCTTCGTACACCGTCCGCAGGGCCGGGTCCTGGACGACTTGACCGAGACGGGCTTCCAGGACGAGCACCTCTTTTTCTAGGCGCCCGACTCTGGCCGCCCGCCTCTTGGTCGACCCCCTCGCGTACTCTTGACAGAAGACGCGGACGTGAGCCTTGCCCACGTCCCACCATAGCCTCAAGGAGTGGAAGCCCCCCTGCTTCCTTCTCCAGTCGGACCAGAATCGACGGAACGAGTCCTGGAACCGCACGTCCTCCAGCAGCCGGTTGTTAAAGTGCCAGTACGCGGACCCCGTCCTCGCGCGGAGCGAAGCGAGCTCCGCCCACACCAGGTGGTGGTCCGAACACGGCACCGGCCGCATGGAGGCCGCCGGGACGCAGGAAACGTACGCCCGAGACACGTAAAGGCGGTCGACTCTAGACCATCCAACTCCAGGCCTCACCCAAGTAAAGGCGCTGGAGTCGGGGTGGAGATTTCGCCAGACGTCCACCAAGTCGAAGGACCCGACCAGGTCCCTCAACTTCTCCATCGCCGTCATGCACTGCGGGGCACCGGAGCGGTCCCTCGCCTCGAGGGTGCAGTTAAAATCCCCCCCGAGGACAATGCAGTCGCCGACGTCGACGGAGCCAAGAAGAGCGGACACCTCTTCAAAGAAGCGCGTCTGCTGCGGGCCGGGCTGAGGGGCGTACACGTTCACGAGATGGAGCGGCACGTCCCCCAGGCGAACCGTTACGTGCAGCAAGCGGCCTGGCACGGGCTCCTCGACCCCCAAGATCTCCGGCTGAAAATGCGGGCCCAGCAAGATGGCCACCCCACTAGAAATGGCGGTGAGGTGGCTCATGCGGACCTCTCCTTGCCATTCCAGGAGCCACGTGGCTTCGTCTCCCGGAACGGTGTGGGTTTCTTGCAGGAAGCACACCGCATATTTCCCCTCCCGCAGGAGCGAAAAATTGTCAAATCTACGGCGTGCCCCTCTGCCGCCGTTGATGTTGAGGCTGGCTATAGTTATCTTCATGGCAAAAGCATAGTGCAACCTCTACCTTAACCTATTGTGGGGGAGGGAGCGGAGTCTTTTGTTGAGCTCCGCTCCCTCCGCAGCCCAGCGAGGAGTCCCTCGAGCTCGCGCAGCTCAAGGTGTTGCGCCTTTGTCAAGGGCCCGCCCGCGGCCAAGGTTATAACGGCGGCGTGGACGGACGCCTTGATCAGCTCTGGCTCGGACCATTTTTCCAGGGCCAGTCGGGCTTGGTCGCAGCGACCCCGGCTCTGGGCCAAAAAGTCCCGGAGTTCCTTTGCAGGAATGAGGATGGTCTCGGCGGCGGCCGCGAGCAGATCCACCGCCTCGCTGGCGGTGGTCTCTCGGTCTTCACCCGCGTCCCCCACCGAGTCCCCGTCCTCCTCCGGGAGGTGGCCGCCAGCAGCCGGCCCATCGACCGCACAAGGTACGGCAAATGAACCGGCCGCTCCAACCGGCCCTGGCTCTGCCCCGATCCCACCCCCAGGATCGTCGGCAGAGGAGTCCCCACTGGGCTCTTTTAAAAATGGTGCTGGGTCGGGAAACGACAGCGGAAGGGGTTCCCCCTCCGCCCCAGGAACCGGGGAACAAGGAGAGACCCGGCCATAGGAAATCCCCAGGCCCTCCAAGTGCACCAGCTCCAAAGTAAGGGGCGAGGGTGGGTGTTCCTCCCCCTCCCCGCTGCCACCCCCCGGCCCAGCATGTACAGTATCATTAAAATCAGTTGTTTCATTCTCTGCCCGGTCGAGCAAATCCCGGGGGAAGTTGGGTATTGGCTGGACGGGCTCAGGTTCGGCCTTTTCGGCCCCGCCCGCCTCAGTCCCCGGGACGCCCGGCCCGGCGGCAATGCTTTCCTCCGCGGTCCCCACGCCCCCCACGACGGACAGATCCTCCACGCTATCCCCGGGAGGCAGAGGCTGGGCAGCCTCAACTGTCTCACCCTCCCCGGGGACAGACTCCTCTCGCCTACGGCGCAGCTTGGGGGCGCTGGTGGGGGACGCGGGACACGCGGCGGGCACCGACTCCTCCGCGGAGGGATGTTGTTCCCCCTCCGCCTCAACGGAGCGGCGCCTCCTTTTGTTGCTGGAGGTGCGCTGAGGCAGGGAGACCTCCATGTCTGCCGAGGCCTCCCGCACCACCCCCCCCTTTTCCTTTTCTTGCCCGCGCCCGAGCCCCTCTGTGGTATTGGTCAAGGGCTCAGGCACGGGCTCGGGGCACCCCGCGCTCGCCGGTGACTGGGTTGGGCTGAGCGCGGTGGTCAAATTGTCTGGCGCACTGAGGGGACCCGCCTCTGGATGTTTTGCCTTCTTCCGCGCCTTCTTTCCGGTCGGACGCTCTCCCTCCCCCCCGCCGGAGGCCCCGAAAACAAAGGCCTCCGACGATGCCCGCGCACCTACGGCTCCCGGCACGCGGACGCAACTAGGGGGAGGGGTGGCGGCGGCGCCAGCCTTGGCCGCCTTCGGTGGTTTGGCGGCCTTGGAGGCGGGGCAGTTCTTGCGAACGTGCCCCACCTCCTTGCAGGCATGGCACCGCACGCCGTCCGACGTCCAGAAGACGCGGTAGGCAGTCCCCTCGTGCACCACATTAAAATTTCCCTCCGTCGTGTCCTCCCGCGCCAGCCGGACAAAGAGCTGGCGGTGGAAGGAGAACACGTGGCGCAGGCTGTTCTCCCTGAGGCCGAGCGGTATGGGGTTGATCCCTGACCTTACCTCCCCCAGTTGTTGTAGGTGAGGGAGGAGGAGCTCAGCAGGAACAAAGGGCGGGACGTTCGACACGATGACCCTCTGTGCGGTGGCCTCGAGAGGATCCACCGGCAGGAACGTCCCGCCCACCGTGAGCCCCCTTTCGAGGGCCAGGGACACCGCCCGCTCCGACCCCAGGAAGAAAACAGCCTTCCCAGACATCTTGGAGGCCGCGACAATGGCCGAGGAGCCGACTACCCCAGCCATCGCCCGCACGCACTCCTCGATGCTCATTGTGGGGTGAGTGTAGCTCTTGACCCCGTGTTTCTTCGTAATGAGTCTGAATGGTGGCAGGGCAGCGGGTGGCGCAGGAGGTGCCGTGGAAGCGGTTGCCACCTGCGCATATGTCTTCGCTGGCCCTGCCACCGGCGTGGATGGGGTCGCCATCACGGGGTCCCTTTAAGGGCTACACCCACCCCAAAGTCACAGGCCTTAATGGTCTTTATTAGCCTCGTTGGTGTTTGAACAGAGGGAGCTCTGAAAGAGGCACACCTCTCCCCTTGTTAATGATTGGGGAGGGGCCTTGTTCCCTCTGCTCAGTGTCTTAATTGTTTTTTTTTTAAATTAGGAGAAAGGGGCCTCAGAGAGAGAGGGGAGAAACAGAGTAACAGAGAAAGAGAGAGGGGGATGGGAAGGGGGGGGGGGGGACTGCGAGGGCAGGTCTCTCCTCGCAGCTGTGGGTGGGTGCACTCCCCAGATGGCAAAACACAAAAAACACAGTCCTTGGCGTGGGTCTTCAGGTGGGGGGAGAAGACGTCTTCACCTGGGGCAGCTAGAGCCACCAGGCACACACTCCTAACGATGTTAATAGGGTAAATGAGAAAAATCTTCAGCCTGGTAGCTCCAGCTATCCCAGGCTAGGCAATTGGGGCGGGGGGGTTCAATTGTGGGGGTTCAATTGTGGGGGGGGCCTAGTTGTAAGCAAGGCCCCCACACACACTACCACACACACACACACCCCCCGCGATGTTCCGGCCCTCAGTGGTCTTCTTTCCTCCCCCCACCGATACAACAAAGTCTGTTTGGGAAATGCACCCACACCCACCTGTAGAAGATGTAGAGTCTCCCTCCTTCCACACTGGATGTTGTTGGTCTTTCCCCCTCTCTCCAACTCTTTGCAGAAATTGTAAAAATGTTCAAAGTTTTCTGCTTTTTCCTCCTCTCCCTCTGGGTGAAAGTTTGTGGTGAAGCCCCTTCCTTCCTTCTCTTCCTGGGCTGTTCTCAGGGCTCTCCAGGCAGGAGCTCAAGTTGATAGCTGCTCTCCTCACTGCTCACAGCTCCTACTGTGCAGGACACGCCTCCACTGCTCCACAATTGGTCCTTGTGCATGAAACTCTTTTAGAGTCTACCTGCAAAACATAAACATTAAACTGTGCCACCCGACCTGGGTGACACACCAGACATTTACAAGGCCCTTTTTTCCCTTTTTTTTTTTTTGCACTAAAATCACAATTTCTCCGGTGCCCCCTATAAAAGGGAAGGGGACACTAAAAGCACCGGCAATTAAAACAAATTAAACTTTAAAACGTAAAATCAAATTAAAATTTGGTTGCCGGGCGTGATGATGCACTCCAGTCCCTCCGGTGCCCACCTCTCGCGGAAGGCCGCGAGCGTTCCTTGTGCATGAATGACAGAAGGATAGTTTGCAGGTGAAGCAGGCAATCAGGAAGGCAAATGGAATGTTGGCCTTTATTGCAAGGGGGATAGAGTATAAGAGCATAGAAGTCCTGCTAAACTGTACAGGGTATTGGTGAGGCCACACCTATAGAGTACTCCGTACAGTTTTGGTCTCCGTATTTAAGGAAGGATATATTTGTACTGGAGGCTATTCAGAGAAGGTTCACTTGGTTGATTCCAGAGATGAGGGGGTTGACTTATGAGGATAGGTTGAGTAGGTTGGGCCTATACACATTGGAGTCCAGAAGAATGAGAGGTGACCTTATCGAAACATATAAGATAATGAGGGGGCTCGACAAGGTGGATGCAGAGAGGATATTTCCACTAATGGGGGAGACACGAACTAGGGACTCAGGACTCGACTTTCACCTTCATTTCCGGCGATTTTCTCGGCATACAGCTGTTTTTTGATGAAAAACCTCCCGGCGAAACTTTTTAAAGAGTTCTGCCCATATTTTGAAAAGAGCGCCGGGGAGCAAACGGTCCACATGCACCGCCGAGGAAACCGTCCACAAAAAGCTGCCTGAAACCGGGCGGTCGGTGAATATCCTTCAAAGAAAGGTAAGTTAAAAGTTTTTTAAAAATTAGTTTTAAAATTCTAAAATGGCAATTACTTTAAAAAGTGTCTTGAGAATGTTTTATAACTTTTTATTTTTTGTTTAATTAAAAAATATTTTTGGAGTTTTTTTAGTACTTACCGTCCATTCCTGTCAGAACCACCCGTTTCACCTAGTTTCACCTTTAACCGCCGAGAAACCGCCGAGAATCTTGGTGCAAGATCCATTTTCTCACCGGGTGATATTTTTTACCTTAATTATGGAAAGTTTTGCTTGCGTTAGTTGCAGAACGTTAGCGATTTTTCTGGGCAGCAATTGGGCGCTGAGGGGCTTTAAGGAAAGTCTTGCCCCATAGTCTCAGAGTAAAGGGCTGCCCATTTAAAAGTGAGGTGAGGAGGAATTTCTTCTCTCAGAGGGTTGTAAATCTGTGGAATTCTCTGCCCCAGAGATCTGTGGAGGCTGGGTCATTGAATATATTTAAGGCGGAGATAAACAGATTTTTGAGCGATAAGGAAGTGAAGGGCTATGGGGAGCGGGCGGGGAAGTGGAGCTGAGTCCATGATCAGATCAGTCATGATTTTATTAAATGGCAGAGCAGGCTCGAGGGGCCAGGTGGCCTACTCCTGCTCCTATTTCTTATGTTCTTATGTTCTTATGTGTTTCCCATGTGGTATATTTGCTCATGCACACGTGTGATTTGTGTGATATGTGAAGTGTGTGTGTGGGAGGGGTGAGGGGTGCGGGGGGGCAGGTGGGGGTAATTGTAACTGTTTACCCTGGTGTAAAATGGATGAGATTCGAATAGTCGCTATTATATCTCTAATAATGTAACCGAGTCCTGTAGACGTGAGTAAGTGTGACCTTAGTCTCTTTATTCTAACTCCAGAGTGTTGGTACAGCATGGGAGGCCTGCTTATATACAGTGCTCCCAAGGGATGCTGGGATCCCTTGGGACTCCAACAGATATGCCCTCTGGTGGCAATAGAATGCTGGTTACATAGTGTTGCATACATAACATCACTCCCTCCCAAAGTCAATAGTACACTTATTTACAGGGTGAGACGATCTGGGGCTTTCCGCTCCCTAGTCGATCGTTTCGGTACAAACACAGGTGTGGGTGAGTTGGTTGGTTCTTCGCTGGGCTGCTGGGCAGTTGGCCTTGCTGGGCTGCTGGGGATGATGAGTTCAGCTTCGTGGTCAACCGTGATGTCGGTTGCCACTTGTGTGTGTGTTGCAGAGTCGAAGTTAGCGGTATCCTCTTCAGATTGCTCGTGGCTATCTGTGAATCGCAGTTTGGTTTGGTCCAAATGCTTTCGGCAAGTTAGTCCATTTGCGAGTTTGACCTGAAGCACCCTACTCCCTTCTTTGACTATGACCATGCCAGCAAGCCATTTGGGACCATTGAGTCCATAATTGAGTACAAATACAGGGTTAGTGACTTCAATATCGCGTGACAAATTTGCGCGATCATGGTTCATGCTTTGTTGATACCGCCTGCCCTCGACATGATCATGGAGTTCAGGGTGGACTAGAGAGAGCTTGTTTTGGGTGCCCTTTTCATGAGCAGTTCGGCAGGGGGAACCCCTGAGCGAGTGGGGTCTGGTGCAATAGCTGAGCAGGACTCGGGACAGGCGGGTCTGCAGGGAGCCTTCCGACACGCTTTTCAAGCTTTGCTTGATGGTTTGGACTGCCCGTTCTGTCTGGTTGGATGCGGGCTTGAACCGGGCAGATGTGACCTGCTTGATCCCATTGCGGGTCATGAATTCTTTGAATTCAGCGCTGGTAAAGCATGGCTCGTAGGTTTTCGATAGTGGCAGTGGACATGCTTACAGACATTATTACACACTCAATCCATTTTGAATAAGCATCCATGACAACCAAGAACATTTTGCCGAGAAACGGGCCAGTGACGTCAACGTGGATCCTAGACCACGGTTTGGAGGGCCATGACCACAAACTTAGCGGTGCCTTCCTGGGTGCATTGCTCAGTTGAGAGCAAGTGTTGCATTGGCGCACGTAAGGCTCCAAATCTGAGTCAATGCCGGGCCATCACACATGGGATCTGGCTAAAGCTTTCATCATTACTATGCCTGGGTGGGTACTGTGTAGCTCGCGTATGAACGTTTCCCTGCCTTTCTTGGGCAAAATCACGCGATTACCCCACAAAAGACAGTCCGCCTCTATGGACATGTCATCTTTGCGCTGCTGGAACGGCTTGATCTCTTCATGCATCTCCGCTGGGACGCTGGACCAGTTCCCATGGAGGACACAGTTTTTTACAAGGGATAGTAAGGGATCCTGGCTGGTCCAGGTCCTGATCTGGGGGGCTGTAACGGGTGACCTTTCCTTTTCAAATGCATCCATCACCAAGAGCAAGTCTACAGGCTGTGCCATTTCCACCCCGGTGGTGGGCAATGGTAGCCGACTGAGAGCATCAGCGCAGTTCTCTGTGCCTGGCCTGTGGCGAATTACATAGTTATAGGCAGACAGCGTAAGCGCCCATCTTTGGATATAAGCAGAGGCATTGGTGTAAATACCTTTGCTTTTTGAGAACAGCGATATGAGCGGCTTATGGTCAGTTTCTAACTCGAACTTAAGCCCAAACAGATATTGGTGCATTTTTTTTACCCTGTAAACGCATGCCAGAGCTTCTTTTTAAATCATGCTGTAGGCCCTTTCGGCCTTGGACAAGCTCCTGGACGCATTAGCGACCGGTTGCAATGTTCCCGATTCGTTTGCTTGTTGTAACACACACACCCGACCCTGTACGAAGACGCATCGCAAGCTAGCACTAAACGTTTACATGGGTCATACAGAACATGCAGTTTGTTGGAACATAACAGATTTCTGGCTTTCTCAAAAGCAGTCTCTTGTGATTTCCCCTATATCCAGTCATCTCCTTTGCGTAGCAACATGTGTAGAGGTTCTAGCAAGGTGCTTAACCTGGGTAAGAAATTACCAAAATAATTGAGGAGTCCCAGGAACGACCGCAGCTCCGTCATATTCTGTGGTCTCGGCGCGTTCTTGATGGCCTTCGTCATGGCGTCGATGGGTCTCATGCTGTCTGCCGCGAATCTTCTCCCTAAGAACTCAACCTCTGGCACCAGGAAAACACACGTCGAGCGTTTCAACCTGAGTCCCACACGATCTAGCCAACTTAAAAGTTCTTCCAGGTTCTGCAAGTGTTCGATGGTGTCCCGACCTGTGATCAATATGTTGTCCTGGAAAACCACGGTGCGCGGAACTGACTTTAGCAGACTCTCCATGTTCCTTTGAAAAAGAGACGTGGCCGATCGATCCCAAACGGGCATCTATTGTAGATGAACAGACCTTTGTTTGTGTTGATGCAGGTGAGGCCTTTCGAGGATTCCGCCAGCTCCTGCATCATGTAGACCAAGGTCAGGTCCAACTTGGTGAATGTCTTCCCTCCTGCCAGCATCGCAAATAAGTTGTATGCCTTGGATAGCGGGTACTGATCCTGCAACGAAAAACAGTTAATCGTTACTTTATAGTCCCCACAAATTCTGACCGTGCCATCACCCTTAAGGACCAGAACAACCAGAGTGGCCCACTCGTTGAACTCGACCTGCGCAATGATGCCCTCTTGTTGCAGCCTGTCCAGCTCAATCTCAATTTTCTCTCGCATCATCTATGGCACCGCCCGTGCCTTGTGGTGGGTGGGTCGTGTACCAGGAATCAAGTGGATCTGCACCTTCGCCCCAGAGAAATTTCCGATGTCTGGCTCAAACAACGACGGAAACTTGCTCAGAACCTGGGCACATGAGGCATTGTTGACGGACGAAAGCGCTCAGATCTTGTCCTAGTTCCAGCGGATTTTTCCCAGTCAGCTTCTGCTAAAAAATGTGGGGCCATCTCCTGGTACAATCCAGAGTGGTAGTTCGTGCACCGCTCCATCATAGCAGACTTTTACTGCTGCACTGCCAATTACAGGGATCAGCTCTTTAGTGTAAGTTCTCAGCTTGGTATGAATAGGGCTCAGCTTGGGTCTTTGTTCCTTGTTGCACCACAGCCTATTGAAGGCCTTTTTGCTCATGATAGACTGACTCGCACCCGTGTCCAGTTCCATGGATACTGGAATTCTGTTCAGTTCAACTTTTAGCATGTTCGGTGGACATTTTGTGGTGAAGGTGTGTACCCCGTACACTTCTGCCCCCTCGGTTTGAGTCTCGAGTTCAGTTTGATCTGCCATGGATCGGTCTTCGTAGTGGTTTGCAGGGTTTTCAGCTCGTCTGCACATTCACTGGAGGTGTCCCATTGTTCCACAGGCTTTGCACGCATAGTGTTTGAAGCGGCATTGATGGGCTCGATGATCACCTCCACAGCGCCAACAAGGCTTGTTATAAATAGCTTTGCAGGGGTGACGGGGATAAGGATTCAAATCACGAAGCATTCTGTTTATAGAATGTTTTCCCCTGAGTTTTGGAGATCCATTTCCGATGTACTTGTTGAAGAAGCACCAACTGTTTACCCAGTACTATATAACAGTGTTTCAAATGTTTCCATTTTTTAACCCCAGGCATAGATTTGATTCCAAAATTAATCGGTGATGCGGGAAAATCTAATTTGCTACATTTTTTAAATGAATAGTAACTCCTTTAGTCAGATCCACACAGGATGATGTACGCAATTTATCACAAAACAAAAACAGCCAGCAGTATCTGCTTTCAAGAATGTACTGAGGCCCCGAGATAAATCCCTCGGGTTGGTTGCACTGGATTAAGTGAAGGTAAATGTCATTTCACACCTTTCGCTCCAAAGCCTTTTAGCCTCAGAGGCATCACAAAGTGGTTTTTGAAATGGGTACATGGAGCTGGAATTAGTCTTTCCCAGTGCTACCCCTGGAAGTGGGAAAGAATTGTGTGTCTTCCTATTTTAAGTTGGCTGACTGGCGTCATACAAGAAAAAGGGCCAGAGTGTGGAGAGCAAAGTGAATTGATTGCAGCTTGAACAAGTTGCGTAACCGACACCTTTACCATTTTAGTGGCCATTAATTCGGGCTAAAGGCAGCTGGTCTGCTTTCAGCTGAACTCGAGTTTCCAACTCGAGGGTGGTTTATTACTGATAACTCAATATAACTCAAACAATTATCCCATCATTTAAAATTAAATAATTGTAACTAAAATGGGAATTTAGTGGCTAACAATGTTCCCGATATTGGGGAAGTCCAGAACCAGTGGTCACAGTCTAAGGATAAGGGGTAAGCCATTTAGGACCGAGATGAGGAGAAACTTCACTCAGAGAATTGTGAACCTGTGGAATTCTCGACCACAGAAAATTGTTGAGGCCAGTTTGTTCGATATATTCAAAAGGGAGTTAGATGTGGCCCTTACGGCTAAAGGGATCAAGAGGTATGGAAAGAAAGCAGGAATGGGGTACTGAGGTTGCATGATCAGCCATGATCATATTGAATGGTGGTGCAGGCTCGAAGGGCTGAATGGCCTACTCCTGCACCTATTTTCTATGTTTCTATGTCACTTGCCTTGCATTCACACTTGATGGTGGACTCTGAGTCATCTGAGGTCATGCAGCTGCAGGTGTGTATGCTCTGCCATAAGCATTCTTGCCTGAAAACGACATTATTTTGTGTACAGTACTTGCTGAAACAGCTTTATGCTGTGAAATTTGTTTGGTGTTATCGCTGGTGGACATAAATGCCTGGGCTATCGTTATGGCTTTGCTCACGTTCGGTGTTTCAACAGTCAATAGTTTGCGAAGGATAACCTCATGGCCAATGCCAAGCACAAAAATGTCTCTTAGCATTTGCTCCAAGAATCTATTGAATTCGCAATATCCTGCAAGGCACCTTAGTTTGGCGATGTAGCTTGCCACTCTCTGGCCTTCATACCGTTGACATGTATAAAATTGATACCTTGCCATCAGAATTCTCTCCTTCGGATTTAGGTGCTCCCGGAACAGCGTACACAGTTCTTCATATGATTTGGTGGTTGGTTTCACCAGAGCAAGAAGATTCTTCATGAGGCCATAGGTTGTTGCCCCACAGACGGTGAGGAGGATCGCCCTTCGTTTGGCAGAGTTCACACTCCCTTCCAGCTCGTTGGCCACGAAGTATTGGTCGAGTCGCTCCACGAAGGCTTCCCAATCATACCCTTCTGAGAATTTCTCCAGGATACAACAGTTCTCTCCATTTTCGGTGATGGTTCGTTATCTCGTCGCCAGTTGTTATGTCTCTAATAAAGCAATGTGACCGGGTACTGTCGACATGAGTAAGTGTGACTTTAGTTATTGTGTTCCGAACACAGATGAGACTGCACACAGGGAGGTTAAAGTAACAGTGACCTCAGTCTTTATTAAGACACTCCAGAGTGAGGAGCAGGCCTTAGGGGCCAGCTTATATACAGTGCTCCCAAGGGATGCTGGGATCCCTTGGGACTTCAGGGGATGAGCTCCCTGGTGGCGGAACATGGGAGTGCATGCGTTACAGATACACAACATCACTCCCCCCCAAAGTCAAAGTGAAAACTATTTACAAGGTGAGGCGGTCGGGAGCCTTTCTTTCCCTGGTGGACTGCCTCGGTACAAACGTCTGTTCTGGTGTGTTGGCTGTGCCCTCGCTGGGCTGGCGTGTTGTTGGCCCTGCAGGGCTGCTGGGTGAGCCTGGCCTTGCTGGGCTGTTGTACATGATGGGTTCAATTTCCTGGACCGGGGTGATATCGTTGATCCTTTGGGTGTGTGTTGTGGGCTCGAAAAAGGTGATGTCTGTTGTGGGTTGTTCAGGGCAGTCTGTGAACCTCAGTCTCGCTTAGTCCAGGTGCTTTCTGAAAATTTGTCCATTGTCTAGTTTGACTACAAACACCCTATTCCCTTCTTTAGCTATCACCGTGCCCACGATCCACTTGGGATCATGTCCATAGTTTAGCACATACACAGGGTAATTCAGATCAATTTCCTGTGACACAGCGGCGCGACCATCGTTTACATTTTGTTGCTGCCGCCTGCTCTCTACCTGATCATGCAGGTTGGGGTGAACCAGCGAGAGTCTGGTTTTAAGTGTCCTTTTCATGAGTAGCTCACGGGGCACCCCTGTGAGCGAGTGGGGTCTCGTGCGGTAGCTGAGCAGTACTCGGGTCAGCGGGTTTGGAGTGAGCCTTCTGTGACTCGTTTAAGGCTCTGTTTGATTGTTTGTATTGCCCGCTCTGCCTGCCATTGGAGACTGGTTTTAACCGGGGCCGAGGTGACATGTTTGATCCCATTGCGGGTCATGAATTCTTTAAATTCGGCACTGGTGAAACATGGCCCGTTGTCACTGACCAGTATGTCAGGCAGGCCGTGAGTGGCAAACATGGCCCTCAGGCTTTCAATGGTGGCGGTGGCGGTACCGCATAGTTGACATGGATCCTCGACCATGGTCTGGAGGGCCAGGACCACAAACTTAGTGGTGCCTGTCTGGGTGCGTTGCTCAAATGAGCACACATGCTGCATTGCCGTACACAGGACTCTAAGTCAGAGTCGATACCGGGCCACCATACGTGGGATCTGGCTGTCGCTTTCATCATTACTATACTCGGGTGTGTGCTGTGGAGATCCGAGATGAATGTCTCCCTGCTCTTTTTTGGTAGTACTACGCAGTTAGCCCACAACAGGCACTCTGCCTGAATGGACAGCTCGTCCTTTCGCCGCTGGAACGGCTTGATTGGCTCTTGCATTTCAACGGGGATGCTGGTCCAGCTCCCATGCAGTACACAGTTTTTTTTTTATTAGGGACAGCAGAGGATCTTGGCTGGTCCAAGTCCTAATCTGGCGGGCCGTGACAGGTGATTTATCATTTTCAAACACTTCCATGACCATCAACAAGTCCGCGGGCTGCGCCACCATCAAGAAGTTTGCAGTCTGCGCCATTTCCATCCCCGTGGTGGGCAATGGTAGCCGATTGAGAGCATCCACACAGTTCTCGGTGCCTGGTCTGTGACGGATGGTATAGTTATACACTGATAGCACGAGTGCCCACCTTTGTATGCGGGCTGAGGCATTAGTATTTATCCCCTTGTTTTCAGCGAACAGGGATGTGAGGGGCTTGTGATTGTTACCCAGCTCAAATTTGAGGCCAAACAGGTACTGATGCATTTTCTTTACCCCGAACACACACGCTAATGTCTCTTTCTCAATCATGCTGTCGGCCCTCTCAGCCTTAGACAAGCACCTGGAGGCATAGGCGACAGGTTGCAACTTCCCCGCAATGTTAGCTTGTTGTAATACACACCCGACTCCCTACGACGACGCATCACATGCTAGCACATGTCTTTTACACGGGTTATACAATACAAGCAGCTTGTTGGAGCATAAAATGTTTCTGGCTTTCTCAAAAGCAATTACTTAGTTTTTTTATCATACCCAGTTCTCACCTTTACGTAATAACACATGTAGGGGCTCTATGAGGGTGCTTAACCCTGGTAGGAAGTTGCCAAAATAGTTGAGGAGTCCCAGGAACGACGGTAGTTCCATGACGTTCTGTGGCCTGGGCACGTTCCTGATAGCCTCTGTCTTGGCGTCTGTGGGCCGAATGCCGTCCGCCGCGATCTTTCTCCCCAAAAACTCCACTTCTGTTGCCATGAAGACGCATTTCGACCTTTTCAGCCGCAGCCCTACGCGATACAGTCGCTGGAGGACCTCCTCCAGGTTTTGTAGGTGCTCGGCGGTGTCCCGATCCGTGACCAATATGTCGTCCTGAAAAACCACCGTGCGTGGTACCGACTTGAGTAGGCTCTCCATGTTTCTCTGGAAGATCGCTGCTGCCGACCGAATTCCAAACGGGCATCTGTTGTAGATGAACAGTCCCTTATCCGTGTTGATGCAGGTGAGGCCCTTCAAAGTCTCCTCCAGTTCCTGCGTCATGTAGGCCGAGGTCAGCTTGGTGAACGTCTTGCCTCCTGCCAGCGTCGCAAATAGGTCGTCTGCCTTAGGTAGCGGGTATTGGTCCTGTAGCAAGAAACGATTAATAGTTACTTCATAATCGCCACAAATCCTGACCGTGCCATCACTTTTGAGTACTGGAATAATCGGGCTGGCCCACTCGCTGAATTCCACTGGGGAGATGATGCCCTCGCATTGCAGCCTGTCCAGCTCGATTTCCACACTCTCCCTCATCATGTGAGGTACCGCTCGCCCCTTGTGGTGAATGGGCCGTGCCTCTGGGATCAAGTGGATCCGCACCTTCGCCCCAGAAAAGTTTCCATTACCTGGCTCAAAAAGGGAAGGAAATTTGTTAAGAACCTGGGTACATGAGGCCTCATCGACATGTGAAAGCGCTCAGATGTCATCCCAGTTCCAGCGGATTTTGCCCAGTCAGCTCCATCCAAGCAGTGTGGGGCCATCGCCCGGGACAATCCAGAATGGCATTTCGTGCACCGTGCCCTCGTAGGTGACCTTGACCATGGCGCTGCCCAGGACAGAGATATGCTCTTTGGTGTACGTTCTCAGTTTCGTGTGGATGGAGCGCAGGGCTGGTCTGAGTGCATTGTTGCACCATAGTCTCTCAAACATCTTTTTACCCATGATGGATTGGCTAGTGCCAGTGTCCAGTTCCATGGCTACGGGTAAGCCATTCAATTTTCCATTTAGCATTATAGGTGGACATTTCGTCGAAAATGTGTGCACCCCGTGTACTTCAGTATCTGCCTCCTCTCTCTGAGGCTCGAAATTGCTTTAATCCACCATGGACCGATCTTCCTTTGCCATTTGGTGGTTAGCAGGTTTTGCAGAGCTTGCAGCTCGTCTGCAAGTTCATTGGAGATGCCCCATTGTTCCACAGCTCTTGTAAACATACCCTTTAAAGTGGCATGAATAGGCTGAATGGAAGCCTCCACAATGCCAACAAGGTGTGATTGCCTTGCATTCATCCTTTGTTGTGGACTCTGAGTCATCTGGGTCACCTGAGGCCTGCTGGCAGTTGCAGACTTGTGGGTTCTGCCCTGTACATTTCTGCTCGCAAACACAGTTCTAGTTAATTTATGACCATTGCCAGCACTTGTGTGCTGAGAGATTTGTTTGGTGTTATCACTGGTGGACATAAACGCCTGTGCTATCGCAGTGGCATTACTAAGGGTCGGTGTCTCTACAGTCAAAAGTTTTCGTAGGATGGTCTCGTGGCCAATGCCCAGGACAAAAAAGTCTCTGAGCATCTGCTCCAGGTAGCCATCAAACTCACATTGTCCTGCAAGTCGCCTTAGCTCGGCGACGTAGCTCTCCACTTCCTGACCTTCAGATTGCTAGCACGTGTAGAACCGATACCTCGCCATCAGCACGCTCTCCCTCGGGTTAAGATGCAGTGTACACAGCTCCTCATATGACTTATCTGTGGGTTTCACTGGAGCCAGAAGATTCTTCATGAGGCTGTAAGTCGGTGCCCCGCAGACCGTGAGGAGGACCGCTCTCCTTTTTGCAGCGATTCCTTTTCCGTCCAGCTCGTTGGCTACAAAGTACTGGTCTAGCTGTTTGACATAGGCTTCCCAGTCCTCACCCTCCGAGAACTTCTGCAGGATGCCCACAGTTTGCTGCATCTTTGCGTTGGATTCGTATACTCGTCGCCAGTTATTGTGTTCCTATCGCAGATGAGACTGCACACAGGGAGGTTAAAGTAACAGTGACCTCAGTCTTTATTAAGACACTCCAGAGTGAGGAGCAGGCCTTAGGGGCCGGCTTATATACAGTGCTCCCAAGGGATGCTGGGACCCCTTGGGACTCCAACAGATATGCCCTCTGGTGGCGGTAGAATACTGGTTACAAGGTTTTGCATACATAACAGTCGGAGTGCCTGGTTTCCATTTCGATTTCCATCACTGCATCATCATCATCATCATCATCATCATCATCATCATCATCATCATCATTATCATCACCATAGGCAGTCCCTTGTATCGAGGATGACTTGCTTCCACGCCAAAAAAAGGATGAGTTCACATGGTGGTTCAATGAAGGACCTGAACTACATCTTGAAGGGTGGAAGATGCGTGGATTTTTTTAGCGTGGGGTGGCGGTACGCACCAGCCACCACGCGGGATAGGTCTTGGTCCAATGGCAAAGATTAACCAAGACAACTGGAGACCAGCTCTGCTGGAAGGACCCAGTGCGCACACATATCGCAGTGTGGGCTGGCCCGTGCTGCCCCTGGGCCCTCGCCTCTTCTGGGCCCCAGGTTCACGCCTCTCCTGGACCCCGGTCACTTCCCTCTACAAACTCTTGCCGCTCCTTCGCCTCTCCTGCTGTGCCTGCCCGCACTGCAATCAGCGACCCGGCTTCGCAGCCGTCGCCCTCCTGCAGCAACATGCGCTGCTCCCTGCAGTGGTATACCGCCGCACACTGCTCCCTCCAATGGCCCCGGCCTGCTGTATACTGCACACACTGCACACGCACACACAAGCACAAGCAATCACATACATGCACAAACACACTCACATATATAATCGTTCCTGGAATGTGGGCGTTGTTGGCAAGGTCAGCATTTATTGCCCATACCTAATTCTCCTCGAGAAGGTGGTTCTTGAACCGCTGCAGTCCGTGTGGTGAAGGCACTCCCACAGTGCTGTTAGGGAGGGAGTTCCAGGATTTTGACCCAGCGACGATGAAGGAACGGCGATATGTTTCCAAGTCAGCATGGTGTGTGACTGGGGGGGAAATGTGGAGGTGCTGATGTTCCCATGCGCCTGCTGCCCTTGTCCTTCTAGGTGGTAGAGGTCACGGGTTTGGGAGGGGCTGCTGAAGAAACCTTGGCGAGTTGCTGCAGCGCATCTTGTAGAGGGTACACACTGCAGCCACGGTGCGCCGGTGGTGGAGGGAGTGAATGTTGAAGGTGGCGGATGGGGTGCCAATCAAGCGGGCTGCTTTGTCCGGATTGTGTCGAGCTTCCTGAGTGTTGTTGGAGCTGCAATCATCCAGGCACGTGGCGAGTATTCCATCACACTCCTGACTTGTGCCTTGTAGATGGTGGAAAGACTTTGGGGCGTCAGGAGGTGAAACACTCGTCACAGAATACCCAGCCTCTGACCTGCTCTTGTGGCCACAGTATTTATGTGGCTGGTCCAGTTAAGTTTATGGTCAATGGTGACATGCAGGATGTTGATAAATGTCAAATGGCGGTGGTTAGACTCTCTTGTTGGAGATAGTCATTGCCTGCCACTTGTGTGCCACGAATGTTACTTGCCACTTATCAGCCAAAACCTGAATGTTGTCCAAGTCTTGCTGCATGCGGGCATGGACTGCTTCATTATCTGCGGAGTTGCGAATGGAACTGAACACTGTGCAATCATCAGTTAACATCCCCACTCCTGACCTTATGGTGGAGGGAAGGTCATTGATGAAGCAGCTGAAGATGTTTGGGCCTCGGACACTTCCCTGCAGAACTCTTGCAATGATGTCCTGGGGCTGAGATGATTGGTCTCAAACATCAACAACAACTTATATTTATATAGCGCCTTTAACGTAGTCAACCATCATTGGGTGCTTCACAGGAGTATTATAAGACAAAAGATTTGACATTAAGCCACATAAGTTGAAATTAGGGCAGATGACCAAAAGCTTGGTCAAAGAGAAAGGTTTTAAGGAGCGTCTTAAAGGAAGAAAGAGAGGTAGAGAGGCGGAGAGGTTTAGGGAAGGAGTTGCAGAGCTTGGGGCCCAGGCAACAGAAGGCACAGCCACCAATGGTTGAGAGATTATAATCAGGGATGCTCAGGAGGGCAGAATTAGAGGAGCGCAGACATCTCGGGGGATTGTGGGGCTGGAGGAGATTACAGAGATACAACCACAACCATGTAGATGTAGAGTAACTGGCCTCCCTTGACGTTCTCTGGTCTTGCTGTCCTTTGTTGTGGTGTCAGTCACCGTTTTCTTGCCGTTCTTGGCTGCTGGTTTCTGTTCTTCAGCCATTGTCAAATTATTATGAAACCGAGGTGAAAGGACAAGGCCCAGAATGCAGCTCACTTGCAGGCACGGTAGTATAGTGGTTGTGTTACTGGGCTAGTAATCCAGAGGCCTGGACTATGATCCAGAGACATGAGTTCAAATCCCACCACCACACCAGGGGAATATAAATTCAGTGAATTTAATAAATCTGGAATAAACGGCTGCTGTCAGTAATGGTGACCCTGAAACTACCGGATTGTCGTAAAAACCCATCTGGTTCACTAATGTCCTTTAGGGAACGAAATCTGCCGACCTTACCCGGTCTGGCTTATATGTGACGCCAGACCCACAGCATGGGTTGATGCTTAAGTGCCCTCTGAAATGACCCAGAAAAACACTCCGTTGTACCAAACTGCTACACGGACTGCAGCGGTTCAAGAAGGCAGCTCACCAACACCTTTCCATGGGCGATTAGGGATGGGCAATAAATGCCAGCGACGCCCACATAACCGTGAATGAATAAAAATGTTTTTAAAGGAGGTACACGAGTTTGAGGGCCAGGCTATGTCTGGCCTGGCTGAAAGACAACTGAAGGACCCCAGAGATGGCTAGTTGTGTTGGAGTAGGCGTCAATGACAATGGAGCCGATTGTTGTAGTGGCTGGGGACTGCGTTATTGCATTGGACACCACATGCTCCATCGCACTCGGCAGTGACAGACTTTAAATCACAGGGTAGTTATCAGGATGTGTAAAGCTTTGATCTCCTTACCTAAGGAAGGATATGCTTGCCTTAAAGGGAGTGCAATGAAGGTTCATGAGATTGGTTCCTGGGATGTGAGGGTTTTCCTGAGAGGAGAGATTGAGCAGACTATGCCCATACTCTCTGGAGTTTAGAAGAATGAGAGTTGATCGTATTGAAATGAATAAGATTTTGAGGGGGCTTAAAAGGGTAGATGTGAGAGACCCCTGGCTGGAGAGTCTAGAACGAGGGGGCATAGTCTCAGGATAAGGGGTCGACAATTTAAGACTGAGATGAAGAGAAATTTCAGAGGATGTTGAATCTTTGGAGGGCTGTGGCGAATCAGTCGTTAAGTGTATTCAAACTGAGACCGATTGATTTGTGGATATTAAGGGACTCAAGGGATATGGGGCTAGAACCTCCACTTTTGTGCTTATCGCCCAAAAATGGGCGTTATTTCTGGCTCAGGCAGTAAAAAAGGGTTTTCAGATCGCCGGCTTCTCGCCCATCCTCAAAACATCTCGTTTACATTTTTGAAAATGGCCATTACTGCGAGCAATATCAAATGGGCGGTAGAGTAAAACTTTTTTTACCTTCTGTCGTAAAGTGTGGCTGTCCTTAGCAATGGCATGGCAACGCTCGATTCCCGCGATTCTGGAGGTCAAGGGTCACCATGACATGCGCAGAAGAGGAGACAGAGAGAGGGGGAGCTGAGAGGGACTGAAGGCGTGTGTGGGTGTGGTGTGGCTGCTTTGGGAGGAAGGAGGGAAACTATAGAGCTTCACAGCAAGTAGGCAAACAAAAATTAGCTGTTACCAGCCACATATTTGACTGCATTTGGCCTATAATGGAGAGAGAGGAGGAGGCATCACAGCACGCTGTGGAGACTGACGCTGGAGAGAGCAGTGAAGTGGGAGAGGAGCACATTGGAGGGCGCAAAAGAGCCAGGAGGTTCTCGGACGAGGCAAATGACTCCCTCCTGCAGGAGGTTGAATTACGCTGGGGTGAGTTGACACAGGGAGGGTGTGCAATGCCCACTCCAAAGGCCTACCAGAAGTTATGGACCGAGATAGCAGAGGTGGTCTCATCGGCAACCAACGAGGTGTGTGGGGCAACCAATGCCGCAAACGATGGAACGACCTTGTGGGATCCGCAAAAGTAAGTATTATATTGATTTACATGTACTTATGTATTTATATAATTTGATTTGTAACAGTCATGAGTGACTATCAGCAGATGTGAGGTCTTGTACTTTTACCGGGAATGTTTTACTCAAAGCCTGCGGTCACGGTGCACGTCTTTAGGTAAAGAATGATAATAATCATAATAATCATGATTACATCTGTCGGTTATGCGTTGTATCAGTCTCTGTGACAGTACCTAGCAATGATATCACGCAATGATCTCATGCCGTGTCGTCCTGTCACCTTTTACAGAAGAAGCTATCGACGATGAGGTCCGAGCAGAAGAGAAAGAGTGGGGGGGCCACCAGTCCCCAGTGACATCACTGACATGGAGGAGCGTGTGCTCACACATGTGGAGAAGCATCCCCGGACAGCCACGGACACATCTGCAGTCCCTGAAGTGATGCCACGTGAGTAAAGCTTACACCATTGCGTGATGTAAAGTCAATAGATGCCACACCCACTCATATCCGACCAATCATATATGATAGATGATCTCTAAAAGTGTCATCATCATCATAGCCAGTCCGCTGGGTCTGTTCTCGATGGGTGAGAGTGTGGACTTCGAAGAACCTGCATCGCTACGCTCCAGAACCCATTCCACCCCAAGGCCATCTAGTGGTCCTCCGGTCATTCCTGCCTCCACTCTGGAGGTACTGGCTCCAAGCACCTCTCCACAGGGCACCCCATTTGTCCCCAGGACAACACCGACCACGCGGAGGCCTCGTGGACGCGGCAGGTATGTTCCACGAGCGCGACATGACAGCGGAGAGATGGTACAGTTATCCAGGAGGACTGTAGACATTGGTGACCAGCTCATCGAAGCATTGGGGGGGCATATCCCGACAGCTGGCCACCATGACCGCGTACATTCCATGCATGGTGGAGTCCCTGGATGCAATAGTCACAAGCCTCCCAGTGGTCCCCGAGCGCGGCACTCCACCCCTAGGTTCCGCACCACCACTGCGAACGATAGATGAGAACAAGAACCAAGATCCTGCTTCTGCATCAGAGAATGTTGCCCCCTCGGCACCCCCCGCTCCTGTACCCATACCTGTACCCGTGCAACCACCACACCTGCCTTCATTCCCCCCAATGAGGCACCACCTGAGGAGCTCCTCGGCCAAGCACCAGGGAGCGAGGAGGGCAAGGGATAGAGGTGGGGAGAAGAAGGGGAGGGGGAAAGGAAAGTGAGGTGCATGTGCGCAGGTGATGACTGTGTTATATCTCTATCTGGGTGTATGCAATTTGTTGCAATGTATGGCGGCTGGGAACCACGCTCCTGCTTTGCCTTTGGATTCTGTGTTGGTGAATATGTTGAACATGTGATTTATGTCAATGGTGGAAAAAGTGGGGTGTGGGCTGTGGTTGGGTGTTATTGGCTGTGTCACTTATGATTTCAGACCAATGTTAGTATTAAACTTTTGGTATTGAACATAACCTTGTTGAGCCATGTCTCAGATAGCTGGACCGTTACCCACTGGTGATTCTTTACCATGAAAGGGTTAAATACAACTTAACATCAATCAACGTAAACTTTAACTGGCACTAAGGTGATGGGCACCATTGATGTCTGAGCTGCACACACACAGCAGTGTGTCAGCGTTGTCACTCACATCAGCGCTCTTTCAGGCAAATCTTTCTGATATCAGCTCCTCACGTAAGAGTGGGATTTAACAAATGCCAGCCACACCACTGGCGTTCGTTCCGGTTAGTTCCACTTTTTGTGGGCGGTTTTTGAGCGAGCGATATTGTGGGCGATATGTGTGCGAGGTGGTGAAATTGACGATGGCCGATCTCCATGGCCGGTGGTTTGGGTAAATATGCAATTTATGAAAAAAACAATGGGCGGGCGTTCATATTGAATCTCGGCATTAATTCTGTGTGGAAAGTAACGCTGGATGATATTACGGGCATTGATTCCGCCCCAAAAAAGTGGGCGGGGGGTAATATATTTTCCCGACATTAAGCCCATTGGGAAAATAACGCTCGCCGATAAGTCTCCTAAAAAAGCCCGTCAGTTTCCATTTTGTGCTATATTGGCGTTATACGTCATTTAAGCGGTAAAATGGCCGTTAAGTGGGCGTTAAGTGGGCGTTAAGCATGCAAAAATAGTGCAGGTTCTAGCCCATGGAGATAGTGCAGGAAGGTGGAGATGTAAAATTTCAGCCATGATCTTACTTAATGGCAGACAGGCTCGAGGGGCCAAATGGCCTACTCCTGCTCCTAATTCTTACGTTCTTCTGTAGGAATATTGGGGCCTGTCCATTTATGGAATCTGGATTAAAATCCAGCCCAGACTGATGGACTGAGAAGCTTGTTTCTCTGCTGCTGTAAAAGTCCGAGTGCAAAGCATTTGGGAAATTTCAAGCCCAACCCTAATGAGTAGGGGCTCCCAATTCATCATCATCATAGGCAGTCCCTCGGAATCGAGGAAGACTTGCTTCCACTCTTAACATGAGTCCTTAGGTGGCTGAACAGTCCAATACGAGAACCACAGTCTCTGTCACAGGTGGGACAGATAGCCATTGAAGGAAAGGGTGGGTGGGACTGGTTTGCCGCACGCTCTTTCCGCTGCCTGCGCATGGTTTCTGCACGCTCTCGGTAATGAGACTCAAGGAGCACAGCGCCCTCCCGGATGCGCTATCTCCACTTAGGGCGGTCTTTGGCCAGGGACTCCCAGATGTCAGTGGGGATGTTACACTTTATCAGGGAGGCTTTGAGAATGTCCTTGTAATGTTTCCCCTGCCCTCCTTTGGCTCGTTTGTCGGAAAAGGAGTTCTGAGTAGAGCACTTGCTTTGGGAGTCTTGCGTCTGGCATGTGGCCTGTCCAGTGGAGCTGATCAAGTGTGGTCAGTGCTTCAATGCTGGGGATGTTGGCCTGCACGAGGACGCAAACGTTGGTGCGTCTATCCTCCCAGGGGATTTGTAGGATCTTGCGGAGACAACATTGTTGGTATTTCTCCAATGACTTGAGGTGTCTACTGTACACGGTCCATGTCTCTGAGCCATGCAGGAGGGCGGGTATTACTACAGTTCTGTAGACCATGAGCTTGGTGGCAGTTTTTAGGGCCTGGTCTTCAAACACTCTTTTCCTCAGGCGGCCAAAGGCTGCACTGGCACACTGGAGGCGGTGTTGGACCTCGTCGTCAATGCCTGCTCTTGTTGATAGGAGGCTCCCGAGATTTGGGAAGTGGTCCACGTTGTCCAGGGCCGCGCCGTAGATCTTGATGACGGCCCTTCACTTGTCACACAATAATAGACTTCAGTCACCAAGGCTGCAGGTTAGCTGGCCTGAGAAAACAACAGTGTCACATGGGTGCAGTGGGGGCCGTCTCCTGAGGTCAGAGTTGAGGCTCACTGTTGCAGTAACGTAGAGGGAGCTTTATTCTGTATCTAACCCGTGCTGTACCTGTCCTGGGAGTGTTTGATGGGACAGTGTAGAGGGAGCTTTACTCTGTATCTATCCCCGTGCTGTACCTGCCCTGGGAGTGTTTGATGGGATAGTGTAGAGGGAGCTTTACTCTGTATCTAACCCTTGCTGTACCTGCCCTGGGAGTGTTTGATGAAACAATGTAGAGGGAGCTTTACTGTGTATCTAACCCCGTGCTGTACCTGCCCTGGGAGTGTTTGATGGGACAGTGTAGAGGGAGCTTTACTCTGTATCTAACCCCCTGTACCTGCCCTGGGAGTGTTTGATGAGACAATGTAGAGGGAGCTTTACTCTGTATCTAACCCCCTGTTCCTGCCCTGGGAGTGTTTAATGGGACAGTGTAGAGGGAGCTTTACTCCGTTTCTAACCTGTGCTGTAGATGATACTGCTGCCGTCACTCACATTGATGAGGACACAGGGACAGTCTCTCACTGGTTGATGCCAGACAGCTCCTGCCACCCAATGACTCACGGTTTCAGAAATTGAATGAAATGTACAGGCTATGCTGACTGCCCCAACCAGTAATGGTCACAGTTCAGGGATGGTGACCACTTGTAGTCACCATTCAGTTCCAACACTTGCTGACAGCTGTGTGTTTTAATTAGCGCTCTATCTGTGTCTACAGGACTGGCCAACTGACGGAATCCAGGGAATGTGCCCGATATCTGCGAATGGTGAGAAAAGTCAAGCCTGTACATTGAGTGCTCTCGAGTTGTCCGGGACAAGTAGTGAGGGGTGGCCAGTTACGTGTTACTCTGCATTCCAGTCAGTGAGCTCGCTATATCTCCTCATGTTTGCAATGTGCACAAATGATGAGGAATCATTGCGATGACAAGCATTGGCATCGAGCTATACTGCTTGAACTTCTCACGGTCAGGTCCAGATCACAGCCTCTCCTTCACAAACCCTTTTCTTTAAATCAAAACATTTACATTGTTTCACTCCACTTTCGTCCATTCAATCAGGAATGCGTTAATCTCCTTGGGGTACAGTTCCGCACACACTGACTCTCACTGGGGTACGGGTCCCACACACACTGACTCTCACTGGGGTACAATTCTACACACACTGACTCTCACTGGGGTACAATTCTACACACACTGACTCTCACTGGGGTACGGGTCCCACACACACTGACTCTCACTGGGGTACGGGTCCCACATACATTGCCTCTCACCGAGGTACAGTTCCACAGGCAGTGACTCTCACTGGGATACAGTTCCACACACACTGACTCTCACTGGGGTACAGTTCCACACACACTGACTCTCACTGGGGTACAGTTCCACAGACACTGACATTCACTGGGGTATGGGTCCCACACACACTGACTCTCACTGGGGTACAGTTATATACACACACTGACTTTCACTGGGGTACGGGTCCCACAAGCATTGACTCTCACCGAGGTACAGTTCCACAGGCACCGACTCTCACTGGGGTACAGTTTCAGTGGCACTGACTCTCACCGAGGTACAGTACAACACACACTGACTCTCACGAGGAAACAGTTCCACACACACTGACTCTCACGAGGATACAGTTCCACACACACTAACTCTCACGAGGAAACAGTTCCACACACACTGACTCTCACTGGGGTACAGTCCCACACTAACTGACTCTCACTGGGGTACAGTTCCACACACACTGACTCTCACTGGGGTACAGTCCCACACTAACTGACTCTCACTGGGGTACAGTTCCACACACACTGACTCTCACTGGGGTACAGTTCCACACACACTGACTCTCACTAGGATACAGTTCCACACACACTGACTCTCACTGGGGTACAGTTCCACACACACTGACTCTCACTGGGGTACAGTTCCACAGACACTGACTCTCACTGGGGTACAGTTCCACACACACTGACTCTCACTAGGATACAGTTCCACACACACTGAATCTCACTGGGGTACAGTTCCACAGACACTGACTCTCACTGGGATTTGGGACTCCAGAGATCAGTGTCCGGGATCACGGGTCAGAGGATCAAGGGTTGGCGCCGGTCGTGGTAGAGGTCTTGGGGTGGGTTTGAGAGTGGGGAGATCGGGGGCCAGGCTGTTTGATCTGTGGTCGGGGCTGGGGATCGTAGATCCAGGGGTTAGGGTGCTGAGATTTTAGGGGCCGGGGGCCAGGAGTGGTGGAGATTGGGGGCAGGGCTGGGAGATCGGTGTCGGGATTGGGAGCATGGGGGGGGTGGTCAGGGTCGGGAGGAATGGGGTTTGGGATGGGAGCAAGGGGGAATTATGAAAAGAATACTTCCAGGTGAAGTGTTTGTGTTAAGGGCCCTGGGCTGCCTTGTGGGCATTGATGTTAAGCAGTTCAAGCAATTTAGCACAGCGCGAGGTACGAGCAGCTTTAAGCTGCCTCAGCTCTTTAAAGCTGCAGCAGCACGCCAACAAATGCTGAGATCTCAATCAGAGATGTTCTCAACGCTGTGAGTATTGGCGTTGGGGATTAGGCAGCCTACAGCACACTGCCCATGGGACCAGCACGAATCGAACCTGCTGATGTTGCTCGAGTGGGATATTGAGGCCTCACTGTGCAGGTTCCCACATGTACACTGAGCACTGGGGCAGGGGCACTCACAAACTGAGCCACAGGAAGGGAAACCTTAGGGGAAATAGTAAACACATTTCCCAGAGAATTCCCTGCTCCTCTTAAACGTGGAATTATCTGACCCACTTCCTCTTGTTCCCAGGAACTGATATGACATCAGCGGCTTTTAGAAAACAGATTTGAGCGTCACAGAGCAATGAACATCAAGCACTCTGATAACTCAGCTTCACAAGTGGAACTACGCATCTGAATGGCCACACTCACGATTGGTCCCCTTATCGCTTCTTTTTTCTCAGCATGCGGTATGTGCACAACAGCCTGTTGGCAACAGAATAGTTTCGAGCTCTGATTATCCAGTGTCAACATCAAAGACTAGCACTGTCTCATCAAACACCCCCAGGTCAGGTACGGGAGGTTAGATACAGAGTAAAGCTCCCTCTACACTGTCCCATCAAACACTCCCAGGGCAGGTACGGGAGGTTAGATACAGAGTAAAGCTCCCTCCACACTGTCCCATCAAACACTCCCAGGACTGTTACAGCATGGGTTAGATACAGAGCAAAGCTCCCTCTACACTGTCCCATCAAACAGTAGAGTGCGCCAGTCAATGTTGGAAGCAAACAGCAGAGGTCCCTTGCCATCCAGAGAAGGCAGCTCCGCTTCCAGTGACCCATGCAGGGGAAAGGCGTAATGTCCCATGGGCAGTTCTGGTGTGCAGACCATGAACAACTGGGAGCCATTGAGATAGTGGTGGCATGGTTCGGTGAAAACTGTCTGCAGATGCCCTTGCACAGCTCTGAGTGCATGGTGCCCAGTGCAGCCCATTGTGCTTGGTATGAGTATTATTAATCCTCATGCTCCCATGGAGGAGGGGCACAAAGACAGGATCAGTGGGATATTTCTGAAGTATTATGAAGAAAAACGGATGATACACATTATCTGAAATTCTTATTTTTAGCGATACAATTACACACATACAGCTTTCAAAATGTTAAACTCTATTTATTGAACTATGTCTATGGGGCTTAGAGGGTAAATTCTGAGGACAGATTGCATAGATTAGGCTGGTCTTCTCTTGAATATAGAAGATTAAGGGGTGATCTAATTGTGCTGTTTGAGATAATTAAATAATTTGATGGAGTTGATAGAGTGAAACTATTTCCTTTCACAACTAGGGGACCATAAAATTAGAGCCAGTCCATTCAGGAAGCATGTCTTTATAATAAATAATAACTTTTATTTATAAAGTGCCTTTAACGTAGTAAAACATCCCAAGGCGCTTCACAATAGTCTCACAACACGTTAGATATTGGTAAGGGAAGGGAAGAGAGAAAAAGCGGGAGAAGGAAGTGTAAA
The DNA here is from genome assembly GCF_044704955.1 of Pristiophorus japonicus. Lineage (NCBI taxonomy): Eukaryota > Metazoa > Chordata > Chondrichthyes > Pristiophoridae > Pristiophorus > Pristiophorus japonicus. Next base: position 55,154,041 of record NC_091997.1, read on the forward strand.
ATAGATAAAAGGTTCGGGTCCGAAGCGGTAGCCAAAATGCGCAGGCAGATAGACACAGGCGAAAAAACAAAAAAACAAAAAAATTCAAATAATATTGTAAATAATACAAACATAAAAGCCATATAATAAAGATTAATTATAATTAAACAAAATTAAATAATATATACAATAATCATAAATTAAGTCAAAATTAGAAAATCAGCAATTGAAGCAAATTAAACACATTTTTAGCTTTCTTTATTCCCTGTCCATTGATTCAATTAATATGGAAGAACCAATCACCACCCTCCATCCTTGTGATGGCACAATGTCATTACTTTTTATTTCTCATTTTGTCCCCTTGACAGTTCCATTGAGACTCCAGACTCGAGCTGCCTCCGTTGTCAGGGAGCAGCTTTTTTTTTAAACTCCCTCCAGCTGCTCCAGGCTCGAGCTGCCTCCGTTGTCAGGGAGCAGCAATTTTTGAAATTCACTCCAGCTGCTCCAGGCTCGAGCTGCCTCCGTTGTCTGGGGGCAGCTTTTTTTAGTCTTCTCACAAAGCGCGGTGGGAATCTGAAAAACTCTCTCCCAAAAAGCTGCTGAGGCTGGTTTAAAATTTCAAAACAGAGTTTGATAGATTTTTGTTCAGCAAGGGTAATAAGGGTTATGGAAGCAAGGAAGGTAAATGGAGTTACGATTCAGTTCAATCGTGATCTAACTGAATGGCGGAACCGGCCGGAGGGGCTGAATGGCATCCTCCTGTTGCTATGTTCCTATCTAACATTTGTCAGAGGTATCCGCCTTTGCTAAAGGTACATTATGCTGAAAGTTATCCACTTCAGTAGAAAAAATAAAAAAGCAAATTATTATTTAAATGGAGAAAAATTACAAAATGCGGTATAGAGGTACCTGGGGGTCCTTGTGCATGAAACACAAAAAGTTAGTATGCAGGTACAGCAATAATCAGGAAGGCAAATGGAATGTTGGCCTTTATTGCAAGGGGGATGGAATATAAAAGCAGAGAAGTCCTGCTACAACTGTACTGAGGCCACACCTGGAGTACTGCGTACAGTTTTGGTCTCCTTATTTAACGAATGATATATTGCATTGGAGGCAGTTCGGAGAAGGTTCACTTGGCTGGTTCCTCAGATGAAGGATTTGACTTATGAAGAAAGGTTAAGTAGGTTGGGCCGACACTCATTGGGATTTAGAAGAATGAGATGATCTTATTAAAACATATAAGATAATGAGGGGGCCCGACAAGGTAGATGCAGAGAGGATGTTTCCTCTCATGGGGGATTCTAGAACTAGGGGGCATTGTTTCAGAATAAGAGGTTGCCCATTTAAAACTGAGATGAGGAGGAATTTCTTCCCTCAAAGGGCTGTGAAGGCTGGGTCATTGAATATATTTAAGGCGGAGATAGACAGATCTTTGAGCAATAAGGGAGTAAAGGGTTATGGGGAACGGGCAGGGAAGTGGTGCTGAGTCCATGATCAGATCAGCCATGATCTTACTGAATGGCGGAGCAGGCTCGAGGGGCCAAATGGCCTACTCCTGCTCCTTTTTCTTGTGTTCTTATGTTCTTATGCTCAACGTCCTCCCAGATGCTCTTCCTCCACTTTGGGCGGTCGTGGGCCAGGGATTCCCAGAAGTCGGTGGGGATGTTGCACTTTGTCAAGGAGGCTTTGAGGGTGTCCTTGAAGCATTTCCTCTGCCCACCGGGGGTTCCCTTGACGTGTTGAAGTTCCGCGTAGAGCGCTTGCTTTGGGAGTCTCGTGTTGGGCATGCGGACGGTGTGGCCCACCCAACGGAGCTGATCGAGTGTGGTCAGTGCTTTGATGCTGGGGATGTTGGCCTGAGCGAGAACACAGACATTGGTGCGTCTATCCTGCCAATGCATTTGCAGGATCTTGTGGAGGCAGCGCTGGTGGTACTTCTCCAGTGCTTTGAGATGTCTGCTCTATATGGTCCATGTCTCTGAGCCATATAGGAGGGCGGCATCACTACTGCCCTGTAGACCATGAGCTTGGTGCCAGACTTGAGTTCCTGGTCTTCAAACACTCACTGTTCAGAAGACCGAAGGCTGCGCTGGCGCATTAAAAGCGGTGTTGGACCTCGTCGTCAATGTCTGTTCTTGCTGATAGTAAGCTCCCGAGGTATGGAAAATGGTCTACGTTGTCCAAGGTCGCGCCATGGATTTTGATAATTGGGGTGCAGTGCTGTGTGGCGGATTCAGGTTGGTGGAGGACCGTTGTCTTACGGATGATTAGTGTAAGGCCCATGCTCTCGTACGCCTCGGTGAAGATGTTGACGATGGCTTGGAGTTCAGCCTCTGAATGTGCACAGACGCAAGTGTCGTCTGTGTACTGTAGTTCAATGACAGAGGATGGGAGGACCTTGGAGCTGGCCTGGAGGCACCGGAGGTTGCACAGATTCCGATTGGTTCTACAATTTAGCTCCACTCCAGCGGGGAGCTTACTGAGCGTGAGATGTAGCATTGCAGCAAAGAAGATCGAGAAGCACGTTAGTGCGATGACGCAGCCCTGCTTGACCCCGGTTCGGACATGGATTGGGTCTGTGGTGGATCCATTGGTCAGGATCACGGCCTGCATGTCATCATGGAGCAGATAGAGGATGGTGACAAACTTTTTAGGGCAGCTGAAATGGAGGAGGATGCTACATAATCCCTCACGCTTGACAGTTCAAAGGCCTTTGTGAGGTCAAAGAAGGCCATGTACAAGGGTTGGTGCTGTTCCCTGCATCTCTCTTGTAGTTGTCGCGCGGTGAAGATCATGTCCATTGTGCCCCTTAGTGAATGAAATCCGCACTGTGACTCTGGGAGGAGCTCCTCAGCCACAGGGAGATGACGATTGAGGAGAATTTGTGCAATGACTTTCCCAGTGGCCGACAGCAGGGAGATTCCTCTGTACTTACCACAGTGGGACTTATCCACTTTTTTGACGATGGTCATGATTACGGCATCCCTGAGATCTCCTGGCATGCTCTCCTCCTTCCAGATAAGAGAAATTAGGTCATATATTCCTGCCAATAGTGCTTCTCCGCCATGCTTTAGCGCTTCGGCGGGAATTCCATCTGCTCCTGGTGCCTTGTTATTCTTGAGCTGACGGATGGCCTTTTCTACCTCGTGCCGGGCTGAGGTTGTGTTGAGATGGTGGCGGGTAGCATGCTGCAGAGTCTTGGTTAAGGAGATCTTCGAAATGCTCCGTCCAACAGGCACTGACTGCTGATCTGTCCTTCATGAGTACCTCACCATTCTTGGCCAGCAGTGGGGTAGGGCCTTGGGAGCTTGGGCCGTAGGTGGTCTTGACTGTGTGGAAGAATCCATGCATGTTGTGGTTGTCGTTCTCTATCTGTGATTCCTCTCTCTCTGTCTGTGATTCATTCCCTCTCTCCGTCTGTGATTCATCCCCCCCTCTCTCTCTCTCTGTGATTCATTCTCTCTCTCTGTGATTCATTCCCTCTCTCTCTGTCTGGGAACCATTCCCTCCACCGGGCTGCTTGCGAATGGTGCCTTGTTGTGGCTGTGTGGCACTGTGGATAGGCATCGATAGGTGGGGAGATGTTTGAAGGTCACAGGATTGTGTGACATCTCCAGGGTGGTCTTCACAGCTGTCGCTGTGATAAAACAGAGTCACTCACAGGGACAAAGGTCAACCTGTTCACCAGAGAGCTGGAATTAGCAACAAATGTCAACTTTGGATCAAAGGAGAAATTTGCAGGGCTATAGGCTAAGAGTAGGGGAGTGCTATTCATTGGATAGTTCTTTAAAGAGCCGGCACAGGCACGATGGGCTGAATGACCTCTTCCTGAGCTGTATAATTTGATGTCACTAGTTGTCGGGGTGACAGCTGCTCTTTTACCATCTCTTCTCCCTCCTCAATATGTTCCGCCCGGCAGTTCACTCTAAATCCTGAAGTCAGGTGCGAACACGGCTGGGCTGACCTCTACAATTCACAGCAGACTGCTTGAATCTTCCCGAGATGCAGCTCACTTTCCACAGCAAATAGCAAGTGACATTCAAATTACTGATAACAGATGAAGAGAAGCAGACTGTGAGAGGAAGGCAGGGAGCCAGCACAAGACGGAGGGTATGGGAATGTGGTGCTATCTGTCGGAATGTCAGGAGATTACAACAGTCTGTGGCACAGCAGTATATCAGGGTTGTGCATGAGGGCTGTATATGTACTGACACTTTGCTTATGAAGGGTCTATGCACAGCTTGATGCAGCCGCACACAAAGGTGGCCATCAGGATGAGGGCCACGTTCGGAACGTCCTTTCCCCCCTTATGCAGAGATTTGTACATCGTGTCTTTGCGGACACAGTCCATTTTTGATCTCCAGACGAAGTGGAAGACGGCTCGGGTGACTGCCACGGCACAGGAGCAGGGTATGGGCCAGACCTGCGCCACGTACAACAACACCGAGAGCACCTCACTCCTGATGACCAGGTTCTGTCCTGCAATGGAGAGGGAGCACAGCTTCCACCATCCCAGTTTCTGTTTGGCTTTAGCAATATGCTCCTTCCAGTTTTTGGCGCACGCCCCGTCCGCTCCGAACCATATTCCCAACATCTTCAGGTAATCTGACTTCACGGTGAAGGGAATAAAGGATCGGTCAGCCCAGCTTCCAAAGAGCATGGCCTCGCATTTGCTGCGATTGACCTTTGCTCCCGAGGCCAGTTCAAACTGGTCGCAGATTGCGAGCAATCTGCGGACCGACTGCGGATCCGAGCAAAAGACTGCGACGTTGTCCATGTACAGGGAGGTCTTGACCTGAGCGCCTCCGCTGCCTGGGATTGTCACCCCTCTAATGCCCGCATCCTTCCTGATGGACCCGGCAAAGGGCTCGATACAGCACACAAACAAGACAGAGGAGAGGGGACAGCCTTGCCTGACTCCAGACCTGATGGGAAAGCTTTCAGTTTCCCACCCGTTGATTAGAACTGTGCTATTGATGTCCGTGTAGAGCAGTTGGATTCAATTGCAGATACCCTCCCCAAACCCCATTTTGGAGAGCACGTCCATCAGGTACGTGTGCGATATCCTGTCAAAGGCCTTCTCCTGGTCCAAGCTGATTAAACAGGTGTCCACCCTCCTGTCCCGCACGTAGGCGATCGTATCCCTGAGTAGCGCGAGGCTATCAGAAATCTACCTGCTGGGGACAGCGCAGGTCTGGTCCGGGTGAATCACCAGCTCCAGAGCAGATTTGACCCTGTTTCCGATGACCTTCGAAGGATCTTGTAGTCCACATTGAGCAGCGAGATGGGCCGCCAGTTTTTGATTTCCTCCCTCTCCCCCTTCTGCTTGTAGATGAGGGTGATGATGCCTTTCCTCATCGATTCTGACCCCGGTGTTGCGAAGGATGGGTTTGGCCAGGCTGCCGGGGAACGCTCCAACCAGTTGGACCCAACACCTGTCATAGAAACATAGAAATTAGGTGCAGGAGTAGGCCATTCGGCCCTTCGAGCCTGCACCACCATTCAATAAGATCATGGCTGATCATTCACCTCAGTACCCTTTCCTGTTTTCTCTCCATGCCCCTTGATCCCTTTAGCCATAAGGGCCATATCTAACTCCCTCTTGAATATTTCCAACGAACTGGCATTAACAAATCTCTGCGGTAGGGAATTCCACAGGTTAACAACTCTCTGAGTGAAGAAGTTTCTCCTCATCTCAGTCCTAAATTGCCTACCCCTTATCCTTAGACTGTGTCCCCTGGTTCTGGACTTCCCCAACATCGGGACATTCTTCCTGCATCTAACCCGCCCAGTCCCATCAGAAAGTTATATGTTTCTATGAGATCCCCTCTCATCCTTCTAAACTCCAGTGAATAAAGGCCCAGTCGATCCAGTCTCTCCTCATGTGTCAGTCCATCCATCCTGGGAATCAGTCTGGTGAACCTTCGCTGAACTCCCTCAATAGCAAGAACGTCCTTCCTCAGATTAGGAGACCAAAACTGAACACAATATTCCAGGTGAGGCCTCACTAAGGCCCTGTACAACTGCAGTAAGACCTCCCTGCTCCTATACTCAAATCCCTTAGCTATGAAGGCCAACATATCATTTGTCTTCTTCACCGCCTGCTGTACCTGCATGCCACCTTTCAATGACTGACGAACCATGACACACAGGTCTTGTTGCACCTCCCCTTTCCCTAATCTGCTGTCATTCAGATAATATTCTTCCTTTGTGTTTTTGCCCCCAAAGTGGATAACCTCACATTTATCCACATTATACTGCATCTGCCATACACTTGTCCACTCAGCTAACCTGTCCAAATCACCCTGCAGCCTCTTAGCATCCTCCTCACAGCTCACACTGCCACCCAGTTTAGTCTCATCTGCCAACTTGGAGATATTACAGTCAATTCCTTCATCCAAATCATTAATGTACATTGTAAAGAGCTGGGGTCCCAGCACTGAGCCCTGCGGCACCCCACTGGTCACTGCCTGCCATTCTGAAAAGGGCCCGTTTATCCCAACTCTTTGCTTCCTGTCTGCCAACCAGTTCTCTATCCACGTCAGTACATTGCCCCCAATACTATGTGCTTTAATTTTGCACACCAATCTCTTGTGTGCGACCTTGTCAAGAGCCTTTTGAAAGTCCAAATACACCACATCCACTGGTTCTCCCTTGTCCACTCTACTAGTTACATCCTCAAAAGATTCCAGAAGATTTGTCCAGCATGATTTCCCTTTCATAAATCCATGTTGACTTGGACCGGTCCTGTCAGTGCTTTCCAAATGCGCTGTTATTTCATCTTTAATAATTGATTCCAACATTTTCCCCACCACTGATGTCAGGCTAACCGGTCTATAATTACCCATTTTCTCTCTCCCTCCTTTTTTAAAAAGTGGTGTTTAATAAGGATATTCTTCAGTTTCTCCTTCTCACTAGACCCTCGGTCCTCTAGTACTTCCGGAAGGTTATTTGTGTCTTCCTTCAACTGGTATTTGTTCAACTGGTCTGCCATTTCTTTATTCCCCATTATAAATTCACCTGAATCTGATTGCAAGGCACCTACGTTTGTCTTCTCTAATCTTTTTCTCTTCACATATCTATAGAAGCTTTTGCAGTCAGTTTTTATGTTCCCGGCAAGCTTCCTCTCATACTCTATTTCCCCCCTCCTAATTAAACCCTTTGTCCTCCTCTGCTGAATTCTAAATTTCTCCCAGTCCTCACGTTTGCTGCTTTTTCTGGCCAATGTATATGCCTCTTCCTTGGATTTAACATTATCCTTAATTTCCCTTGTTAGCCACGCTTGAGCCACCTTTCCCGTTTTATTTTTACTCCAGACAGGGATGTTCAATTGTTGAAGTTCATCCATGTGATCTTTAAATGTTTGCCATTGCCTATCCACCATCAACCTTTAAGTATCATTTGCCAGTCTATTCTAACCAATTCACGCCTCATACCATCGCAGTTACCTTTCCTTAAGTTCAGGACCCTAGTCTCTGAATTAACTGTGTCACTCTCCATCTTAATAAAGAATTCTACCATATTATGGTCACTCTTCCCCAGGGGGCCTCGCACAACAAGATTGCTAATTAGTCCTCTCTCATTACACAACACCCAGTCTAGGATGGCCAGCTCCCTAGTTGGTTCCTTGACATATTGGTCTAGAAAACCATCCCTAATACACTCCAGGAAATCCTCCTCCACCGCATTGCTACCAGTTTGGTTAGCCCAATCTCTATGTAGATTAAAGTCGCCCATGATAACTGCTGTACCTTTATTGCACGCATCCCTAATTTCTTGTTTGATGCTGTCCCCAACCTCACTAGTACTGTTTGGTGGTCTGTACACAACTCACACTAGCGTTTTCTGCCCTTTGGTATTCCGCAGCTCCTTCGTGGAAAAGTTTTTCAAGAAAAACTTTGACCACAAGGCCATAAAGCAGTGGTCGGCAGGCAAGGTCTTGGATGCCTACGAAAGAAGGAGATGATGAGTCCTGTCGAGTATTTCCCCAAGCAGACTGTCGAACTCGTTTGGCAGAATGTCTCGTTGCCAGAGCTTTCACACAAACACCAAGATGTAGCTTGGTTGGCGGTGAGAAGGGCCCTACCCATCAGATCCTTCATGCACTGTCGGGGTTTCAGAGACAAGGCACTCTGCCCCTGAGTTGGCTGTGGTGTGGACGAGACTGTCATCTATCTCCTTTGGGACTGCCCCTTTGCAAGGCAGGTCTGGAAGGAGATGCAGTGGTTGCTGTCGAGGTTCAGCGCAAGCAGCTCCGTAACACAGGACTCTGTGCTCTGCGGACTGTTCCCAGGGACACACACCGAGACAGACATCATCTACTGCTGGTGAGCCATCAACTTGGTGTAAGATGCACTTTGGTCTTCCCGAAACTTGCTGGTCTTCCAGAGCAAGGAGATGTCCACGGCCGAGTGTTGCAGACTGGCGCAATCCAAGGTCCAGGAGTACGTGCTGAGGGACACACTAAAGATTGGTGCAGTTGCCGCAAAGGCACGATGGGGAAGAGCCACAGTTTAAGGCCTTTCCACCACCCAGGGATGGAATCAGACCCCCTTGGGCTGTACTTGTCAATCTGCTTGTATACATAGAGCACCATGTACTGAAAAACACCTGTGTTGTGCCATGTATAATGAAAGTCTCTGCACTGTTTAGTAACTTGGAAAGAAATGTAAATGTATTCCCATCCGTTCCGTGTACTGCGTTCATCTGCATAGTGCTACGTGTAACGTGATCGGTATTGAAATGTATCCTGGAATGTAATATAAACCTGTTCTCATCTGCTCCATGTAATACCCTTATTTGCAGAGTACTACATGTAACGTGAATTACGGATTGTACTAAACTGTACCTTGAAATGAAATGCACGCTAGTGCATTGTATGGAACTGCTGTCAGCATCCAAACGATTTGTATGGAATTGCTGACCGCAAGGTATTGAACTATTTTCCAATGTATTGTGAAAATTTTATATGAATAAAGTATATTTTTGGAAAAAAAATGAGGGCTGTATATGTGGGTTGTATCTCAGGACTGTACATGGGAGCTGTATATGAAAGAAAGGCTTGGATTTATATTGCACCTTTCACAACCACCAGAAGTCTCAAAGCGCTTTACAGTACTTTTGGAGTGTAGTCACTGTTGTAATGTGGGAAACGCGGCAGCCAATTTGCACACAGCAAGCTCCCACAAACAGCAATGTGACATTGAGCAGATAATCTGTTGATCGGGAGCTAAATATTGACCAGGACACTGGGGATAACTCCCCTGCTCTTCTTTGCAATATTGACTTGGAAACTTTTACGTCCACCTGAGAGCAGACAGCGTCTCCGACAGTGCAGTACCCCGCAGTACTGCACTGGAGTGTCAGCCTAAATTTATGTGCTACAAGTTCCTGGAGTGGGACTGTACATGAGGACTGGACATGAGGGCTGTATATGAGGGTTGTATATATAGAAACATAGAAACATAGAAAATAGGTGCAGGAGCAGGCCATTCAGCCCTTCTAGCCTGCACCGCCATTCAACGAGTTCATGGCTGAACATGAAACTTCAGTACCCACTTCCTGCTTTCACGCCATACCCCTTGATCCCCCGAGTACTAAGGACTTCATCTAACTCCCTTTTGAATATATTTAGTGAATTGGCCTCAACTACTTCCTGTGGTAGAGAATTCCACAGGTTCACCACTCTCTGGGTGAAGAAGTTTCTCCTTATCTCGGTCCTAAATGGCTTACCCCTTATCCTTAGACTGTGACCCCTGGTTCTGGACTTCCCCAACATTGGGAACATTCTTCCTGCATCCAACCTGTCCAAACCCGTCAGAATTTTAAACGTTTCTATGAGGTCCCCTCTCACTCTTCTGAACTCCAGTGAATACAAGCCCAGTTGATTCAGTCTTTCTTGATAGGTCAGTCCCACCATCCCGGGAATCAGTCTGGTGAATCTTCGCTGCACTCCCTCAACAGCAAGTATGTCCTTCCTCAAGTTAGGAGACCAAAACTGTACACAATACTCCAGGTGTGGCCTCACCAAGGCCCTGTACAACTGTAGCAACACCTCCCTGCCCCTGTACTCAAATCCCCTCGCTATGAAGGCCAACATGCCATTTGCTTTCTTAACCGCCTGCTGTACCTGCATGCCAACCTTCAATGACTGATGTACCATGACACCCAGGTCTCGTTGCACCTTCCCTTTTCCTAATCTGTCACCATTCAGATAATAGTCTGTCTCTCTGTTTTTACCACCAAAGTGGATAACCTCACATTTATCCACATTATACTTCATCTGCCACGCATTTGCCCACTCACCTAACCTATCCAAGTCACTCTGTAGCCTCATAGCATCCTCCTCGCAGCTCACACTGCCACCCAACTTAGTGTCATCCGCAAATTTGGAGATACTACATTTAATCCCTTCGTCTAAATCATTAATGTATAATGTAAACAGCTGGGGCCCCAGCACAGAACCCTGCGGTACCCCACTAGTCACTGCCTGCCATTCCGAAAAGTACCCATTTACTCCTACTCTTTGCTTCCTGTCTGACAACCAGTTCTCAATCCACGTCAGCACACTACCCCCAATCCCATGTGCTTTAACTTTGCACATTAATCTCCTGTGTGGGACCTTGTCGAAAGCCTTCTGAAAGTCCAAATATACCACATCAACTGGTACTCCTTTGTCCACTTTATTGGAAACATCCTCAAAAAATTCCAGAAGATTTGTCAAGCATGATTTCCCTTTTACAAATCCATGCTGACTTGGACCTATCATGTCACCATTTTCCAAATGCGCTGCTATGACATCCTTAATAATTGATTCCATCATTTTACCCACTACTGAGGTCAGGCTGACCGGTCTATAATTCCCTGCTTTCTCTCTCCCTCCTTTTTTAAAAAGTGGGGTTACATTGGCTACCCTCCACTCGATAGGAACTGATCCAGAGTCAATGGAATGTTGGAAAATGACTGTCAATGCATCCGCTATTTCCAAGGCCACCTCCTTAAGTACTCTGGGATGCAGTCCATCAGGCCCTGGGGATTTATCGGCCTTCAATCCCATCAATTTCCCCAACACAATTTCCCGACTAATAAAGATTTCCCTCAGTTCCTCCTCTTTAATAGACCCTCTAACCACTTTTATATCCGGAAGGTTGTTTGTGTCCTCCTTAGTGAATACTGAACCAAAGTACTTGTTCAATTGGTCTGCCATTTCTTTGTTCCCCGTTATGACTTCCCCTGATTCTGACTGCAGGGGACCTACGTTTGTTTTTACTAACCTCTTTCTCTTTACATACCTATAGAAACTTTTGCAATCCGCCTTAATGTTCCCTGCAAGCTTCTTCTCGTACTCCATTTTCCCTGCCCTAATCAAACCCTTTGTCCTCCTCTGCTGAGTTCTAAATTTCTCCCAGTCCTCAGGTTCGCTGCTATTTCTGGCCAATTTGTATGCCACTTCCTTGGCTTTAATACTATCCCTGATTTCCCTAGATAGCCACGGTTGAGCCACCTTCCCTTTTTTATTTTTACGCCAGACAGGAATGTACAATTGTTGTAATTCATCCATGCGTTCTCTAAATGTCTGCCATTGCCCATCCACAGTCAACCCCTTAAGTATCATTAGCCAATCTATCTTAGCCAATTCATGCCTCATACCTTCAAAGTTACCCTTCTTTAAGTTCTGGACCATGGTCTCTGAATTAACTGTTTCATTCTCCATCCTAATGCAGAATTCCACCATATTATGGTCACTCTTCCCCAAGGGGCCTCGCACAATGAGATTGCTAATTAATCCTCTCTCATTACACAACACCCAGTCTAAGATGGCCTCCCCCCTAGTTGGTTCCTCGACATATTGGTCTAGAAAACCATCCCTTATGCATTCCAGGAAATCCTCCTCCACCGTATTGCTTCCAGTTTGGCTAGCCCAATCTATGTGCATATTAAAGTCACCCATTATAACTGCTGCACCTTTATTGCATGCACTCCTAATTTCCTGTTTGATGCCCTCCCCAACATCACTACTACTGTTTGGAGGTCTGTACACAACTCCCACTAACGATTTTTGCCCTTTAGTGTTCTGCAGCTCCACCCATATAGATTCCACATCATCCAAGCTAATGTCTTTCCTAACTATTGCATTAATCTCCTCTTTAACCAGTAATGCTACCCCACCTCCTTTTCCTTTTATTCTATCCTTCCTGAATGTTGAATACCCCTGGATGTTGAGTTCCCAGCCCTGATCATCCTGGAGCCACGTCTCCGTAATCCCAATCACATCATATTTGTTAACATCTATTTGCACAATTAATTCATCCACCTTATTGCGGATACTCCTTGCATTAAGACACAAAGCCTTCAGGCTTGTTTTTTTAACACCCTTTGTCCTTTTAGAATTTTGCTGTACAGTGGCCCTTTTTGTTCTTTGCCTTGGGTTTCTCTGCCCTCCACTTTTCCTCATCTCCTTTCTGTCTTTTGCTTTTGCTTCCTTTTTGTTTCCCTCTGTCTCCCTGTATAGGTTCCCATCCCCCTGCAATATTAGTTTAACTCCTCCCCAACAGCACTAGCAAACACTCCCCCTAGGACATTGGTTCCGGACCTGCCCAGGTGCAGACCGTCCGGTTTGTACTGGTCCCACCTCCCCCAGAACCGGTTCCAATGCCCCAAGAATTTGAATCCCTCCCTGCTGCACCACTGCTCAAGCCATGTATTCATCTGCGCTATCCTGCGATTCCTACTCTGACTAGCACGTGGCACTGGTAGCAATCCCGAGATTACTACTTTTGAGGTCCTACTTTTTAATTTAGCTCCTAGCTCCTTAAATTCTTTTCGTAGGACCTCATCCCTTTTTTTACCTATATGGGCTGTATATGTGGGCTGTATACGAGGGCTGTATACGAGGACTGTATATGTAGGCTGTATATGAGGGCTGTATATAAGAACATAAGAAATAGGAACAGGAGTAGGCCATTCGGCCCCTCGAGCCTGCTCCGCCATTCAATAAGATCATGGCTGATCTGATCATGGACTCAGCTCTATTTCCCGGCTCCCTGCTCCCCATAACCCCTTGTCCATTATTGTTTAAGAAACTGTCTATTTCTGTCTTAAATTTATTCAATGTCCCAGCTTGCACAGCTCTCTGAGGCAGCGAATTCCACAGATTTACAACCCTCTGAGAGAAGAAATTTCTCCTCATCTCTGTTTTAATGGGCGGCCCCTTATTCTAAGATCGTGCCCTCTAGTTCTAGTCTCCCCCATCAGTGGAAACATCCTCTCTGCATCCACCTTGTCAAGCCCCCTCATAATCTTATACATTTCGATAAGATCATACATAACTTAAGAACATAAGAATTAGGAACAGGAGTAGGCCATCTAGCCCCTCGAGCCTGCTCCGCCATTCAAAAAGATCGTGGCTGATCTGGCCGTGGACTCAGCTCCACTTACCCGCCCGCTCTCCTCTCATCACCTCTCATTCTTCTGATTCCAATGAGTAGAGGCCCAATCTGCTCAACCTTTCCTCATAAGTCAACCCCCTCATCCCCGGAATCAACCTAGTTAACCTTCTCTGAACTGCCTCCTCAGCAAGTATATCCTTTCGTAAATATGGAAACCAAAATTGCACACAGTATTCCAGGTGTGGCTTCACCAAAATCTTGTATAGCTGTAGCAAGACTTCCCTGCTTTTATACTCCATCCCCCTTTGCAATAAAGGCCAAGATACCATTGGCCTTCCTGATCTCTTGCTGTACCTGCATACTATCCTTTTATGTTTTTTGCACTCCAGGACATATTCGATGTATTCACTGAGGCATTTGAAAGCGTGGGCCTTATGCTTAACATCCGTAAGACAAAGGTCCTCCACCAGCCTGTCCTCACCGCACAGCACTGCCCCCCCAGTCATCAAGATTCACGGCACGGCCCTCAACAACGTGGACCATTTCCCATATCTCGGGAGCCTCTTTTCAAGTACCCACAGGACCCGCGGCACTTTGCAATCTTTCTCCATTTAAATAATAACTTGCTCTTTCATTTTTTCTGCCAAAGTGCATGACCTCACACTTTCCAACATTATACTCCATCTGCCAAATTTTTGCCCACTCACTTAGCCTGTCTATGTCCTTTTGCAGATTTTTTGTGTCCTCCTCACACATTGCTTTTCCTCCCATCTTTGTATCGTCAGCAAACTTGGCTAGGTTACACTCGGTCCCATCTTCCAAGTCGTTAATATAGACTGTAAATAGTTGGGGTCTCAGCACTGATCCCTGCGGCACCCCATTAGTTACTGGTTGCCAACCAGAGAATGAACCATCTATCCTGACTCTCTGTTCTCTATTAGTTAACCAATCCTCTATCCATGCTCAACCTTCTTCTCAATCTTCCTCGCTGACATGCTCTACCTCACAATCAACAAGCTCCCCGCTGGAGTGGAACTAACTACAGAACCAGTGGGAAGCTGTTTAACCGACGCCACCTCCAGGCCAGGTCCAAGATCACCCCAACCTCTGTCGTTGAGCTGCAGGCAGTACGTAGACGACGCCTGTGTCTGCACACATTCTGAGGCTGAACTCCAGGACATAGTCGATGTATTCACCAAGGCATTTGAAAGCATGGGCCTTACGCTTAACATCCGTAAGACAAAGGTCCTCCACCAGCCTGTCCTCGCTGCATGGCACTGCCCCTCAGTCATTAAGATTCACTCAACCACGTGGACCATTTCCCATACCTCGGGAGCCTCTTTTCAATGAAGGCAGACATTGATGTGGAGATTTAACATCGCCTCCAGTGCGCCAGTGCAGCCTTCGGTCGCCTGAGTAAAAGAGTGTTCGAAGACCAGGCCCTCAAATCTACTGCCAAGCTCATGGTCTACAGGGCTGTAGTAATACCCGCCCTCCTGTGTGGATCAGAGGCATGGTCGATGTACAGAAGACACCTCAAGTCGCTGGAGATGTATCACCAATGCTGTCTCCGCAAAATCCTGCAAATCCCCTGGGAGGACAGGCGCACCAACATCAGTGTCCTCGTCCAGGCTAACATCCCCAGTATTGAAGCACTGACCACACTTGATCAGCTTCGATAGGCAGGCCACATAGTTTGCACGCCAGACACAAGACTCCCGAAGCAATTGCTCTATGCGGCGCTCCTTCTCGGCAAACGAGCCAAAGGTGGGCAACGGAAATGTTACAAGGACACCCTCAAAGCCTCCCTGGTGAAGTGCAACACTACCACTGACACCTGGGAGACCCTGGCCGAAGACATCCTAGGTGGAGAAAGTGCATCCAGGAGGGCGTTGAGCTCTTCGAATCTCAACGCTGCAAGCGTGAAGAGGTCAGTCGCAGGCAGCGGAAGGAGCGTGTGGTAAATCAGTCCCACCCCCAACAAATATCTGTCCCACCTGTGGCAAGGTCTGTGGCTCTCATATTGGACTGTTCAGCCACCAAAGGATTCACTTTAGGAATGGAAGCAAGTCTTCCTCGATTCCGAGAGACTGCCTATGATGATGATGATGTCCATGCTAATATATTACCCCCAACCCCGTGAACTTTTATCTTGTGCAGTAACCTTTTATGTGGCACCTTGTCAAATGCCTTCTGGAAGTCCAAATACACCACATCCACTGGTTCCCCTTTATCCACCCTGCTCGTTACATCCTCAAAGAATTCCAGCAAATTTGTCAAACATGACTTCCCCTTCATAAATCCATGCTGACTCTGCCTGACCGAATTTTACTTTTCCAAATGTCCTGCTACTGCTTCTTTAATAATGGACTCCAACATTTTCCCAACCACAGATGTTAGGCTAACTGGTCTATAGTTTCCTGCTTTTTGTCTGCCTTCTTTTTTAAATAGGGGTGTTACATTTGTAGTTTTCCAATCTGCTGGGACCTCCCCAGAATCCAGGGAATTTTGCTAAATTACAACCAGTGTATCCACTATCCCTGCCGCTACTTCTCTTAAGACTCTTAAGATGTGGGCTGTATATGTGGGCTGTAGATATGGGTTGTCTCTCACAGTGCTGTTAGGTAGGGTGTTCCACAATTTTGATCCAGTGACAATGAAGGAACAGTGATATCATCTCAACCCTGTGTCCCACCCCCCATTCTCACACCCTGTGTCTCTCCCCCACCCTCACAACACCCTGTGTCTGGCTTTCCCCACCCTCACATCCTATGACCCTCCCCCACCCTCACATCCTATGACTCTCCCCCACCCTCACACCCTGTGTCTCGCCCCCACCCTCACACCCTGCATCCGTTTCCCCAGCGTGTGAATGCACTCCCTCTGCTACACCCATCCCGGTGGATGCAGTTTGTGGGCCTGGGGAGGCAGCACAGGGTGGGTTCCAGACACAGGCGAGGAGGGGGCCGGACCCTGGGACCCGGGTGAGCACTGCCACTTTGCCATCAATGACCTCTGTAGTCACCGAAGTGCCGCTGTGTGGGCAGTTGGGTTTGTTCCTGGTAATGTTCGCTGGAGAAGGAGAAGAAAGTGCTTGCCATACTAGCCGGTACAGTTACCTGTTGGATATGTGTGGACTGCACCTCGCTGGTGCCCCTTGTGCAGATCAGCAAAAAGGCAGAGGTGAAAGACTTGAGGGCATCGACGATCTTCATAAGAACATAAGAAATAGGAGCAGGAGTAGTCCCCACCGCCCATTGAGCCTGCTCCGCCATTCAATAAGATCATGGTTGATCATCGACCTCAACTCCACTTTCCCATCCAGGGGAGGAAATAGTTCCCAGTCAGAGAGAGGGAATGAATCAGAGAGAGAGAGAGAGAGAGAGGGAGAGGAAATGAATCACAGAGAGCGAGAGAGAGAGGGAATATATCACAGACACAGAGAGAGGGAATGAATCACAGAGAGAGAGAGGGAATGAATCACAGAGAGAGAAAGAGAATGAATCACAGAGAGCGAGAGAGGGAATGTGTTATGTATGTAAACTTTACTAGTGTGTAAGATTGCCACTAGGGGGCGCACCTGTTGGAGACCCAAGGGCCACCTGCACACCCTGGGCAAGCAGGTATAAAAGGCAGTCTACCATGCTGCTTCCTGACTCTGGAGTTACATTAAAGAGACCAAGGTCATAACAGTTTGAGCTTACAGTATACAGTCTTGTGGAGTTATTCTGAACATAACAATTGGCGATGAGTAACAGAATAATCATGTGGTTATGGCTGCCGTTGGTATTCTTGAGAGATTTATTGAGGGTGATAATTGGGAAGCCTTCGTTGAGCATCTTGACCAGCACTTTGTGGCCAATGAGCTAGATACGAAAGATACTGCGGTCAAGTGCAGGGCGATTCTCCTCACCGTTTGTGGGTCCACGATATATGGCCTCATCAAAAATCTGCTAGCACCAATGAAATCAATGGACAAGACATATGCAGAGTTGTGCACGCTGGTTCGGGAACACCTCAAGCCGAAGGAGAGCGTCTTAATGGCCAGGTATCGCTTTTACACGCACCATCGCTCTGAGGACCAGAACGTGGCAAGCTATGTCATCGACCTAATACGCCTTGCGGGACCGTGCACATTAGCTGGATTTTTGGAGGAAATATTGCGGGACTTTTTCGTGCTTGGAATTGACCACGAGGTCATTCTTCACAAACTGCTGTCTGCCGAATCCCTAGATCTGAGCAAGGCCATCACAATAGCCCAGGCTTTCATGTCCACGAACGATAACATGAAACAGATATCTTTGCAGCATCAAAGCTCACCGGCAAGTACTGTGCATAAAATAATGCCTTCAGCAGGCAGAACTGTACATGGCAGGGCCTACACGCTTGCAGAGGCCAGACCTAGGATGACTCAGAGTCCGCTGTGGGGTGTGAATGTGAATCCATTAACACCATGTTGGTGCTGCGGGGGTAATCATTGAGCCCATCAATGTCGATTCAAGCACTATGTGTGCAAGGGCTGTGGAACAATGGGGCACCTCCAGCGAATGTGCAAATGTATTGCGACTCACCACGTGGCAGAGTCGGCAGAAGATGACCGATCGGGATCACGCTGAACGAGTAAGAGAGGCAACTCAACCTGAGGCTGAAGAGGAAGTGTATGGGGTACACACCTTCACCATCAAAAGCCCTCCGATAATGTTGAACGTCAAATTAAACGGCATTCCAGTTTCCATAGAATTGGACTCGGGGCGAATCAGTCAATTATGAGCCAGAAGGCTTTTGAGAAACTGTAGGGCAACAAGGCACAAAGGCCAATACTCAGCCCGATTCACACAAAGCTGAGCACTTACACCAAAGAGCTCATACCAGTCATTGGCTGTGCGGCAGTGAAGGTATTGTACGATGGAACTGTGCATGATTTATCACTATGGATTATACCAGGCGATGGCCCAACGCTGTTTGGCAGAAGCTGACTAGGAAAGATCTGATGGAACTGGGATGACATCAAAGCACTGTCTTCGGTGGATGACACCTCGTGCGCCCAAGTGCTAAACAAATTCCCGTCGTTATTTGAGCCAGGCATCCGCAACTTCACAGACGCCAAAGTACAGATCCATCTAGTCCCTGATGCATGGCCCATTCATCACAAGGCCCAAGCGGTTCCATATATGATGTAAGAGAAAGTCGAAATCGAGCTGGACAGACTAAAATGAGAGGGAATCATATCGTCGGTCGAGTTCAACGAGTGGGCCAGTCCAATTGTTCCGGTGTTGAAAAGCGATGGGACGGTCAGAATCTGCGGGGACTACAAGGTAACGATCAGCCGAGTCCCGTTACAGGACAAGTACCCACTACCCAAAGTGGATGACCTGTTCGCAGCACTAGCAGGGGGGAAGTCGGTCACCGAGCTGGATCTAACCTCCGTTTACATGAAACAGGAGCTGGCTGAACCTTCGAAAAAATTGACATGCATCAACACGCACAAAGCACCGTTCATATACCACAGATGCCCCTTTGGGATTCGCTCAGCTGCGGCCATCTTCCAGAGGAACATGGAGAGTCTGCTGAAATCGGTTCCGCGCTCTGCGGTGTTTCAAGACGACATCTTGATCACTGGTCCCAACACCAACGAACACTTGCACAACCTTGAAGAGGTTCTAAAGCGACTGGAGAGAGTGGGACTCAGGCTGAAACGCTCCAAGTGTGTTTTCCTGGTGCCAGAGTTCGAATTTCTGGAGAAAGATTGCGGCGGACGGCATCAGCCCCAAGGACTTCAAGATGGAGGCCATCAAGAATGCAACCAGACCACAGAATGTGACGGAGCTGCGTTCGTTCCTGGGACTCCTCAACATTTTGGTAACTTTCTACTGGGGTTGAGCGCTTCTCTGGAACCTTTGCATTTATTGCTACGCAAGGGTGACAACTGGGTTTAGGGTCAATCTCAAGAGACAGCCTTTAATAAGGCCAGAAACCTGCTATGTTCTAACAAGTTACTTGTATTGTATGACCCGTGCAAACGTTTATTACCAGCTTGTAATGCATCTTCGTCCGGGGTCGGTTGTGTGTTACAGCAAGCCAATGTGTCAGGCAAACTGCAACTGGTTGCATATGTGTCCAGAAGTTTATCTAAGGCTGAAAGAGCCTACAGTATGGTTGAGAAAGAAGCATTAGCATTAGTATACGGGGTTAAGAAAATGCACCAATACCTATTTGGACTCCAGTTCGAGCTCGAAACTGACCACAAACCGTTCATTTTGGTGTTCTTAGAAAGCAAAGATATTAACACCAATGCTTCGTCTCACACCCAAAGATGGACACTAACATTAAATGTGTATGACTATGTAATCTGCCACAGACCAGGCACTGAGAACTGTGCTGATGCCCTCAGTCGGCTACCATTGCCCACCACCGGGGTGGAAATAGCGCAACCCGCAGACTTGCTTCTTGTAATGGCTGTTTTTGAGAGCGAGGGGTCACCCGTCATGGCTCGCCAGATCAGGACCTGGGCTAGCCAGGACCCTGTGTTATCACTAGTAAAAAGCTGCATTCTTAATGGGAGCTGATCGGCTGTTCCCGGGGAAATGCAAGACAAAATTAAGCCGCTTTACCGTCGCAAGGATGAAATGTCCATCCGTTCGAATTGTCTCCTATGAGGGAATCTCATGGTTTTGCCAAAAAAAGGCAGGGAAACATTTATACGCAACCTACACAGTACCCACCCAGGCATAGTCATGATGAAGGCTATCGCCAGGTCGGACATTTAGTGGCCCGGTATTGACTTGGAATTGGAGTCATGCGTACACTGATGTAACACTTGCTCACAGTTGAGCAACGCACCAAGGGAGGCCCCCCTGAGTCTGTGGTCATGGCCCTCCAAACCATGGTCCAGGGTCCATGTAGATTTTGCTGGCCCCTTTCTAGGAAAGATGTTCCTTGTAGCAGTGGACACTTACTCTAAATGGATTGAATATATAATAATGTCATCATGTACGCCCACTGCCACCATTGAAAGCCTCCGGGCCCTGTTCGCCACCCATGGTTTGCCCGACGTCCTTGTAAGTGACAATGGACCATGTTTCACCAGCTCGGAATTCAACATGTTCATGATCTGCACTGGCATCAAGCATATCAGGTCTGCCCCGTTTAAGCCCGCATCCAATGGTCAAGCGGAATGGGTAGTCCAAACTATCAAGCAGTGTTTGAAACGCGTGACGGACGGTTCCCTGCTCAGCTACCGGTCGCGACCCCACTCGCTTACTGGGGTTCCCCCTGCAGAATTGTTAATGAAGAGAGTACTCAAAACCTGGCTCTCCTTAGTCCATCCGGATCTCAATGATCATGTAGAAACCCGGCGTCACCGGTATAACCTGTACCATGATCGCGCGGCTGTATCACGTGACATTGAGGTTAATGACCCTGTGTTTGTTCTTAATTACGGTCATGGTCCCAAATGGGTTGCTGGCACTGTGTTAGCCAAGGAGGGGAATTGAGTGTTTGTTATCAAACTTTTGAATGGACAAACGTGCAGAAAGTACTTGGATCAGACCAAACTGCGGTTCACTGACAACCAAGAACAGTTTGAAGAGAACATTACCATCATTGATCCACCAACACACACCCAACCAGCAATCGACCTCGCGGCCAACCACAAGGATGAACCCACCATGCCCGACAGTCCGATCAGACCAGCCACACCGCAGTGCAGCAATGATCCGACCGACTGACCCATGCCAGGACTTCAACTCAAGTGATCAACCCGGGAACGTAGAGCCCTGGATCGCCTCAACTTGTAAATAACTTGTATCTAAGACTTTGCTGGGGAGTGATGTTATGTATGTAAACTTTACTAGTGTATAAGACTTGCCATCAGGGGGCGCACCTGTTGGAGACCCAAGGGTCACCTACATACCCTGGGCAAGCAGGTATAAAAGGCAGTCTACCATGTTGCTTCCTGACTCTGGAGTTACACTAAAGAGACCAAGGTCACAACAGTTTTGAGCTTACAGTGTACAATCTTATGGAGTTATTCTGAACATAACAGAATAAATCACAGAGAGATAGAGAGAGGGAATGAATCACAGACAGAGAGAGAGAGAGGGAATGAATCACAGAGAGAGAGAGAGAGAGAGGGAATGAATCACAGACAGAGAGTGCAAATGAATCACAGACGGAGAGAGAGAGGGAATGAATCACAGATAGAGAGAGAGGTAATGAATCACAGAGAGAGAGGGAATGAATCACAGAGAGAAAGAGAGGGAATGAATCACAGCGAGAGAGAGGGAATGTGTCATGTGTGTAACTATGTAATACTTGCCACTGCACACACGTGCAGCGCAGTATAAGAGTTTGGCTGCCGTGTTGTTTAGGCACTCTGGAGTTGTAATAAAGAAGACTAAGGTCACACTAAGTTTAGCTCACAGTATTCAGCCTCGTGGAGTTCCTCTATACATAATAATTGGCGACAATAACAGAATACGAATCTTCACGCAACCATGGCTGCCGTTGGAATATTAGGGAGATTCGTCGAGGGTGATGGTTGGGAGGCCTTCATCGAGCATCTCCACCAGTACTTCATGGCCAATGAGCTGGAAGGAGTCACTAACGTGGTCAAGCACAGGGCGGTTCTCCTCACCGTCTGTGGGCCTAAAATATACAGCCTCATGAAGAATCTGCTCGCACTGACAAAATCAACGGAGAGGGAATACACAGAGTTGTGCATGCTGATTCGGGACCACCTCAAGCCGAAGGAGAGTATCCTCATGGCCAGATATTGTTTTTACAAGCACCATCGCTACGGGGGCCAGGACGTGGCGGGTTATGTCACCGACCTGAGACGCCTCACGGTACCTTGCGATTTTGGAGCTGCGTTGGGGGAAATGCTGTGAGACTTTTTCGTGCTGGGCATCAGTCATGAGGTCATTCTTCAAAAGCTGCTGGCTGTCGAAACCCTAGACCTGAGCAGGGCCATCGCGATCGCCCAGGCATGCATGGCCACGGACGGTAACACCAAACAGATATCTTCTCAACATCGAAGCTCATCGACAAGTACTGTGCATAAAATGACGTCGCTAGCAGACCAAACTGCATATGGCAGGGCCTATACGTCTGTGGCTGCAAGACCTGTGATGACTCAGAGTCCATCATCGGGGGTGAATGTGAATCCATTAGCACCGTGTTGGTGCTGCGGGGGTAATCATCGGGCCCATCAATGTCGATTCAAGCACTACGTGTGCAAATGCTGCGCAATGATGGGACACCTCCAGCGAATGTGCAAACGTGCTGCAACACACCACGTGGCAGAGGATGATCGATCCGGCGTGGATCACGCAGCACAGGCAACTCAACCCAAGGAGGAAGTGTTTGGGGTACATAAATTCACCACCAAGAGCCCTCCTATAATGCTGAAAGTCAAATTAAATGGAGTTCCAGTATCCATGGTTTTGGGTGCGAGTCAGTCAATAAGCGAGCCAGAAGGCTTTCGAGAAACTGTGGGGCAATAAAGCACAAAGGCACAAACTGAGCCCAATTAATGCTAAGCTGCGTACCTTCACCAAAGAGCTCATACCAGTCATTGGAAGTGCGGCAGTGAAGGTAGTGTATGATGGAGCTGCGCATGACCTATCATTGTGGATTGTTCCAGGCAATGGCCCAATGCTGTTCGGCAGAAGCTGGCTAGAAAAGATTAGATGGAATTGGAACGACATCAAAGCACTATCTTCAGTGGATGACGCCTCGTGTGCTCAAGTGCTGAGCAAGTTTCCCTCATTATTCGAACCAGGCATCGGCAACTTCACAGGCACCAAGGTACAGATCCAGCTAGGCCCCGATGCATGGCCCGCCCATCACAAGGCCCGGGCGGTTCCGTACATGGTGAGGGAGAAAGTCGAGATCGAACTGGACAGACTCCAATGCGAAGGAATCATATCACCAGTCGAGTTCAACGAGTGGGCCAGTACAATTGTTCCGGTGTTGAAAAGCGATGGCACGGTCAGAATCTGCAGAGACTCCAAGGTAACGATTAACCGAGTCTCACTACAGGACCAGTACCCGCTGCCCAAGGCAGATGACCTGTTCGCAACGTTAGCGAAGGGAAGTTGTTCACCAAACCTAACCTCCGCCTACATGACACAGGAGCTGGTTGAATCTTGGAAAAGACTGATGTGCATCAACACACACAAAGGGCTGTTTATATACCACAAGTGCCCTTTCGGGATTCACTTGGCTGCAGCCATTTTCCAGAGAAACATGGAGAGTTTGCTGAAATCCGTTCCCTGCACTGTTGTGTTTCAAGACGACATCCTGATCATCGGTCGTGACATCATCGAACACCTACACAACCTGGAAGAGGTTCTAAGTCGCCTCGACAGAGTGGGACTCAGGCTGAAATGCTCCAAGTGTGTTTTCCTGGCGCCAGAAGTCGAATTTTTGGAGAGAAAGATTGCAGAAGACGACATCAGGCCCACGGACTCAAAGACAGAGGCCATCAAGAATGCACCCAGACCACAGAATGTGACGGAGCTACATTCGTTCCTGGGACTCCTCAACTATTTCGGTAACTTTCTATCTGGGTTGAACACGTTGTTAGAGCCTTTGCACATGTTGCTACGTAAGGGTGATGACTGTGTTTGGGGAAATCTCAAGACACAGCCTTTGAGACGGCCAGGAACCTGCTATGTTCAAATAAGTTACTTGTACACTATGACCAATGTAAATGTTTAGTGCTAGCTTGTTTCATCGTACGGGGCCGGCTGTGTGATACAGCAAGTCAATGTATTGGGCAACCTCCAACCGGTTGCATATGCATCTAGAAGTCTGTCTAAGGCTGAGAGCCTATAGTATGGTCGAGAAAGAGGCGTTAGAATGTGTATATGGGGTTAAGAAAATGCACCACTACCTATTTGGACTTCGGTTTGAGCTTGAAACTGACCACAAGCCGCTTATTTTGCAGTTTTCAGAGAGCGAAGGTATAAACACCAATGCTTCGTCCCGCAATCAAAGATGGGCACTACCATTATCCGCCTACGACTATGTTATCCACCACAGACCAGGTACTGAAAACTGTGCCAATGCTCTCAGCCGACTACCATTACCCACCACTGGGGTTAAAGTGGCACAGCCCGCAGACTTGCTACTGGTCATGGATGCTTTTGAGAGTGAGGGGTCACCTGTCACGGCTCGCCAGATCAGGACCTGGACCAGCCAGGATCCTGTGCTATCATTAGTAAAGAGTTGCGTCCTAAATGGGAACTGGTCGGCCGTTCTCAGAGAAATGCAAGATGAAATTAAGCCGTTTCACTGACGCAAAGATCCATTTCCATCCAGTCTTATGGGGTAATCATGTGGTTTTGCCAAAAAAAGGCAGAGAAAAGTTTATACACGACCGACACAGTACCCACCCAGGCATTGTCATGTTAAAGGCAATTGCGAGGTCGCATGTTTGATGGCCCGGTATTGACTCGGACTTGGAGTCATGCATGCATCAGTGCAACACTTGCTCGCAACTGAGCTATGCACCAAGGGAGACTCCTCTGAGTCTGTGGTCATGGCCCTCCAAACCGTTGTCCAGGATCCACGTAGTTTTTGCTGGCCCCTTTCTAGGAAAGATGTTTTTAGTAGTAGTGGACGCTTACTCCAAATAGATTGAATGCATAATCATGTCATCCAGATCGTCCACAGCCACCATTGAAAGCCTCCGGGCTATGATCGCCACACATGGCTTGCCCGACGTCCTTGTCAGCGACAATGGACCTGTTATGTCTATAATGCACTTATGAATGACTCCACGAGTCAATGTGTTGTACTCAAACTATAGTGACCTTGGTCCTTTATTCCAAACGTTGTACAAGCATGGTGTGCAGCCTTTTATACAGGGCTCTGCCACCAGGGCAGGAAACCCCCAGTCTCCACCAGTTGCACCCTCTAGTGGTGCCAGCATGTATGTACACCGTGTAAACCTTATTGATAGTACATCAGGTAAACCAGTCTCCATCTTATGCAATCACACAGTGACTACACATAGAGTACATCCATAGTCTGCATATACAACATCACTCTCCCCCAAGTCCTTTGTGCCAATTACCTTTGCACTCTGTGCTCTGGTTTGACTCTCCCCATACTTAAGTGCCAATAGCCCTTGCACCCTGGCTGTGCTTTGGCTTGGCTCTCTCCCTGTTAACCCCCAAGTCCTTTTGCCACAACGTTGGTAGTGGTTATCAGTTTGGATGGTTCGATGATGCGGTGGAGGTTCCAATGGGTTCTGGGTGTGATCCATGTGTGTGTCCATGGCTACATACATCCATTTCCCCCCCCCCCCACATGAGATCATGCAGCTGGCCCGTTACATTAACATGCAGGATCAGACACAGTGCAAGTACAAAGAAAGGAAGAAAAAACATTTTTATTTTCAGTTTCTATCATGACACCTAGGTTCAGTGACTTATATTCGTAACGTTTTACGGTCGTGCGCCAGGATTGGGTAGATTGCATTCATGGTTTAGTCATGGTCAGTACTGAGGTAGCAGTACAGGTTTGCGAGGATGCTGATTCCAGAGCAACCGGACGGGGTCCTAGTCGTCTGATGACGGCGCTGTGTCCCCTGTTAGTGGGGTGGGCTTGGTTCGCTCACCTTGCCAAGACTCAGGGCCCTTGCCGTTGCCTAGTGGCGGGCAGAGCCACAGATGTGTGTGGCTTCCCTGTCCTCCTTTGAGGGCTGCAGAGTCTTCTGCCTGCTCTCTAACGGTGTTGGGAACCTGACTGTTCCAGGTGCCGTTTGGGGAACTCTTTGGTTCTGACCTTTCGCTCGCAGACATGGCCGAGGTAGCGACTGGGTCTGGGGGCTGCGCCATCTCCACCCGGGTGGTGGGCAAGGACGGCCGACTGCGTGTATTGGTGGCGTTTTTGTTTCCAGGTCCGTGGCAAATAGTGCCATCGGGTGCCTGCAGCATGGGATAGACCTGGGGCAGAGTATCAGGATCAGTGCCTTCACCCTCCTGAGGTCGCTGGGCTATAACTTGTGGGGACACCTGGGGCAGGGCAACAGGATCAGCGCCTTTACCCTCCCGAATTTGCTCGCTTGCTACTCTTGGGGACACTCGATTCCCGCCATCTCGCAACAACATTTTGTTCTTTATAGTACCAACATCTCGTAACAACATCTTGTTCACAATCTTAATCGGTTCGTTACATTGAGTGCCATGCATAAGTTCAGTTGGTTGCAGGTCTCTTTTAAGAGAACCCTGCTGGATTTACCCCAATCAAATCCTTTGTTGGACACCACGTGTTGGTCCCTCAGCGTTGCACCTCGTGATATTGCCACGGCCATCTGTTTTTCAGCCAAGCTGCCCCTCGTTGCAGCGGGAACGCCATCTTGCCTCGGTCCTCGAGGTCGACTGCCTTGATCCTTTCCTCCCGCGATTCTGCCACAAACGCTGGAAGGGTACCTATGAATTCAATCTTCCTCCTCAGGAGTCCTGCCACTGGAGCCGGGAAGATATTTTTAGATCGTTCCAGTCGGATCATTGCCATGCAGTCGTGATGGACGTCTGTGCCTTAGAACATAATAAGAACATAAGAATTAGGAACAGGAGCAGGCCATCTAGCCCCTCGAGCCTGCTCCGCCATTCAATAAGATCATGGCTGATCTGGTCGTGGACTCAGCTTCACTTACCCACCCTCTCCCCGTAACCCTTAATTCCCTTATTGGTCAAAAATCTATCTATCTTTGACTTGAAAACATACAATGAGCTAGCCTCAACTGCTTCCTTGGGCAGAGAATTCCACAGATTCACAACCCTCTGGGAGAAGAAATTCTTTCTCAACTCGGTTTTAAATTGGCTCCTCCGTATTTTGAGGCTTAGGTGCTGCACTGGTTTGTTCTCTAGTGCCTTGCCCAAGCGAAGGTGAGGTTTTGCTCTGCCTCTGAGCAAGGGGGACATCGATGGCTGGAGTGAAGAGGTCTTCCCATTTCCACTGGATCTTCCCCATCCACCTTCACCTGGACCATCACCTGGAATAATCCACAGGGGTAACTTGTGCAACACGCCATTATGGATTACACTTATATCCGCACTACCAAGGACTGGGATCGGCTCCTTGGTGTAGGTGCGCAACTTTTCTTTTATTGGAACCAGCTCAGGTCGTTTTTTGTTCCATAGCCTCTCGAAGGCATCCTGGCTCATCACTGACTGGCTCACTCCCATGTCCACTTCCAAGAAGACTGGAACGCCATTTACTTCGACTTCCATCTTCACTGGAGGACAATCAGTGGTGCAGGTATACACTCCATACACTTCTTCTTGGGGCTGAGCTGCCTCTCTGGCCAAATCATCATACTCCCCGCTGGATTCAAAGTCATCTACCGACTCCTCTGCTCGATGGTGAGTCGTATTTCTTTTACACATACGCTGAAGGTGGCCCTTTGTGTTACAGGCTTTGATACGTACTCAGCAAACCGACACTGGTGAGCCCTATGGTTTCCTCTGCAATGCCAGCATGGTGCTACTCGATTAGCACCCCTCGACGGACTTTGAGTTCTGGAACCTTGAGGTCTGTGCTCTCTGCCCTGGGCAGAGCCACTTTCTACAGTCTTGCCTGTAAAAGGCACCATTCTGTGAACAATACTTGCCGGGTTTGAGTCCACAGGATGAATAATTTACTTGGTGCTGCAGGTTGAGGTCATGAACGCCTGACTGATGCAATGGCTTTCTGCAGGTTGACTGTGGTGTCAGCAGATAATAGCTTGTGAAGGAGGCCCTCGTGGTGAATTCCTATAACGAAGATATCTCACAATGCTTCGATGAGGTGCGTGCCAAAATCACACGGTGCCGCAAGTCTCCTGAGATCAGCAGCATATTTTGCAATCTCCTGGCCCTCAGGTCTGCAGTGAGTGTAGAATCTGAGCCTGGCCGTGAGGATGCTTTCTTTTGGTTTAAGTTGGTCGCGAATTAGTTCAGTCAGCTCATCGTATGTCTTATCCTTGACCTTCGTGGGTGCCAGCAAGTCCCTGACGAGGCGGTAGACCTCGGGCCCACAACTGGTCAGCAGTATAGCCTTGCGCTTCTCCGCCAATGTGTCCGTCTCCCCTGCCAGGTCGTTTGCCACAAAATATTGCTCGAGCCTTTCCGTGAAGGCATCCCAATCATCACCCTCTGCAAAGTCTTTTAGTGTGCCAAAGGTAGCCATGATTGCGTGAAAGTCCTTAATCTTGTCACCAGTTGTTATGTCCAGAATGTACTTATGAATGACTCCACGAGGCAATGTGTTGTACTCAAACTGTAGTGACCTTGGTCCTTTATTCCAAACTCCAGAGGGCTGTACAAGCATGGTGTGTAGCCTTTTATACAGGGCCCTGCCACCAGGGCAGGAAACCCCCGGTCCCCACTAGTTGCACCCTCTAGTGGTGCCAGCATGTATGTACACCGTGTAAACCTTATTGATAGTACATCAGGTAAACCAGTCTCCATCTTATGCAATCACTCAGTGACTACACATAGAGTACATCCATAGTCTACATATACAACAGAACCGTATTTCACCAGTTCGGAATTTAATGAGTTTATGACCCGCAATGGCATCAAGCATGTCAGGTCTGCTCCGTTTAAACCCGCGTCTAACAGTCAAGCGGAGCGGGCAGTCCAAACAATCAAGCAGAGCATGAAACGCGTGACGGACGGCTCCCTGCAGACCCGCTTGTCTCGTACTCTGCTCAGTTACCAGACGCAAACCCACTCGTTCAACATTCAGGAAGGATAGAATAAAAGGAAAAGGAGGTGGGGTAGCATTGCTGGTTAAGGAGGAGATTAAGGCAATAGTTAGGAAGGACATTAGCTTGGATGATGTGGAATCTATATGGGTAGAGCTGCAGAACACCAAAGAGCAAAAAACGTTAGTGGGAGTTGTGTACAGACCTCCAAACAGTAGTAGTGATGTTGGGGAGGGCATCAAACAGGAAATTAGGGGTGCATGCAATAAAGGTGCAGCAGTTATAATGGGTGACTTTAATATGCACATAGATTGGGCTAACCAAACTGGAAGCAATACAGTGGAGGAGGATTTCCTGGAGTGCATAAGGGATGTTTTTTTAGACCAATATGTTGAGGAACCCAACTAGGGGGGAGGCCATCTTAGACTGGGTGTTGTGTAATGAGAGGGGAATAATTAATTAGCAATCTCGTTGTGCGAGGCCCCTTGGGGAAGAGTGACCATAATATGGTGGAATTCTGCATTAGGATGGAGAATGAAACAGTTAATTCAGAGACCATGGTCCAGAATTTAAAGAAGGCTAACTTTGAAGGTATGAGGCGTGAATTGGCTAGGATAGATTGGCGAATGATACTTAAGGGGTTGACTGTGGATGGGCAATGGCAGACATTTAGAGACTGCATGGATGAACTACAACAATTGTACATTCCTGTCTGGCGTAAAAATAAAAAAGGGAAGGTGGCTCAACCGTGGCTATCAAGGGAAATCAGGGATAGTATTAAAGCCAAGGAAGTGGCATACAAATTGGCCAGAAATAGCAGAGAACCCGGGGACTGGGAGAAATTTAGAACTCAGCAGAGGAGGACAAAGGGTTTGATTCGGGCAGGGAAAATGGAGTACGAGAAGAAGCTTGCAGGGAACATTAAGACGGATTGCAAAAGTTTCTATAGATATGTAAAGAGAAAAAGGCTAGTAAAGACAAACGTAGGTCCCCTGCAGTCAGAATCAGGGGAAGTCACAACGGGGAACAAAGAAATGACGGACCAATTGAACAAGTACTTTGGTTCGGTATTCACTAAGGAGGACACAAACAACCTTGCGGATATAAAAGGGGTCGGAGGGTCTAGTAAGGAGGAGGAACTGAGGGAAATCCTTATTAGTCGGGAAATTGTGTTGGGGAAATTGATGGGATTGAAGGCCGATAAATCCCCAGGACCTGATGGACTGCATCCCAGAGTACTTAAGGAGGTGGCCTTGGAAATAGTGGATGCATTGACAGTCATTTTCCAACATTCCATTGACTCTGGATCAGTTCCTATGGAGTGGAGGGTAGCCAATGTAACCCCACTTTTTAAAAAAGGAGGGAGAGAAATAACAGGGAATTATAGACCGGTCAGCCTGACATCGGTAGTGGGTAAAATGATGGAATCAATTATTAAGGATGTCATAGCAGTGCATTTGGAAAGAGGTGACATGATAGGTCAAAGTCAGCATGGATTTGTGAAAGGGAAATCATGCTTGACAAATCTTCTGGAATTTTTTGAGGATGTTTCCAGTAGAGTGGACAAGAGAGAACCAGTTGATGTGGTATATTTGGACTTTCAGAAGGCATTCGACAAGGTCCCACACAAGAGATTAATGTGCAAAGTTAAAGCACATGGGATTGGGGGTAGTGTGCTGACATGGATTGAGAACTGGTTGTCAGACAGGAAGCAAAGAGTAGGAGTAAATGGGTACTTTTCAGAATGGCAGGCAGTGATTAGTGGGGTGCCGCAAGGTTCTGTGCTGGGGCCCCAGCTGTTTACACTGTACATTAATGATTTAGACGAGGGGATTAAATGTAGTATCTCCAAATTTGCGGATGACACTAAGTTGGGTGGCAGTGTGAGCTGCGAGGAGGATGCTCTGAGGCTGCAGAGCGACTTGGATAGGTTAGGTGAGTGGGCAAATGCATGGCAGATGAAGTATAATGTGGATAAATGTGAGGTTATCCACTTTGGTGGTAAAAACAGAGAGACAGACTATTATCTGAATGGTGACAGATTAGGAAAAGGGGAGGTGCAAAGAGACCTGGGTGTCATGGTACATCAGTCATTGAAGGTTGGCATGCAGGTGCAGCAGGCGGTTAAGAAAGCAAATGGCATGTTGGCCTTCATAGCAAGGGGATTTGAGTACAGGGGCAGGGAGGTGTTGCTACAGTTGTACAGGGCATTGGTGAGGCCACACCTGGAGTATTGTGTACAGTTTTGGTCTCCTAACTTGAGGAAGGACATTCTTGCTATTGAGGGAGTGCAGCGAAGGTTCACCAGACTGATTCCCGGGATGGCGGGACTGACCTATCAAGAAAGACTGGATCAACTGGGCTTGTATTCACTGGAGTTCAGAAGAATGAGAGGGGACCTCATAGAAACGTTTAAAATTCTGACGGGGTTAGACAGGTTAGATGCAGGAAGAATGTTCCCAATGTTGGGGAAGTCCAGAACCAGAGGTCACAGTCTAAGGATAAGGGGTAAGCCATTTAGGACCGAGATGCGGAGGAACTTCTTCACCCAGAGAGTGGTGAACCTGTGGAATTCTCTACCACAGAAAGTTGTTGAGGCCAATTCACTAAATATATTCAAAAAGGAGTTAGATGAGGTCCTTACTACTAGGGGGATCAAGGGGTATGGCGAGAAAGCAGGAATGGGGTACTGAAGTTGAATGTTCAGCCATGAACTCATTGAATGGCGGTGCAGGCTAGAAGGGCCGAATGGCCTACTCCTGCACCTATTTTCTATGTTTCTATGTTTCTATGTTTCATGGCGAGGGGATTTGAGTACAGGGGCAGGGAGGTGTTGCTACAGTTGTACAGGGCCTTGGTGAGGCCACACCTGGAGTATTGTGTACAGTTTTGGTCTCCTAACCTGAGGAAGGACATTCTTGCTATTGAGGGAGTGCAGCGAAGGTTCACCAGACTGATTCCCGGGATGGTGGGACTGACTTATCAAGAAAGACTGGATAAACTGGGCTTGTATTCACTGGAGTTCAGAAGAATGAGAGGGGACCTCATAGAAACGTTTAAAATTCTGACGGGGTTAGACAGGTTAGATGCAGGAAGAATGTTCCCAATGTTGGGGAAGTCCAGAACCAGGGGACACAGTCTAAGGATAAGGGGTAAGTCATTTAGGACCGAGATGCGGAGGAACTTCTTCACCCAGAGAGTGGTGAACCTGTGGAATTCTCTACCACAGAAAGTTGTTGAGGCCAATTCACTAAATATATTCAAAAAGGAGTTCGATGAAGTCCTTACTACTAGGGGGATCAAGGGGTATGGTGAGAAAGCAGGAATGGGGTACTGAAGTTGTATGTTCAGCCATGAACTCATTGAATGGCGGTGCAGGCTAGAAGGGCCGAATGGCCTACTCCTGCACCTATTTTCTATGTTTCTATGTTCCCCAGGCAGAATTGTTAATGAAGAGAGCCCTTAAAACCAGGCTCTCCCTAGTCCACCCGGATCTTAATGATCACGTGAAAACCCGGCGACACCGGCAGAACATGTACCACGATCGCACAGTTTCACTTGACATTGATGTTAACGACCCTGTGTTTGTCCTGAATTATGGTCATGGTCCCAAGTGGGCTGCTGGCATTGTTTTGGCCAAGGAAGGGAATAGGGTGTTTATAATCAAACTGTTAAATGGCCAAAAATGCAGAAAGCATTTAGATCAGACCAAATTGCGATTTACTGACAACCAGGAATGACTTGAAGAGAACATCACCAGCGACGATCCACCAGCACACACCCAACCAGCAATCGACCTCGCTGTCAATCATGAGGATGAAGCCACTGTTCGGTACTGATTAAAGAAACTATTACAGCAGTGAGGAGGGATGATATGTTAGAGGGATCATCAAATGAGGCCATATGGGTTGAGATGAAAAATAAAAATGGGGCGTGTATTATAGACCTCCAATGGGAGGGAGATAGAGGAGCAAATATGTCGGCAAATTGCTGTGAAGTCTAAAAACCATAGGGTAGTAATAGTAGGGGATTTTAACTATCCAAATATTGATTGGGACAAATTTAGTGTCAACGGTAAAGAGGGTGCGGAATTCTTGAGATGCACTCAAGAGAATTTTTTTAGTCAGTCCATAATACGCACAACACGAGAGGGGGCGGTCTTGGATTTAGTTTTGGGGAATGAAGCTGGGCAGGTGGAAGGGGTATTAGTGGGAGAGCACTTGGGGGCCAGTGACCATAATTCAGTCAGATTCAAGTTGGTTATGGATAAGGACAAGGAATAGGCCTGGAATAAAAGTTCCGAATTGGGGAAAAGCTAATTTTGCTAAGTTAAGGAATGATTTGGCCATAGTGGACTGGAAACAGCTACTTGTGGGTAAATCAGTGTCGGAACAGTGGAAGGCATTCAAGGAGGAGATCCGGAAGGCTCAGGCCAAACATGTGCCCTTAAAGAAAAAAGCTTGGAAAAATAATTCTAGAGCCCCCTGGATGTCTAGGGACTTACAGGGGAGGATTAAGAAAAAAAGGGGCGCTTACGTCATATATCAACGGCTAAATATTATCAAATCTTTAGAGGAATATAGAAAGTTAGGAGGCAAAATTAAAAAGGATATTCGGAATGCTAAGTGAGAGCACGAGAAATTCTTGGCCAGTAAAATTAAGGAAAACCCTAAGATGTTCTATAAATATATTAAGAGTAAGAGGGTAACTAAAATCTTTGTGTGGAGGCATAAGATGTTGGTAAGGTTCTCAACAAATACTTTGCATCTGTTTTCACAAAGGAAAGGGGCAATGCAGATACTGCTATCGAGGAGGAGTGTGATATTCTGGATGAAATAAATACAGTGAGAGAGGAAGTATTAAGGGGTTTAGCAGCTTTGAAAGTAGATAAGTTCCCAGGCTCAGATGAAATGCATCCCAGGCTATTGAGCGAAGTAAAAGAGGAAACAGCAGAGGTCTTGACCATCATTTTCCAATCCTCTTTGGATCTGGGCATGGTGCCGGAGGATTGGAGGACTGCTAATGTAGTACCCTTGTTTAAGAAGGGAAAAGGGGATAGGCCGATTAATTACAGGCCTGTCAACCTAACCTCATTGGTGGGAAAACTATTGGAAAAAATCCTGAAAGACAGGATAAATCTGCATTTGGATAGGCAAGGATTAATTAGGGACAGTCAGCACAAATTTGTTAAGGGAAGTTTGTGTTTGACTAACCTGATTGAATTTTTTGAGGAGGTAACCATAGGGTCGATGAGGGTAGTGCGTACGATGTAGTATATATTGATATAGTGGATAGTAAGGATCTATTGCCATTGGTGGAGGGGTCTATTACGAGGGGGCATAGTTTTAAGGTGGTTTTTGGGAGGTTTAGAGGGGATTTGAGGGGGGGCTTCTTTACGCAGAGGGTTGTGGGGATCTGGAACTCGCTGCCTGGAAGAGGGTGGATACAGAAACCCTCACCACTTTTAAGAGATGGTTGGATGGGCACTTAAAGTGCAGTAACCTGCAGGGTTACGGATTTAGAGCTGGTAATTGGGATTAGACTGGATGACCTTTTGTTGGACGGTGCAGATATAATGGTAAGTACTGCAAGGAATAGAATACAGCCAGGGTGATCTCCTGGATTATTTTCGATCGCCTGAATGGGTCGGAGAGGAATTTTCCCAGATTTTTTTCTCCCTAAATTGGCCTGGGTTTTTATCTGGTTTTTGCCTCTCCCAGGAGATCACATGGCTCCGGTTGTAGTGGAGTGTAGATGTTTTCAGTATAAGGGGTGTCGCAGTTGTGTGAGGCGGACTGGTTGGGCTGGGTGCTCTTTGCTTTTCCGTCATTGTTCATAGGTTTATAACCTAGGGATGCTGACCAAGGGCCTTGCAGCTTTTTGTCGGCGGGCACGGACACAATGGGCCGAAATGGCTTCCTTCTGTGCTGTAAATTTCTATGTTTCTATGTTCCGAACAGTCCGGTCAGACCAGCCGCGGTGCAGTGCAGCAATAGTCCGGCCAACTCACACACGCCTGAGTTTGAACTTAGACGATCAACCAGGGAGCGAAGAGCTCCGGATCGCCTCAACTTGTAAATAACTTGTACTGAAGACTTTGGGGGGGAGTGATGTTATGTATGTAACTATGTAATACTTGCCACCAGAGGGCATGACTGTTGGAGTCCTAATGATCACCTGCACACATGTGCAGAGCCAGTATAAAAGGTTGGCTGCCATGTTGTTTAGGCACTCTGGAGTTGTAATAAAGAAGACTCAGGTCATACTAAGTTTAGCTCACAGTACTCAGCCTCATGTTCTTCGATACATGACAGAATGAATCACAGAGAGAGGGAGGGAATGAATTACAGAGAGAGAGAGGGGGAATGAATCACAGTGAGAGAGAGAGAAAATGAATCACAGCGAGAGAGAGAGAGGGGGGTAATGAATCACAGACAGAGAGAGAGAGGGAATGAATCACAGACAGGGAGAGAGAGAGGGAATGAATCACAGAGAGAGAGAAGGAATGAATCACAGAGAGAGAGAGAGAGAGAATGAATCACAGCGAGAGAGAGAGAGAGAGGGGGAATGAATCACAGACAGAGAGAGAGAGAATGAATCACAGCAAGAGAGAGAAAGAGGGGGAATGAATCACACACAGAGCGAGAGAGGGAATTAATCACAGACAGAGAGAGAGAAAGAGAGGGGGGGAATGAATCACAGAGAGAGAGAGATGGAATGAATCACAGAGAGAGAGAGAATGAATCACAGACAGAGAGAGAGAGAGGAAATGAATCTCAGACAGAGAGAGAGAGAGAAGGAATGAATCACAGAGAGAGAGAGAGAATGAATCACAGCGAGAGAGAGAGGGAATGAATCAGACAGAGAGAGAGGGAATGAATCACAGACAGAGAGAGATAGAGAGAGAGGGAATGAATCACAGACAGAGAGAGGGAGAGGGATCAGGAATGAATCACTTCCCTGCCCGTTCTCCATATCCTTTTGTAATGTATGTAGCGCCACACAGTGGACACCTGTGTTACTGCAGCTAGTGCTGTTTAATAAAGAGCAGGTCACTGGAAGATTCCGGAACCTGCAGCCATCTTACAGGTTGTGTGTTGCGTGCTCTCCGAAGATATGACATTTGGGATACGAGAATGGGATGTAATCGGATAATACAAAGCTGAAATTTTTGTTGGTGAAGGATTCAGCCAGCCGACAGAGAGACTTTGGGAGCTTCTCTGTTTTTGGTAACAGCTACAAATCCGAGGTAAATTACAAGCATACTTGGTTAAACTGCCAGAGTCAAAATGGCTGCCCCTATAGGAGTTGTAGGGAATTTGGGGGCATTTCAGAGCGTATGTGGATCGGCTAGAAATGTTTTTCACTGCAAAACCCCCGGTAATGAAAACAATAACCGGGCGGTGTTGGAACGATAAAGAGCTATATTCTTAACTAAGGTCGGGCCCGAGTTATATGAAACGCTGATAAATTTGCTTGTGCCTGACAAGCCAAAGGATACAATGCTGAAACAGATTCTAACTAAGTTAGAACAACATTACAGCCCCGTTCTGTTAGAAATTGCTGAAAGTTATCGTTTCAGAATACGAAATCAGAAGGCCGAAGAAAATATCAGTGACTATCACTGAAGCTGGATTGGAATGAGATTTTTTGTGTCAAAATGAGATTTGCGTCAAAGGATGCTCCATCAAGAATTATCCGAAGGTGTTCTGTGAAACGGGCAGTTCGATCCAAGACTTCAAGGCGAGTGTCAGGGTACAGAAGGACGTTAGATTGGTTTACTACAAGCCACGTTCCATACCATATGCACTCAAGGAGTAAGTTGAGCAAGAACTCAAAAGACTAGAGACTGAGAACATTATTTCTAAGATAGATCGATGTAATTGAGCTACACACATTGTTGTTGTACCTAAGTCCGATGGTAAGGTAAGGTTGTGTGGTGATTATAAAGTAACCGTAAACCAGGTACTAGAGGGTAATGTTCCCAATACATTGCCAAATATAGAAGATTTGTTCACAACACTGACAGGTGGTCAGATTTTCTCAAAGTTAGATCTTACGAATGCCCACTTGCAGCTTGAACTAGATAAGGAGTCCAAGTCATGTTTGACTATAAATACTCATCTAGGCCTATATCAATTTAATAGGCTACCGTTTAGAGTGCCTTCCGCCCCTTCCATATTCCAAGGGGTGATGAACCAGATTTTGCAAGGTATTGAAGGGGTAGTATGTTATTTAGATGACATACTAATTTCAGCACCAAATAGGCAAATTCATAATAACATATTGAATGAAGTCCTCAAATTGCTAGAGAAGCACAGAGTATGAGTGTCTGCTTGCAAGTGTGAGTTATTTCAAAATTCAGTGGAGTACTTAGGGTACAGAGCAGACAAAGATGGTTTACATCCAACCAAGGGAAAACTGGATGCAATCAAAATGCACCCACTCCCAGGAATGTCTCTGAACTTCGTTCATTCTTGGGTCTTTTGAACTATGATGGGAAATTCCTGCCAAATTTGGCTACAGTATTACATCCACTGAATGAACTATTGAAAAAACAGTTGCATTGGAAGTGGTCAAAAGAATGTGATACAGCATTCAAGGAGTGTAAAGCAACTTGGTAGAGAGCACCACGTTAGTTCACTATGATGTATCTCAGGAGATCAAGCTAGCATGTGATACCTCTCCATATGGAGTTGGGGCAATAATCTCTCATATAATTACATAGTGGGGAGGAGAGACCAATTGCTTTTGCTTCACGCACTCTCAGTGCCAATGAGCTTAATTATACGCAAATCGAAAGGGAAGCTTTGGCATTAATTTTTGGGGTCAAGAAGTTCCACAAATACTTGTATAGTCATAAGTTTACTTTCGTTACGGACCATAAGTCCCTGACAGCAATTCTCCATCCAAAGTCCCCAGTTCCAACATTAGCTGCAGCCCGAATGCAGAGATGGGCTTTGATTTTGTCAGCATATACATATGACATTGAGTACAGACAATCAGCTGTAGCTGATGCTAAGTCTAGATTGCCTTCCCCGTCACAAGTTACACCCGATAGGGAAGAGCTGTTCTATTTTTCATACATTGATGAACTGCCAGTCACAGCTGAAGAGATTGGTAGAGCAACCAAACGTGACCCAGTTATGTCAAAGGTGTATGATTATATTGCAAACGGATGGCCAAACCACGAAACAGACAAAGATATTCATCCATTCTTCATTCATAGGAATGAATTATCAGTCGATAAAGATTTTATTATGTGGGGTGCAAGAATGGTTATACCAAATAAATTCAGGTCTAAATTATTAGACCTCCATGACCAGCACCTGGGAATGTGCTTGACCAAGAGTTTTGCATGCAGTTACTTATGGTGGCCAGGTCTTGATAAAGATATAGAGTACATTGTAAGTCAGTGCATGACATGTCAATCGATTAAGCAAGCAACCACCATCAGTACCATTACAGCCATGAAAATGGCCTCCCAGGGCTACATATCTATTTTGCTGAGCTAGAAGGACAACAATTGTTCATTGTGATTGATAGCCATTTGATGTGGTTCGAGGTGTTTCCCATGTGGAAAATAAGAACAAGTAAAACATTGGGCATTTTGCGAAGATTATTTTCTTCATTTGGCCAATGGACCACAATTTCATTCAGAAGAATTTGCACAATTCACGAGCAAAAATCGTGTGAAACATACCAAAATTCCACTGTAACATCCTGCTTCGAATGGTGCAGCAGAGCGCACTGTACAAATTATAAAACGTGCCCTCATAAAACAAATGTTGGATCCAAATCCAAAGAAACGACTGTTGTCATTGGATCCCAAATTAGCACATTTTCTAATAACGTATCGTAATACTTCTCACACAACTACTGGTAGAACACCAGCAGAGTTGTTTCTCAAACGACAGCCACGAACCAGATTCTCGTTGTTAAAACCAAACTTGGCACAGTCCATAGAAGAGATACAATTAAG
This sequence comes from Pristiophorus japonicus, assembly GCF_044704955.1. Lineage (NCBI taxonomy): Eukaryota > Metazoa > Chordata > Chondrichthyes > Pristiophoridae > Pristiophorus > Pristiophorus japonicus. The sequence goes on from NC_091997.1 coordinate 55,193,093, forward strand.
ACAGAAAGAGAATCATGATAGTGGTAGAGTAAAAGAGAGAAGTGTGAAATTAAACCAGAAGGTGAGAGTGAAGAACCATCACCATAAATGGGTAAAGTGGTGAAGATATGTGATCCTCGCACATATTTGGTCAAGAATTTTGATAATGGACAGGTTAGGTTTGTTCACATTGATCATATTTTACCCACAGACATGGAAGTAGTTGAGAGTGGGAGTGATTCAATTATTTCTGACTCATCAGACAGTTTTGATACACCAGTAGCATATCCTACATCCAATGTACTGGAAACAAATCCAAGAGAAAGTCAGAATTTAAGTCTGAGTCCGAGTCAGGAAAACAAACAGTCTGAAGTTAGAGAGAGAGTTCAAATGGAAATCAAGGGTATCCTTTGGAGGAATCTACCCTGTCAATCCCCCTCAGAATCTTCTATGTTTCAATGTGATTGCCTCTCATTCTTCTAAACTTCAGAGAGTATAGCCCATTCTACACAATCTCTCATTATCAGACAGCCCACACATCTCAGGAATCAATCTGGTGAACCCCCATTGTACCGCCTCCAAGGCATGAATATCCTTCCTTAGATAAGGATATACTTGCCAGTGTTGTCGCTGTGATGCAGATTGGCTGCAGATCCCTGAGCAGTGGGTGGCATGCCTTTGCAATCGACTCACTGCTGGGCTGGAACATGCACAGGCGCTCATTGCCATACATCATCATCATATCATAGACGGTCCCTCGTATCGAGGATGACTGGCTTCCATGCCAAAAAGGGATGAGTTCACAGGTGTTTCAATGAAGGACCTAATATTCCAGGTCCCCACCTACATCCTGAAGGGTGGAAGATGCCTGTGCATGGATTTTTTATACGTGTGGTGGCCGTTGCACACCAGCCACCACACGGGCTTGACAGAGCTAGGTCTTGGTCCAGTGGCAAGAGTTAACCAAGACGACTGGAGACCAGCTCTGCTGCACGGACCTAGTGCGCGCACACATCGCAGTGTGGGCTGGCCCGTGCTGTCCCCGAGCCCTCGCCTCTTCTGGGCCCCGAACTCTCATCTCTCCTGGGCCCCGATCACATCCCTCTACGAACTCTTGCCACTCCTTTGCCCCGACCTCACCGCTCCTGCTGCACCTGCCCGCACTGCAGTCAGCCGTTGCCCTCCTGCAGCAGCACGCGCTGCTCCCTGCAGTGGCATGCCGCCGCACGCTGCTCCCTCTAATGGTCCCGGCCTGCTGATGGTCTTGCAGGCCGGGACCGCGCCGATTTCCGGGCCGGGTCGCCGCACCATCTTCCCTCTAATTGCCATGTACGGGAGCCGTGGCCTGCACGGCGCTTGGTTGCATCATGACAGTTGCGACTTGCCTGTCTCTGGTGCCATTGCTCTCCATGGCCTGTCTTCTTTCATCTTGTGCTACTCCGACCTTGGACTGCTGCATTGGGGGCATTTTAAACCCAACCCCCATGTAACTTTTTAGTCTTTAGTGCATCGCCTGAAATGAATTTGATTAGCTTAGAATAATTTTGCAATGTTAAATGCAACACTTTTCACTCAAGCTGGCAGGCGTGGTGGAATCCAAACTGCATTGTGTAGCAGTTTAATATTATAATATGGTTTGAAATTAGTGACCAATTAGTGAAGAAATGGAATAATGAAGGACAATTGGCAAAGGTTTTTAAAGAGCAGGATATGCCTGACTAATTCAAATTAAGCTTTGTGAGGAAATATGTGAGGTAGTGCATTTTGCGAGTGTAGAATCAATGGGAAGGTGCTGCAGGAGGTTTAAAGAGACTTTGTGGCTGAAATATAGAATTCCCCGAAAGCCAAGTAAAGCCATTAAAAAAAGGTCAATAGCATTTTGGACTTTATAAGTAAAGACAAAAAAAGAAAAAGAAGACTTGCATTTATATAGCGCCTTTCATGACCTCAGGACATCCTAAAAACCTTTACAGCCACTGAGTACACAGCGTTTCACAACCGATAAAATAGGGTCATGGCTGGTCCAGATCCTAACTTGTTGAGCAGTGACAGGGGTTCCTTCACTCTCAAAAGCATCCATTACTAACAGTAGATCTGCAGGTTGAGGCGTCTCCATCTCAGTTGTGGGTAAGGGCAGACGACTCAGTGCATCAGCACAATTCCCAGTACCAGGTCTATGACAGATGAAGTAATCATAGGCAGACAATGTCAGCGCCAACCTTTGAATATGGGACGATGCATTGGTAGTAATACCTTTGTTTTCTGCAAGCAATGAAATGAGTGGCTTGTGATCCATTTCTAGTTTAAAACGAAGACCAAACAGTACTGGTGCATTTTTTTTACCCCATACACACAGGCCAAAGCTTCTTTCTCTACAATACTGTAAGCTCTTTCCACTTTAGACAGACTTCTCGAAGCATAACCAACAGGTTGTAGCTTGCTCGATTCATTTGCTTGTTGGAGTACGCAGCCAACCCCATATGATGAAGCATCACAGGCCAATACAAGACGCTTACATGGATCATAATGAACAAGCAACTTGTTTGAACATAGCAGATTCTTGGCTTTCTCAAAGGCTCTATTTTGAGACGCACCCCAGACCCAGTTGTTGCCTTTTCTTAGTAACACATGCAGTGGCTCTAGTAAAGTGCTCAATCTGGGTACGAAATTACCAAAGTAGTTGAGTAGCCCAAGGAACAAACGCAGTTCCATCACATTCTGAGGCCTGTGTGCATTTTTGATGGCCTCGGTTTTCGAATCAGTGGGCCTGATCTATCAGCAGCAATCTTCCTACCGAGGAATTCGACTTCAGGTGCCATGAATACACACTTCGAGCGTTTCAGCCTGAGTCCCACTTTGTCCAGCTGCTGCAGTTCGAGCAGCGCGAGTCCGGGGTGCGTGGTGAGGCCTACAAAAGGCGAACTTGTACAGCTCCAGCCGAGAGAAAAAGCAAAAAAGAAGTAGAAAGAAATCAAAAGGTGACATAACTGCCAAAGGGGTAAGTGATTGGCTGGTAATTGGTGAGTAGCTTTTCTTTTTCTTTTTGATATCAGTAAGTAACCTATTAACAGTGTTGTCGCCAAATTAAGTGTATCTAAAGGTTATGTCGTGGCATGAGAGCTCGGTCACGTGATATGCTCCTCCTGTACCATATGGGAACTCAGGGACACTTCCGGTGTCCCTGACGACTACGTGTGCGGAAAGTGTATCCGCCTCCAGCTCCTGACAGACCGCGTTGTGGATTTGGAGCTGAGGGTGGATTCACTCTGGAGCATCCACGATGCTGAGAATGACGTGAGTAACACGTGTAGCGAGTTGGTCTTACCGCACGTGAAGGGTCCACTGCCAGATAGGGAATGGGTGACCAGCAGGAAGAGCACTGCAAGGAAGGTAGTGCAGGGGTCCCCTGCGGTCATCCCTCTGCAAAACAGATACACCGCTTTGAGTACTGTTGAGGGGGATGACTCATCAGGGGAGGGCAGCAGCAGCCAAGTTCATGGCACTGTGGCTGGCTCTGCTGCACAGGAGGGCAGGAAAAAGAGTGGGAGAGCGATAGTGATAGGGGTTTCGATTGTAAGGGGAATAGATAGGCGTTACTGCGACCGCAACCGAGACTCCAGGATGGTATGTTGCCTCCCTGGTGCAAGGGTCAAGGATGTTTCGGAGCGGGTGCAGGACAATCTGAAAAGGGAGGGTGAACAGCCAGTTGTCGTGGTGCACATTGGTACCAACGATATAGGTAAAAAAAAAGGGATGAGGTCCTACGAGATGAATTTAAGGAGCAAGGAGCTAAATTAAAAAGTAGGACCTCAAAAGTAGTAATCTCGGGATTGCTACCAGTGCCACGTGCTAGTCAGAGTAGGAATCGCAGGATAGCTCAGATGACTACGTGGCTTGAGCAGTGGTGCAGCAGGGAGGGATTCAAATTCCTGGGGCATTGGAACCAGTTCTGGGGGATGTGGGACCAGTACAAACCGGATGGTCTGCACCTAGGCAGGACCGGAACCAATGTCCTAGGGGGAGTGTTTGCTAGTGCTGTTGGGGAGGAGTTAAACTAATATGGCAGGGGGATGGGAACCAATGCAGGGAGACAGAGGGAAACAAAATGGAGACAGAAGCAAAAGACAGAAAGGAGATGAGTAAAAGTGGAGGGCAGAGAAACCCAAGGCAAAAAACAAAAAGGGCCACTGTACAGCAAAATTCTAAAGGGTCAAAGCATAACAAAAAGGCAAGCCTGAAAGCTCTGTGCCTCAATGCGAGGAGGATTCAGAATCCTGGAGAGGGCTCTGAGCTAGTTAGAGTGGGTGGGAGCTCAGATGAACAGGACCCCAAGAAAGTATGCAAAAGGCAGGAGGCAACAGAGCAGAGTAGCACTGGGGTAAGTGTAAACCACAAGGTGATAGGAAGGAACAATATGTATGAATATAAAAGGGCTGCAGGAGGGGTCAAAACTAAAAATCATGGATTAAAAACTAGTATAAAAACACTCTACCTAAACGCATGCAGCATTTGAAATAAAGTAAATGAGTTGACGGCACAAATCATTACAAATGGGTATGATTTGATGGCCATTACAGAAACGTGGTTGCAGGTTGGCCAAGACTGGGAATTAAACATACAGGGGTATCTGACAATTCAGAAAGATAGACAAGAAGAGAAAGGAGGTGGGGTAGCTCTGTTAATAAAGGAAGATATCAGGGCAGATGTGAGAGACAATATTGGCTCCAATGAACAAAATGTTGAATCATTGTGGGTGGAGATTAGAGATAGTAAGGGGAAAAAGTCATTGGTGGGCATAGTTTATAGGCCCCAAATAATAATTTCACGGTGGGGCGGACAATAATCAAGGAAATAATGGAGGCATGTGAAAAAGGAACGGCAGTAATCATGGGGGATTTTAACCTGCATATCGATTGGTCAAATCAAATTGCACGGGGTAGCCTTGAAGAGGAATTCATAGAATGCATAAGGGATTGTTTCTTAGAACAGTATGTTACAGAACCTACAAGGGAGCAAGCTATCTTAGATCTGGTCCTGTGTAATGAGACAGGAATAATAAATGATCTCCGAGTAAAAGATCTTCTCGGAATGAGTGATCACAGTATGATTGAATTTGTAATACAGATTGAGGGTGAGGAAGTAGTGTCTCAAATGAGCTTAAACAAAGGGGACTACAGTGGGATGAGGGCAGAGTTGGCTAAAGTAGACTGAGAACACAGACTAAATGGTGGCACAATTGAGGAACAGTGGAGGACTTTTCAGGAGCTCTTTTATAGTGCTCAACAAAAATATATTCCAGTGAAAAAGGGCGGTAAGAGAAGGGATAACCAGCTGTGGATAACTAAGGAAATAAAGGAGAGTATCAAATTAAAAACCAATGCGTATAAGGTGGCCAAGGTTAGCGGGAAACTAGAAGATTGGGAAAATTTTAAACGGCAGCAAAGAATGACTAAGAAAGCAATAAAGAAAGGAAAGATAGATTACGAAAGTAAACTTGCGCAAAACATAAAAACAGATAGTAAAAGCTTTTACTGATATATAAAACGGAAAAGAGTGACTAAAGGAAATGTTGGTCCCTTAGAAGATGAGAAAGGGGATTTAATAATGGGAAATGTGGAAATGTCTGAGACCTTAAACAATTATTTTGCTTCGGTCTTCACAGTGGAGGACACAGAAACGATGCCAAAAATTGCTGGTCACGGGAATGTGGGAAGGGAGGACCTTGAGACAATCACTATCACTAGGGAGGTAGTGCTGGACAGGCTAATGGGACTCAAGGTAGACAAGTCTCCTGGTCCTGATGAAAGGCATCCCAGGGTATTAAAAGAGATGTTGGAAGTTATAGCAGATGCATTTGTTATAATCTACCAAAATTCTCTGGATTCTGGGGAGGTACCAGTGGATTGGAAAGCAGCTAATGTAACACCACTGTTTAAAAAAGGGGGCAGACAAAAGGCAGGTTACTATAGGCCGGTTAGTTTAACATCTGTAGTGAGGAAAATGCTTGAAGCTATCATTAAGGAAGAAATAGCAGGACATCTAGATAGGAATAGTGCAATCAAGCAAACGCAACATAGACTCATGAAGGGGAAATCATGTTTAACTAATTTACTGGAATTCTTTGAGGATATAACGAGCATGGTGGATAGAGGTGTACCGATGAATGTGGTGTATTTAGATTTCCAAAAGGCATTCGATAAGGTGCCACACTAAAGGTTACTGCAGAAGATAAAGGTACGCGGAGTCAGAGGAAATGTATTAGCATGGATAGAGAATTGGCTGGCTAACAGAAAGCAGAGAGTCAGGATAAATGGGTCCTTTTTGGGTTGGAAATCGGTGGTTAGTGGTGTGCCACAGGGATCGGTGCTGGGACCACAACTGTTTACAATAGACATAGATGAGCTGGAAGAGGGGACAGAGTGTAGTGTAACAGAATTTGCAGATGACACAAAGATTAGTGGGAAAGCGGGTTGTGTAGAGGACACAGAGAGGCTGCAAAGAGATTTAGATAGGTTAAGCGAATGGGCTAAGGTTTGGCAGATGGAATACAATGTCGGAAAATGTGAGGTCATTCACCTTGGAAAAAAAAAGGAAAAGGGAATATTATTTGAATGGGGAGAAATTACAACATGCTGTGGTGCAGAGGGACCTGGGGGTCCTTGTGCATGAATCCCAAAAAGTGTGCAGGTGCAGCAGGTAATCAGGAAGGCGAATGGAATGTTGGCCTTCATTGCGAGAGGGATGGAGTACAAAAGCAGGGAGGTCCTGCTGCAACTGTACAGGGTATTGGTGAGGCCGTACCTGGAGTACTGTGTGCAGTTTTGGTCACCTTACGGAAGGATATACCAGCTTTGGAGGGGGTACAGAGATGATTCACTCGGCTGATTCCGGAGATGAGGGGGTTACCTTATGATGATAGATTGAGTAGACTGGGTCTTTACTCGTTAAGAGTTCAGAAGGATGAGGGGTGATCTTATAGAAACATTTAAAATCATGAAAGGGATAGACAAGATAGAGGCAGAGAGGTTGTTTCCACTGGTCATGGAGACTAGAACTAGGGGGCACAGCCTCAAAATACGGGGGAGCCAATTTAAAACCGAGTTGAGAAGGAATTTCTTCTCCCAGAGGGTTGTGAATCTGTGTAATTCTCTGCCCAAGGAAGCAGTTGAGGCTAGCTCATTGAATGTATTCAAGTCACAGATAGATAGATTTTTAACCAATAAGGAAATTAAGGGTTACGGGGAGCGGGCGGGTAAGTGGAGCTGAGTCCACGGCCAGATCAGCCATGATCTTATTGAGGGGCTAGATGGCCTACTCCTGTTCCTAATTCTTATGTTCTTATGTTCTTATGTTCAAAATTGTTCAGATGTTCAGCAGTGTCGCGATGTGACCAGAATGTCATCTTGAAACACGACAGTTCTAGGAACGGACTTCAGAAAACTCTCCATATTCCTCTGAAATAAGGCTGCAGCCGAACGAATCCCAAAAGGACTCCGATTGTAGACGAACATTCCTTTATGGGTGTTGATGCAGGTGAGTTTCTTCAAAGTATCGACAAGCTCCCGTGTCATATCGGCCGATGTCAGATCCAGTTTCGTGAACAACTTTCCACCAGCTAGCATGGCTTCATCAGCCCTCGGTAACGGATACTGATCCTGTTTCGGAAATCGGTTAATTATAACCTTGTAGTCTCCATAAATCCTGACAGTGCCATCATTCTTCAACACAGGAACAATGGGACTAGTCCACTCGTTAAACTCGACCGGTGATATGATCCCTTCACGCTGGAGTCTGTCAAGCTCAATTTCAACCTTCTCCCTCATCATGTACGAAACAGACTGAGCTTTGTGATAGACAGGCCTTGCATTGGAGTCCAGGTGAATGTGACCCTTGGCTCCCGTAAAATTGCCAATGCCTGGTTCAAACAAAGAAGGAAACTTTTTCAATATTTGAGCACACGAAGTATCATCCACCGAGAACAACATCTTGGCATCATTCCAGTTCAGCTTGATTTTCTCGAGCCAGTTCCTGCCGAACAGCGTTGGATCATTACCTGGGCCGATACATAATGGTAGCTCATGAACCACACCGTCATATGACACCTCGATTGCTGCACCGCCGAGCACCGGTATGAGTTCCTTAGTGTAAGTATGCAACCTGGCATTGACTGGACTCAGCTTCAGTTTCGCAGCCTTAGTGACCCACAGCTTGTCGAATGTCCTTTGGATCATTATCGACTGGCTCGCACCCGTGTCCAGCTCCACTGATACAGGCACATCATTTAGCTTCACATTAACTACCATCGGCTGGCTCTTGCTCAGGAACGACTATCGGCTGGCTCTTGCTCAGTCCATTCACTTCCTCCTCGGGTTGCGTATCCGGGCCATCACTGAACTGGTCCTCATCAACCACGTGGTGAGCCGCACCACGCTTGCTCCATTGTGGACACAACCTGTCTTTCGAACATCCATTGCAGAAGTATTGTCTAAACCGACACTGATAAGGCTGATGATTGCTACCACAATGCCAACAGGGTGAAATCTGGTTTGAATCAGTTGGCGGGCTCTAAGCAGCGGCAGGTCTAGCGTAAGCAGCTCTGCCCGAAGACGACGCCATCTTGTTTACAGTATTTGCCGTGGAACTCCGACTCGTCGACGATATCTGCTTCAAATTATCATCTGTCATCATGCATGCCTAGGCAGTTGGGATGGCGTTTTTCAAATCCAGCGTCTCTGCAGCCAACAGCTTCCTGAGGATCGCATCATCGTTGATGCCTATCACGAAGACATCACGCAGCATGTCTTCCAGCACGTTCCCGAACTTACACGGCTCAGCAAGACATCACAGGTCGGCGACAAATCCCGACATGTCCTGGCTCTCAGCATGAACATGCGTGTAGAAACGGTGGTGTGATATGATGATTCCCTCTTGTGGCTTCAGATGGTTACCCACCAATGTACACAATTCCTCATATCCTTTTTCCACCGGATGTATAGGCGAGAGGTACCAACGATATAAGTAAAAAATGGGATAAGGTCCTACGAGACGAATTTAGGGAGCTAGGAGCTAAATTAAAAAGTAGGACCTCAAAAGTAGAAATCTCAGGATTGCTACCAGTGCCACGTGCTAGTCAGAGCAGGAATCGCAGGATAGCTCCGATGAATAAGTGGCTTGAGCAGAAGGGAGGGATTCAAATTCCTGGGGCATTGGAACCGGTTCTGGGGGAGGTGGGACCAGTACAAACCGGACGGTCTGCACCTGGGCAGGACCGGAACCAATGTCCAAGGGGGAGTGTTTGCTAGTGCTGTTGGGGAGGAGTTAAACTAATATGGCAGGGGGATGGGAACCTGTGCAGGGAGGCAGAGGGAAATAAAAGGGACACAGAGGCAAAAGATAGAAAGGAGAATAGTAAAAGTGGAGGGCAGAGAAACCCAAGGCAAAAAACAAAAAGGGCCACATTACAGCAAAATTCTAAAGGGGCAAAGTGTGTTAAAAAGACAAGCCTGAAGGCTCTGTGCCATAATGCAAGGAGTATCGGAATAAGATGGATAAATTAACTGCGCAGATAGCAGTTAATGGATATGATGTAATTGGCATCACGGAGACATGGCTCCAGGGTGACCAAGGCTGGGAACTCAACATCCAGGGGTATTCAACATTTAGGAAGGATAGACAGAATGGAAAAGGAGGCGGGGTGGCGTTGCTGGTTAAAGAGGAAATTAATCCCACTTTCCAGCTCTTGGTCGGTAGCCCTGTAGGTTACGGCACTTCAAGTGCACATCTAAGTATTTTTTAAATGTGGTGAGGGTTTCTGCCTCTACCACCCTTTCAGGCAGTGAATCCAGACCCCCACCACCCTCTGGGTGAAGACATTTCCCCTCAAATCCCCTCTAAACTTCCCCCCAATTTCACCAGATGACACCAGGAATGAGAGGTCATATTCTGAAGACTGGAAAAATTGGGCTTTTTCTCTGAAATGGAGAAGGTTAAGTAAGAAAGAAAGACTTGGATTTATATAGAGCCTTTCACAATCACTGGACATCTCAAAGAGCTTTACAGCCAATTATATACTTTAGGAGTGCAGTCACTGTTGTAATGTAGGAAATGCTACTAAGAAGAGGGAATCTAATAGACTGGCTCAACATTATAAAAAATTTTGAGCGTGTAAATAGTGAAAGATTGTCTCCACTCATTGGTGAATTGGGAACAAGGGGACATAGACGCAGGAAATCAATGAGAGAACATCATCATCATCATCATAGGCAGTCCCGTGGAATCGAGGAAGACTTGCTTTCACTCTAAAAGTGAGTTTTCAGGTGGTTGAACAGTCCAATACGGGAATTACAGTCTCTGTCACAGGTGGGACAGACAGTGGTTGAAGGAAAGGGTGGGTGGGGAGTCTGGTTTTTCGCACGTTCCTTCCACTGCTTGCAACAGGGGAGTGACTATTAGAACATGGAATGCCTCACAAGTGGCAGTTTGAAGCAGAGACTGGGGTAGATTTACAACTTTCCACCTGGGCCTGAAACCAATGCCAAGGACCAGACGCCTGTTACAGAAACCGCCCCATTTTCACCTCAATGGAAATAAAAATGGGCCGGTTTCTATAACGACCACCTGATCTGCCAGCTTAAAATCTCCCCCCATATATAATAAAAGGGGACTGGGTAAGCAGGGAGAATGTAAAAGGACACGGGGGTCGATAAGGGAAACGGGTGTAGGGTAGACAGCCAGGATAGGCTCAGGCCCGATGGGTCATATGGCCTCTCTCGCTGCTGTAATTCCTATGATTGTATGAGGATGAATACAAGACTTGGGTTTTCTGGTAGCTCCTAGCTATGGGGAGTGTAGGAATGGCTCGAGGAAGATAGCTGGTCGGGGCATCTAGCATAATTCGGAAGGTTAGAGAGGTAGTCAGTCTTGCTGATTTCCCGGGGAGCAGTGAGATACTTTGCAGAACCTTCCTCAGGAAGTTGAGTGAAGTCCGCGATTGCACAGATTGCGTGACAGAGCGGATTATACGTTGTCTGTGGGAGGAAAGGGCTGAGTGGCTATTTTCCCATGTTTTATATTAAAACATTAAGGCTGCCGTGCAGGGAGCAGGGAGCAGAGCTGGACTGCAGGTTCTGAGCTTAACCGTGTTCTCAGGGGAGGCAGGAAGTGTGGCCCTAACTCTACTGTATGACAGTGCCCTCTGGAGGCAGGGCACAGAGCAAAGTCACACAGGACCCAGGAACAGTTACCACTCAACTGAATAGTGGCCGCAGGGAACGCAAGAATAGTTTTGTCATCGGACACATGCTCCAGTGGCAAAACCGGCTGTCCAGTTATTTTTTCACCTTTTGCCAATTCTTTGGCACCGAGTGCTTATTCTCACACCGCGGTGTTTACAGCTCAGCATGTTGGCGACATCATCTGGAAACAAAGCGCCCAGCTCTACCTCACCATCACTTCTCTCGACCCCGCCACAGTCTCTAAATTGTCAGACTGCTTGTCCGACATCCAGTTCTGGATCAGCAGAAATGTTCTCCAATTGAATATTGGGAAAACCGAAGCCATTGTTTTCGATCCTCGCCACAAACTCCATTCCCTAGCCACTGACTCCATCCCTCTCCCCAACTTGTGTCTGTCTGAGGCTGAACCAGACTTTTCCCAACCTGGGTGTCATATTTGACTCTTCAGAGCTTCTGACCACATATCCACAGCATAACTAGGCCCGCCTATTTCCACCTCTGTAACATCGTCCGTCTCTGCCCTTGCCTCAGCTCATCCGCTGCCGAAGCCCTCTTCCATGCCTTTGTTACCTCTAAACTTGACCATTCAAACGCACTCCTGGCTGGCCTCCCACATTCTACCCTATGTAGAGGTGATCCAAAACTCGGCTGACCATATCCTAACTCGCCCTTTCTACATTCGAGGGCTGCGTCCGATGGGTTAGAGTTCCTTCTACAGCAGCACAGACTGGGTTTGTATTCCCTCGAGTCCAGGAGATTAAGGGCTGAACTGATTGAAGTGTTTAAGATGATTAAAGGGTTTGATCGGGTAGATAGAGAGAAACTATATTCTCTGGTGGGGGGAGTCCAGAACAAGGGGCATAAACTTGAAATTAGAGCCAGGCCGTTCAGGGGTGATGTCAGGAAGCACTTCTTCACACACAGGATAATGGAAATCTGGAACTCTCTCCCCCAAAAAGCTGTTGAGCCTGGGGGTCAATTGAATATTTCAAAACTGTGATTGCTAGCTTTGTGTGAGGTAAGGGTATTGAGGGTTACGGAACCAAGGAGGGTAAATGGAGTTAAGGTACAGATCAGGTCATTGAATGGTGGAAGAGGTTTCTAGTCCAGAAGCTTAACTGGACCAGCCACATAAATACCATGGCTACAAGAGCAGGTGAAAGACTGGGTATTCTGCACCTCCTGACTCCCCAAAGCCTTTCCATCATCTACAAGGCACAAGTCAGGAGTGTGATGGAATATTCTCCACTTGCCTGGATGAGTGCAGCTCCATCAACACTCAACAAGCTCGACACCATCCAGGAGCCCGCTTGATTGACACCCCGTCCACCCCATTCACTCCCTCCACCACCGGCGCACCGTGGCTGCAGTGTGTACCATCTACAAGATGCACTGCAGCAACTCGCCAAGGCTTCTTCGGCAGCACCTCCCAAACCCACGACCTCTACCAACTAGAAGGACAAGGGCAGCAGGTGCATGGGAACACCACCACCTCCACGTTCCCCTCCGAGTTACACACCATCCTGACTTGGAAATATATCGGCCGTTCCTTCATCGTCGCTGGGTCAAAATCCTGGAACTCCCTCCCTAACGGCACTGTGGGAGCACCTTCACCACACGGACTGCAGCGGTTCAAGAAGGTGGCTCACCACCACCTTCTCAAGGGGCAATTAGGGATGGGCAATAAATGCTGGTCTTGCCAGCGACGCCCACATCCCAAGAGTGAATAAAAAAATTTACCAACGACCTACGGCCATCGGAGAGAGACTTTCATTCACTGATTGGAGCTGATTTCGAATGTAGGCGGGTGTTTAATTGTACCTTGTGCCTGGGTGGAGAAACACCTTCAGACTGGAACAGAATCCCAAATGTATCCTGCTGAGCAATTCCTTCAGTGCGAAGCAGAATAATGTACTCACACCGAGAAGAGAAGGCTGGGGGGCTGGTATCATTACCCTTGCCTTATTGATTGTGCCAGGGCCCCAAAGGGCAGCTAGACATTCTTGTTTATATTAATTGAAGCTCGTCTTCGTCCATACGTGAACTTGCAACTTTATTAATGATAAAAAATGATCTAGAGAAAGCACTCAGTCATCTGTGTGATGCCAGACCCACCGGAACCTGATGGATCATCAGAAGCCCACCATCCCACACACCTGTCCCAAACGTTACTCCACGTCCCACACACCTATCCCAAACGTTACTCCATGTCCCATACATACCTCTCCCAAACGTTACTCCATGTCCCATACACCTGTCCCAAACGTTACTCCACGTCCCACACACCTGTCCCAAACATTACTCCATGTCCCACACACCTGTCTCAAACATTACTCCACGTCTCACACACCTGTCCCAAACGTTACTCCACGTCTCACACACCTGTCCAAAACGTTACTCCACGTCCCACACACCTGTCCCAAACGTTACTCCACGTCCCACACACCTGTCCCAAACGTTACTCCACGTCTCACACACCTGTCCCGAACATTACTCCACCATCCCACACACCTATCCCAAACGTTACTCCATGTTCCACACACCTGTCCCAAACATTACTCCACGTCCCACACACCTGTCCCAAACGCTACTCCACGTCCCACACACCTGTCCCAAACGTTACTCCACGTCTCACACACCTGTCCCAAACGTTACTCCACGTCCCACACACCTGTCCCAAACGTTACTCCACGTCTCACACACCTGTCCCAAACGTTACTCCACGTCCCACACACCTGTCCCAAACGTTACTCCACGTCCCACACACCTGTCCCAAACGTTACTCCACGTCTCACACACCTGTCCCGAACATTACTCCACCATCCCACACACCTATCCCAAACGTTACTCCATGTTCCACACACCTGTCCCAAACATTACTCCACGTCCCACACACCTGTCCCAAACGCTACTCCACGTCCCACACACCTGTCCCAAACATTACGCAAGGTCCCACACACCTCTCCCAAATGTTACTCCATGTCTCACACACTTGTCCCAAACGTTAATCCATGTCCCACACACCTGTCCCAAACGCTACTCCACGTCCCACACACCTGTCCCAAACATTACTCCACGTCCCACACACCTCTCCCAAACGTTACTCCATGTCTCACACACCTGTCCCAAACGTTACTCCACGTCTCACACACCTGTCCCAAACGTTACTCCATGTCTCACACACCTGTCCCAAACGTTACTCCATGTCCCACACACCTGTCCCAAACGTTACTCCATGTCCCATACACCTGCCCCGAACATTACTCCACCATCCCACACATACCTATCCCAAATGTTACTCCATGTTCCACACACCTGTCCCAAACATTACTCCAGGTCCCACACACCTGTCCCAAATGTTACTCCAGATTCCACACACCGGTCCCAAACGTTACACCTTCACACTTTAACAAAGACAAGATCCGTTTTACACACCGATGCACGGAGCAAAACACAACCTGTCATCTGTTCGGATCAAAGCAATAGGAGGTCAGCCTATCAGTAGTTGGGAGTATGGTAGCATAGTGGTTCTGTTGGTGGATGAGTAATCCAATAGAACACGAGTTCAAATCCAACCCCTGGGCAGTTTGAGAATTTCAATTGTTTAAAATTAAAAGCTGGTGTCAATAAAAGTGATCATGAAGCCATCACTTTTATTTTAAAAACCCATCTTGTTAACTAGTGCCTTTTGTTGAAATGTATAAGATTCTGAGGGGGCTTGACAGGGTAGATATTTCCCCTCATGGGAGAATCCAGAACTAGGGGGCATAGTTTCAGAATAAGGGGTCGCCCATTTAAAACTGAGATGAGGAGGAATTTCTTCTCTCGGCTGGTTGTAAATCTGTGGAATTCTCAGCCCCAAAAATCTGTAGAAGCTGGGGGTCATTGAATATATTTAAGGTGGAGATAGACAGATTTTTGAACGATAGGGGAGTCAAGGATTATGGGGAGCGGGCAGGGAAGTGGAGTTGAGTCCATGATCAGATCAGCCATGATCTTATTAAATGGCAGAGCAGGCTCGAGGGGCCGAATGGCCGACTCCTGCTCCTATTTCTTATGTTCTTATGTTCAGGGAAGGAAACCTACCGTGCTTAACCGGTCTGGCCTGTACGTATCTTCAGTCGCACAATAATGTGTTTGACACCTAACTGCCCTCTGAGGTGGTGTCTAACAAGCCACTCAGTCATATCAAACCACGTGCAGCAAGGCCCACTGCACCTGCTCAGGGCAATGAGGGATGAGCAATAAATACCAGCCTTGCCAGCAACACCCTCACCCAGAGACTGAACGAAAATAAATCATTTAATGAATCTCTCTAGGAAGATGGTCACACATCCGCAGATCTATATTACACCAACATTTGCCTGAAGAACTCAAAAACTCAACTGATTTAAAATCATTTTATTGTTACCTGTGCATTAGAAAAGCGATCAGCCGTTAGACAGAGCGATGAGCACAAAGACCAGTTACAGAGGTTCTCCATACTGGAAGCGGTTCGAATGTTACTGGGAACACGCGGGTTCAGGGAAAGAATTCTCCCATTATTTTAGTTAAAACAGGTGCCGGCACACTCAGAGATCAATCAATCTGAATAGGAGACGCATTTGTTAGAATCAAGTCGGTTCTATTCTTTCTGCTGTTCCTGGAGGGAGGCAGTGTGCCAAACCAGCACTGGATGGGGAGGGGTGCTGGGCTGGTTAATCCCACCATTTAAACATAGCAACTTGGGATCCTGGGTTTGGTGATAGACCTCCACTTCTGGGTCAGAATCAAAAATTAGCGGACTACAGTTATCAGAAAGGAACATGAGGAGTGTTTCCTCACTGTGTGTGTGTGTACAGGGTATTGGAGGGACACTGCCTCACTGTGTGTACAGGATATTGGAGGGACACTGCCTCACTGTGTGTACAGGATATTGGAGGGACACTGCCTCACTGTGTGTACAGGATATTGGGATTGAGGAGCCATGTGCCTTTTCTCATTCTTAAATCAAATTCAAAAGTAACGCCAGAAGAGAACACAATAATCATGGAAATAGGGCAGTCTCCAATGATTAAGGATGAAAAGTAACTGCATTCAAACTTTTACTGTGACAGTACAGGAATAGCTCAACCCAAGCCAACCCAAGTCACGTCAAGTCCGCCCCAGCGAGGTTATAAATACAGCACAATGCAGCTTTTGACTTGAGCTGGTTAAAGGCGTGTGTGCATGAAGCTATGGCCACTTTCACCATGACACTGTGTCACCCAGGGCTCCACCTCCTACCTCCCCCGACCTACTCCACAAAGGGCTACAGCAGTCTACTCTAGGTCTGCTAGCAGGCTACTGAGGTGGGATCTCCACACGGAGCCGCTGCTCGCTCCGCTGGGCCAGGACCACCCCCTCATGGCAGTTCCTTGCGTTCCGCACTGGACTCGTTGATGACCTGTGGGTAGAAGAGAAGAAATAAAATCAGGGATTGAAATGTCTGGAGTGGATCTCCTTAAAACTTCCTCAGATGTTTGGTCTCAACAGTTTTATTTTTAACAAGAAAAATGTATTTTAACTAAAAGAAAAACACCTCAGGATGAAGCCATGATGACAGGGAGAACGGCCACATCTTTACACCCTGACACACCAACCGGTGGGTTTTCTGATCTCACCCGCGCCACCCGGGGGGGGGGGGGGGGGAGAGGGGCACACTGCCATGGCCAGGGAGAGTCTGAGGGACATTGCCATCTTGGCCCAGATTGTGTGGCGGGGGACATACTGAGGGAATGCTGCACTGTTTCAGATGAGACGCTAAACCGAGGCCCTGCTTTCCCACTCAGGTGGACGTAAAATATCCCATGGCTACTATTGGAAGAATAGCAGGGGTGTTCTCCCCGGGGCCCTGGCAAATATTTATTCCTCAACCAACATCATTAAAACTTAATTATCTGGCCATTTGCTGTTTGTGGGAGCTTGCTGTGCATAAATTGGCTGCTGCGTTTCCCACATTACAACAATGACTACGCTTCAAAAGTACTTCATTGATTGTACAGCGCTTTGGGACATCCTGAGGTCGTGAAAGGTGCTATATAAATGCAAGTCTTTTTTTATTTTACTTTAGGGGAGATTTTGTTTTAACGAGGTAATTTCTGGGCTCAATAAGAGTTGGGAACGATAAGCCGTGTCTGTTTTGCTGGGTTCAGGTCAACCCAATACATGAATAAAGCGTGTGTCAGTGTCAGAGCCCATGCCAGGCAGTGCCAGGCACACCGCTGGGCACTATCGAGCTTGGTGACTGGCAGTATCAGGTTTGGAGCTGGCACTGGCTGATATCGGGGCCAACATAGGGCATAGGTGGGGCAGAATGAGGAACAGTGCAGGCGGTACCAGCCAGATGTGTGGAGATTCCATCGCTCCCACACTAACCGAACAATGTGAATACACACCTGCCCATCCCGGGTCTCCACTGTTTTAATCAGAATGTTTCTTCTTGCTTGAATGTCTGGGGAACCTTTAGATTCCAGGCTTGTCTCTGCGGGAACAGGAAGCACAGGACATTAAATCACAGTACACCAGTCCAGATTCAGACAAAAAGGTGCAGCAGGGGTCTTCTCAGGAGGAGGGGAACATTAGAAACGTTAGCAGGAACTGGGAGAAGGGGTAGGGGAGGGGGTGGGTCAGTTATGTCTGAGCTCCCTCGCTGATGGATTACATCTGTGCAAGGCCACATTGAGGAGTACAGATTGACACAACAGAGCTCACTGAAACATCAGTGCATTACTGACAGTGCAGAGGGAGCTTTACGCTGTATCTAGCCCGTGCTGTACCTGCCCTGGGAGTGTTTGATGTGACGGTATAGAGGGAGCTTTACTCTGTATCTAACCCGTGCTGTACCTGCCCTGGGAGTGTTTGATGTGACGGTATAGAGGGAGCTTTACTCTGTATCTAACCCATGCTGTACCTGCCCTGGGAGCGTTTGATGGGACAGTTATATATGCAAACTATAGATACTCTCTGTGTAGTCACTGTATAGTTGCATAAGATGGAGACTTGTTTATCTGATGTACTATCAACAAGGTTTACACTGTGTATATACATGCTGGCACCACGAGAGGGTGCAACTGGTGCAGACGACCAGCACCCCATCCGGTTGCTCTGGAACTAGTGATCTTGCATAATTGTACTGCTATCTCAGCACTGACCATGACTGAACCATGAATGCAATCTACCCAATCCTGGCGCACGACCGTAAAACATAATGAATGTAAGTCACTGAACCAAGATGTCACAATACAAACTGTAAATAACATTTTTTTTTCCTTCCGTTCTATGTACTTACACTGTGTCTGATCCTGCATGTTAATGTAACGGGCCAGCTGCATGAGCTCGCTGTGGAGGGCAGGAAATGGATGTATGTAGCCATGGACACACACATGGATCATACCTAGAACCCACTGGAACCTCCACTGCATCATCGAACCATCCAAACTGGTAACCACTACCCCACATTGTGGAAAAGGATTTGGGGGTTAACAGGGACAGGGCCAAGCCAAAGCACAGCCAAGGTGCAAGTACTATTGGCACTTAAGTCTGGGGAGAGCTAAGCCAGAGCACATAGTGCAATGTTAATTGGCACAAAGGACTTGGGGGAGAGTGATGTTATATATGCAGACTATGGATATACTCTATGTGTAGTCACTGTACAGTTGCATAAGATGGAGACTTGTATATGTGATGTACTGTCAATAAGGTTTACACTGTGTATATGCATGCTGGCACCACTAGAGGGTGCAACTGACGGAGATGGGGGTTTCCTGCCCTGGTGACAAGGGCTGTATAAAAGGGGAGCCACCATGCGGCTGCCTCACTCTGGAGTTACGAGTAAAGGACCAAGGTCACTACAGTTTGAGTACAACACATTGCCTCGTGGAGTCATTCATAGGTACATTTCAGACATAATAGGCACAGTGTAGAGGGTGCATTCCTCTATATCTAACCCGTGATGTACATGCCCTGAGAGCGTTTGATGGGACAGTGTAGATGGCGCTATACTCTGTATCTAACCTGTGCTGCACTTGCCTTGGGAATGTTTGATGGGAAAGTTTAGAGGGAGCTTTACTCTGTAACTAACCCGTGCTGTACCTGCCCTGGGAGTATTTGATGGGACAGTGTAGCGGGAGCATTACTCTGTATCTAACCCGTGCTGTACATGTCGTGGGAGAGTTTGATGGGACAGTTTAGAGGGAGCTTTACTCTGTATCTATCCCGTGCTGTACCTGACCTGGGAGTATTTGATGGGAAAGTTTAGAGGGAGCTTTACTGTGTATCTAACCCGTGCTGTATCTGTCCTGGGAGGGTTTGTTGGGGCAGTGTGTATCGGGAGCTTTACTCTGTATCTAACCCGTGCTGTACCTGTCCTGTGAGTGTTTGATGGGAAAGTGTAGAGGGAGCTTTACTCTCTATCTAACCTGTGCTGTTCCTGCCATGGGAAAGATTGATGGGACAGTGTAGAGGGAGCTTTACTCTGTATCTAACCCGTGCTGTACCTGTCCTGTGAGTGTTTGATGGGACAGTGTAGAGGGAGCTTTACTCTGTATCTAACCCGTGCTATACCTGACCTGGGACTATTAGATGGGTAAGTTTAGAGGGAGCTTTACTCTGTATTTAACTCGTGCTGTACATAGCCTGGGAGTGTTTGATAGGACAGAGTAGAAGGAGCTTTACTCTGTATCTAACCCATGCTGTACCTGTCCTGTGAGTGTTTGATGACAGTGTAGAGTGAGCTTTACTCTGTATATCACCTGTGCTGTACCTGCCCTGGGAGTTTTTGATGGGACAGTGTAGAGGGAGCTTTACTCTGTATCTAACCCGTGCTGCACTTGCCCTGGGAGAGTGTGATGGAACAGTGTAGAGGGAGCTTTACTCTGTATCTCACCCGTGTTGTACCTGCAATGAGAGTGTTTAATGGGAAAGTGTAGAGGGAGCTTTACTCTGTATCTAACCTGTGCTGTACCTGGCCTAGGAGTGTTTGATGGGGCAGTGTAGACAGAGCTTCACTCTGTATTTATACCCGTGCTGTACCTTCCCTTGGCGTGTTTGATGGGACAGTGTAAAGGGAACTTTACTCTGTATCTAACCCCTGCTGTACCTGTTGTGGGAGTGTTTGAAGGGACAGTGTAGAGGGAGCTATACTCTGTATCTAACCTGTTCTGTACCTGACCTGGGAGTGTTTGATGGGAGAGTATAGAGTAAGCTTTACTCTCTATCTAACCCGTGCTGTACCTGCCCTGGGAGTGGTTGATGGGAAAGTATAGAGGGAGCTTTACTCTGTATCTAACACGGGCTGTACCTCCCCTGGGAGTATTTGATGGGTCAATGTAGAGGGAGCTATACTCTGTATCTAACCGTGCTATACCTGCCCTAGGAATGTTTAATGGGTCGGTGTCAAGATAGCTTTACTCTGTCTCTAACCCGTGTTGTACCTGCTCTTGGAGTGTTTGATGGGACAATGTAGAGGGAACTTTACTTAGTACATAACACGTGCTGTACCTGCCCCGGGAGTGTTTGATGGGACAGTTTAGAGGGAGCGTTATTCTTTATCTAACTCGTGCTATACCTGCGCTGGGACTGTTTGATGGGACAGTGTAGAGGGAGCTTTACTCTGTATCTAACCCATGCTGTACCTGCCCTGGGAGTGTGTGATGGAGCAGTGTAGAGGGAGCTTTACTCTGTATCCAACCCGTACTGTACCTGGCCTAGGAGTGTTTGATGGGTCGGTGTAGAGGGAGCTTTAAACTGTCTCTAATCCGTGCTGTAACTGCTCTGGGAGTGTTTAATGGGACAGTGTAGAGGAAGCTACACGATGTATCTAATCTGTTCTGCACCTGACCTGGGAGTGTTTTATGGGACAATGTAGAGTGAGCTTACTCTGTATGTAGCCCGTACTGTACCTGCCCTTGGAGAGCTTGATGGGACAGTGAGAGGGAGCTCTACTCTGTATCTAACCCCGTGCTGCACCTGCCCTGGGAGTGTTTGATGGGACAGTGAAGAGGGTGCTTTATTCTGTATCGAACCCATGCTGTAGCTGTCCTGGGAGTATTTGATGGGACAGTGCAGAGGGAGCTTTACTCTGTATCTAACCCGTGCTGTACCTGCCTTGGGAGTGTTTAATAGACAGTGTCAAGGGAGCTTTACTCTGTATCTAAACCATGCTGTACCTATCCTGGGAGTGTTTGATGAGAGAATGCAGCGGGAGCTTTACTCTGTATCTAACTCGTACTGTACCTGTCCTTGGAATGTTTGATGGGACAGTGTAGAGGGAGCTTTACTCTGTACGTAAACTGTGCTGTGCCTGCCCTGCGAGTGTTTGATGGGACAGTGTAGCAGGAGCTTTACTTTATATCTAACCCGTGCTGCACCTGCCCTGGGAGTGTTTGATGGGTTGGTGTAGAGGGAGCTTTACTCTGTCTCTAATCCGTGCTGTACCTGCTCTGGGTGTGTTTGATGGGACAGTGTAGAGGGAGCTTTACTCTGTATCTAACCCTGTGCTGTATCTGCCCTGGGAGTATTTGATGGGACAGTGTAGAGGGAGCTCTACTCTATATCTAACCTGTGCTGTACCTGCCCTGGTATTGTTTGATGAGAGAGTGCAGAGGGAGCTTTACTATCTATCTAACCCGTGCTGTACCTGCCCTGGGAGTATTTGATGGGTCAGTGTAGAGGGAGCTTTACTCTGTATCTAACCCATGCTGTACCTGCCCTGGGAGTGTGTGATGGAGCAGTGTAGAGGCAGCTTTACTCTGTATCCAACCCGTACTGTACCTGGCCGAGGAGTGTTTGTTGGGTCGGTGTAGAGGGAGTTTTAATCTGTCTCTAATCCGTGCTGTAACTGCTCTGGGAGTGTTTGATGGGACAGTGAGGAGGGTGCTTTATTCTGTATCTCACCCATGCTGTAGCTGTCCTGGGAGTATTTGATGGGACAGTGTAGAGGGAGCTTTACTCTGTATTTTACCCGTGCTGTACCTGTCCTGAGAGTGTATGATGAGACAGTGTAGAGGCAGCTTTACTCTGTATCTAAACCATGCTGTACCTGCCCTGGGAGGGTTTGATGGGACAATTTAGAGGGAGCTTTACTCTGTATCTAACCCAATGTTGTACCTGTGCTGTGATTGTTTGATGGGACAGTGTAGAGGGAGCTTTACTTTGTCTCTAACTCATGCTGTACCTGCCCTGGGAATGTTTGATGGGACCGGGGAGAGGCAGCTTTACTCTGTATCTAAACCATGCTGTACCTGCCCTGGGAGTGTTTGATGGGACAGTGTAGAGCGACCTGTATTCTGAAACTAACCAGTGCTCTATCTGCCCTGGGAATATTTGATGGGACAGTGTAGAGGCAGCTTTACTCTGTATCGAAGCAGTGCTGTACTTGCCCTGGGAGTGTTTGATGAGACAGCATAGAGAGAGCTTTTCTCTGTCACTCACCCTGTGCTGTAGCTGCCCTGGTAGTGTTTGATGGGACAGTGCAGAGGGATCTTTACTCTGTATCTATCCCCATGCTATACCTGCCGTGGGAGTGCTTGATAAGACCATGTAGAGGGAGCTTTACTCGGTATCTAACCCGTGCGGTACCTGCACTCAAAGTGTTTGATGGGACAGTGTAGAGGGAGCTTTACTCTGAACTCAACCCATGCTATACCTTCCCTGGGATTGTTTGACGGGGCAGTGCAGAGGGAGCTTTGCTCTGCATCTAACGTGTATTGTACCTGTCCGGAAGTGTTTGATGGGACTGTGTAGCGGGAGATTTACTTGGTATCTAACCTGTGCTGTACTTGCCCTGGGAATGTTTGATGCGACAGTGTAGAGGAAGCTTTACTTTGTATTGGACACGTGCTGTACCTGCCCTGGGAGTGTCTGATGGGACAGGGTAGAGGGAGTTTTACTCTTTTTTCTAATGCGTGCTGTATCTACCGTGGAAGTGTTTGATGGGACAGTGTAGAGGGAGCTTTACTCTGTATCTAACCCGTGCTATGCCTGCCCTGGGATAGTTTGATGGGACAATTTAGAGGGAGCATTACTCTGTACCTAACCCGTGCTGTACCCGCCCTGTGAGTATTTGATGGGACAGTGTAGAGGGATCTTTACATCTGCATCTAACCCGTGCTGTTCCTGCCCTGGGTGTGTTTGACAGGAAGTCCATTAGAAGATGAGAAGGAGGATTTAATAATGGGAAATGTGGAAATGTCTGAGACATTAAACAATTATTTTGCTTCGGTCTTCACAGTGGAAGACACAAAAACCATGCCAAAAATTGCTGGTCACGGGAATGTGGGAAGGGAGGACCTTGAGATAATCACTATCACTAGGGGGGTAGTGCTGGACAGGCTAATGGGACTCAAGTTAGACAAGTCACTGGTCCAGATGGAATGCATCCCAGGGTATTAAAAGAGATGACGGAAGTTATGGCAGATGCATTCGTTATAATCTACCAAAATTCTCTGGACTATGGGCCGGTTAGTTTAACATCTGTAGTGGGGAAAATGCTTGAAGCTATCATTAAGGAAGAAATAGCAGGACATCTAGATAGGAATAGTGCAATCAAGCAGACGCAGCATGGATTCATGAAGGGGAAATCATGTTGAACTAATTTATTGGAATTCTTTGAGGATATAACGAGCATGGTGGATAGAGGTGTACCGATGGATGTGGTGTATTTAGATTTCCAAAAGGCATTTGATAAGGTGCCACACAAAAGGTTACTGCAGAAGATAAAGGTACGCGGAGTCAGAGGAAATGTATTAGCATGGATAGAGAATTGGCTGGCTAACAGAAAGCAGAGAGTCGGGATAAATGGGTCCTTTTCGGGTTGGAAATCGGTGGTTAGTGGTGTGCCACAGGGATCGGTGCTGGGACCACAACTGTTTACAATATACATAGATGACCTGGAAGAGGGGAAAGTGTGTACTGTAACACAATTTGCAGATGACACAAAGATTAGTGGGAAAGCGGGTTGTGTAGAGGACACAGAGAGGCTGCAAAGAGATTTAGATAGGTTAAGCGAATGGGTAAGGTTTGGCAGATGGAATACAATGTCGGAAAATGTGAGGTCATCCACCTTGGAAAGAAAAACAGTAAAAGGGAATATTATTTGAATGGGGAGAAATTACAACATGCTGCGGTGCAGAGGGACCTGGGGGTCCTTGTGCATGAATCCCAAAAAGTTAGTTTGCAGGTGCAGCAGGTAATCAGGAAGGCGAATGGAATGTTGGCCTTCATTGCGAGAGGGATGGAGTACAAAAGCAGGGAGGTTCTGCTGCAACTGTATAGGGTATTGGTGAGGCCGCAACTGGAGTACTGCGTGCAGTTTTGGTCATCTTACTTAAGGAAGGATATACTAGCTTTGGAGGGGGTACAGAGACGATTCACTAGGCTGATTCCGGAGATGAGGGGGTTACCTTATGATGATAGATTGAGTAGACTGGGTCTTTACTCGTTGGAGTTCAGAAGGATGAGGGGTGATCTTATAGAAACATTTAAAATCATGAAAGGGATAGACAAGATAGAGGCAGAGAGGTTGTTTCCACTGGTCGGGGAGACTAGAACTAGGGGGCACAGCCTCAAAATACAGGGGAGCCAATTTAAAACCGAGTTGAGAAGGAATTTCTTCTCCCAGAGGGTTGTGAATCTGTGGAATTCTCTGCCCAAGGAGGCAGTTGAGGCTAGCTCATTGAATGTATTCAAGTCACAGATAGATAGATTTTTAACCAATAAGGGAATTAAGGGTTATGGGGAGCGGGCGGGTAAGTGGAGCTGAGTCCACGGCCAGATCAGCCATGATCTTGTTGAATGGCGGAGCAGGCTCGAGTGGCTAGATGGCCTACTCCTGTTCCTAATTCTTATGATCTTATGGGACAGTTTATAGGGAGCTTTACACTGTATCTAACCCGTGCTGTACCTGCCCTGGGAGTGTTTGATGGGACTGTGTAAAGGGAGCTTTACTCGGTATCTAACCCCTGCTGTACCTGTCCTCGGAGTGTTTGATGGGACAGTGTAGTGGGAGTTTTACTCCATATCGAAAGCATGCTGTACCTGCCCTGGGAGTATTTGATGGGATAGTGTAAAGGGAGCTTTACTCTGTATCTAACCCGTGCTGTACCTGCCCTGGCAGTGTTTAATGGGACCGTGTAAAGGGAGCTTTACTCTGTATCTAACCCGTGCTGTACTTTTCCTGGGAGTGTTTGATGGGACAGCGCAGAGGGAGTTTTACTCTGTATCTAACCAGTGCTGTACCTGCCCTGGGATTATTTGATGGGACAGTGTAGAGGGAGCTTTCCTCTGTATCTAACCAGTGAAGTACCTGCACTAAAAGTGTTTGTTGGGACAGTGTAGAGGGAGCTTTACTCTGTATGGAACCTGTGCTCTACCTGCCTTGGGGGCATTTGATGGGACAGTGTAGTGGGAGCTTTATTCGATATTTAAAGCATGCTGTACCTGCCCTGGGAGTGTTTGATGGGACAATGTAGAGGGAACTTTACTCTGTATCTAACCCGGGCTGTACCTGCCCTGCGAGTGTTTGATGGGACAATGTTGAGGGAACTTTACTCTGTATCTAACCCGGGCTGTACCTGCCCTGCGAGTGTTCAACGGGACAGTGTAAAGGGAGCTTTACTCTGAATCAAACCGGTGCTCTATCTGCCCTGGGAGTGTTTGATCGGGCAGGGTAGAGGGAGCTTTAGTCTGTATCTAACCCGTGCTGTACCTGCCCTGGCAGTGTTTAATGGGACCGTGTAAAGGAAGCTTTACTGTGTATCTAACGTGTGCTGTACCTGATCCGGGAGTATTTGATGGGACAATGTAGTCAGAGATTTATTCTGTATCTAACCAGTGCTGTACCTGCCCTGGGAGTGTTTGATGGGGCAGTGTGGAGGGAACTTTACTCTGTATCTAACGCGTGCTGTACCTGGCCTGGGAGTGTTTGATGGGACAGTGTAGAGGGAGCTTGACTCTATGTAACCCATGCTGCACCTGCCCTGGGATTATTTGATGGGACAGTGTAGAGCGAGCTTTACTCTGTATCTAACCCGCGCTGTACCTGCGCTGTGAGTGTTTCATGGGACAGTGTAGAAGGAGTTTTACTCTGTATCTAACCCCACGCTGTACCTCCCCGGGAGTTTTTGATGTGACAGAGTAGAGGGAGCTTTACTCTGTATCTAAACTGTGTTGTACCTGCCCTGGGAGTGTTTGATGGGACAGAGTAGAGGGAGCTTTAGTCTGTATCAAAACCGTGCTGTATCTGCCCTGGGTGTGTTTGATGGGACAGTTTAGAGGGAGCTTTAGACTGTATGTTAGAAACATAGAAACATAGAAAATAGGTGCAGGAGTAGGCCATTCGGCCCTTCGAGCCTGCACCGCCATTCAATGAGTTCATGGCTGAACATGAAACTTCAGTACCCCATTCCTGCTTTCCCGCCATACCCCTTGATCCCCCTAGTAGTAAGGACGACATCTATCTATAGACAAGTTTGCAGTCAGTTTTTATGTTCCCGGCAAGCTTCCTCTCGTACTCTATTTTTCCCCTCCCAATTAAACCCTTTGTCCTCCTCTGCTGAATTCTAAATTTCTCCCAGTCCTCAGGTTTGTTGCTTTTTCTGACCAATTTATATGCCTCTTCCTTGGATTTAGCACTATCCTTAATTTCCCTTATTAGCCACGGTTGAGCTACCTTCCCCTTTTTATTTTTACTCCAAACAGGGATGTAGAATTGTTGAAGTTCATCCATGTAATTTTTAAATGTTTGCCATTGCCTATCCACCGTCAACCCTTTAAGTATCATTCGCCAGTCTATTCTAGTCAATTCACGTCTCATACCATCGAAGTTACCTTTGCTTAAGTTCAGGACCCTAGTCTCTGAATTAACTGTGTCACTCTCCATCTTAATAAAGAATTCCACCATATTATGGTCACTCTTCCCCAAGGGGCCTCACACAACAAGATTGCTAATTAGTCTTTGCTCATTACACATCACCCAGTCTAGGATGGCCAGCCCTCTAGTTGGTTCCTCGACATATTGGTCCAGAAAGCCATCCCTAATACACTCCAGGAAATCCTCCACCGTATTGCTACCAGTTTGGTTGGCCCAATCTATATGTAGATTAAAGTCACCCATGATAACTGCTGTACCTTTATTGCTCATATCCCTAATTTCTTGTTTGATGCTGTCCCCAACCTCACTACCACTGTTTGGTGGTCTGTACACAACTCCCACTAGTGTTTTCTGCCCTTTGGTATTCCGCAGCTCCACCCATACAGATTCCACATCGTCCAAGCTAATGTCCTTCCTTACTATTACCTTCCCTTGGTGTGTTTGATGGGACAGTGTAGAGGGAGATTTACTCTGTGTCTAACCCGTGCTGTACCTGCCCTGGTATTGTTTGATGGAAGCGTGTAGAGGGAGCTTCACTCTATAACTAACGCCCTGCTGTACCTGCCGTGGAAGTGTTTGATGGGACAGTGTAGAGGGAGCTTTACTCTGTTTCTAACTCTGTGCTGTACCTGCTTTGGGATTGTATGATGGGACAGTGTAAATGGTGCTTTACTCTCTATCTAACCCGTGCTGTACCTGCCCTGAGAGTGTTTGATGGGACTGTGTAGAGGGAGCTGTACTCTGTATCTAACCAGTGTTGTACTTGTCCTGGGATTGTTTGATGGGACAGTTTAGAAGAAGCTTTGTTCTATATCTAACCCTGTGCTTTATCTGCCCTGGGAGTGTTTGATGGGAAAGTGTAGAGGGAGCTTTACTCTCTATCTAACCTGTGCTGTTCCTGCCATGGGAGAGATTGATGGGACAGGGAAGAGGGAGCTTTACTCTGTATCTAACCCGTGCTGTACCTGTCCTGTGAGTGTTTGATGGGACAGTGTAGAGGGAGCTTTACTCTGTATCTAACCCGTGCTATACCTGACCTGGGACTATTAGATGGGTAAGTTTAGAGGGAGCTTTACTCTGTATTTAACTCGTGCTGTACATAGCCTGGGAGTGTTTGATAGGACAGAGCAGAAGGAGCTTTACTCTGTATCTAACCCATGCTGTACCTGTCCTGTGAGTGTTTGATGACACTGTAGAGTGAGCTTTACTCTGTATATCACCTGTGCTGTACCTGCCCTGGGAGTTTTTGATGGGACAGTGTAGAGGGAGCTATACTCCATATTTAACCAGTGCTGTACCAGCCTTGGGAGTGTTTGATGGGAAGGTGTAGAGGGAGCTTTACCCTGTATCTAACCCATGCTGTACCTGCACTGGGAGTGTGTGATGGAACAGTGTAGAGGGAGCTTTACTCTGTATCTCACCCGTGTTGTACCGGCAATGAGAGTGTTTAATGGGAAAGTGTAGAGGGAGCTTTACTCTGTATCTAACCTGTGCTGTACCTGGCATAGGAGGATTTGATGGGTCGGTGTAGAGGGAGCTTTACTCTTTATCTAACTCGTGCTATACCTGCCCTAGGAGTGTTTGATGGGTCGGTGTCAAGATAGCTTTACTCTGTCTCTAACCCGTGTTGTACCTGCTCTTGGAGTGTTTGATGGGACAATGTAGAGGGAACTTTACTTTGTACGTAACACGTGCTGTACCTGCCCCGGGAGTGTTTGATGGGACAGTTTAGAGGGAGCGTTATTCTTTATCTAACTCGTGCTATACCTGCGCTGGGACTGTTTGATGGGACAGTGTAGAGGGAGCTTTACTCTGTATCTAACCCATGCTGTACCTGCCCTGGGAGTGTGTGATGGAGCAGTGTAGAGGGAGCTTTACTCTGTATCCAACCCGTACTGTACCTGGCCTAGGAGTGTTTGATGGGTCGGTGTAGAGGGAGCTTTAAACTGTCTCTAATCCGTGCTGTAACTGCTCTGGGAGTGTTTAATGGGACAGTGTAGAGGAAGCTACACGATGTATCTAATCTGTTCTGCACCTGACCTGGGAGTGTTTTATGGGACAATGTAGAGTGAGCTTACTCTGTATGTAGCCCGTGCTGTACCTGCCCTTGGAGAGCTTGATGGGACAGTGAGAGGGAGCTCTACTCTGTATCTAACCTTTGCTGCACCTGCCCTGGGAGTGTTTGATGGGACAGTGAAGAGGGTGCTTTACTCTGTATCAAACCCATGCTGTAGCTGTCCTGGGAGTATTTGATGGGACAGTGCAGAGGGAGCTTTACTCTGTATCTAACCCGTGCTGTACCTGCCTTGGGAGTGTTTAATAGACAGTGTCAGGGTGCTTTACTCTGTATCTAAACCATGCTGTACCTATTCTGGGAGTGTTTGATGGGAGAATGCAGCGGGAGCTTTACTCTGTATCTAACTCGTACTGTACCTGTCCTTGGAATGTTTGATGGGACAGTGCAGAGGGAGCTTTACTCTGAACTCAACCCATGCTATACCTTCCCTGGGATTGTTTGACGGGGCAATGCAGAGGGAGCTTTGCTCTGCATCTAACGTGTATTGTACCTGTCCGGAAGTGTTTGATGGGACTGTGTAGCGGGAGATTTACTTGGTATCTAACCTGTGCTGTACTTGCCCTGGGAATGTTTGATGCGACAGTGTAGAGGAAGCTTTACTTTGTATTGGACACGTGCTGAACCTGCCCTGGGAGTGTCTGATGGGACAGGGTAGAGGGAGTTTTACTCTGTACCTAACCCGTGCTGTACCCGCCCTGTGAGTATTTGATGGGACAGTGTAGAGGGATCTTTACATCTGCATCTAACCCGTGCTGTTCCTGCCCTGGGTGTGTTTGACAGGAAGTCCATTAGAAGATGAGAAGGAGGATTTAATAATGGGAAATGTGGAAATGTCTGAGACATTAAACAATTATTTTGCTTCGGTCTTCACAGTGGAAGACACAAAAACCATGCCAAAAATTGCTGGTCACGGGAATGTGGGAAGGGAGGACCTTGAGATAATCACTATCACTAGGGGGGTAGTGCTGGACAGGCTAATGGGACTCAAGTTAGACAAGTCACTGGTCCAGATGGAATGCATCCCAGGGTATTAAAAGAGATGGCGGAAGTTATAGCAGATGCATTCGTTATAATCTACCAAAATTCTCTGGACTCTGGGGAGGTACTAGCAGATTGGAAAGCAGCTAAGGTAACGCCTCTGTTTAAAAAAGGGGGAAGACAAAAGGCAGGTAACTATGGGCCGGTTAGTTTAACATCTGTAGTGGGGAAAATGCTTGAAGCTATCATTAAGGAAGAAATAGCAGGACATCTAGATAGGAATAGTGCAATCAAGCAGACGCAACATGGATTTATGAAGGGGAAATCATGTTTAACTAATTTACTGGAATTCTTTGAGGATATAACGAGCGTGGTGGATAGAGGTGTACCGATGGATGTGGTGTATTTAGATTTCCAAAAGGCATTCGATAAGGTGCCACACAAAAGGTTACTGCAGAAGATAAACGTACGCGGAGTCAGAGGAAATGTATTAGCATGGATAGAGAATTGGCTGGCTAACAGAAAGCAGAGAGTCGGGATAAATGGGTCCTTTTCGGGTTGGAAATCGGTGGTTAGTGGTGTGCCACAGGGATTGGTGCTGGGACCACAACTGTTTACAATATACATAGATGACCTGGAAGAGGGGAAAGAGTGTACTGTAACAAAATTTGCAGATGACACAAAGATTAGTGGGAAAGCAGGTTGTGTAGAGGACACAGAGAGGCTGCAAAGAGATTTAGATAGGTTAAGCAAATGGGCTAAGGTTTGGCAGATGGAATACAATGTCGGAAAATGTGAGGTCATCTACCTTGGAAAGAAAAACAATAAAAGGGAATATTATTTGAATGGGGAGAAATTACAACATGCTGCGGTGCAGAGGGACCTTGTGCATGAATCCCAAAAAGTTAGTTTGCAGGTGCAGCAGGTAATCAGGAAGGCGAATGGAATGTTGGCCTTCATTGCGAGAGGGATGGAGTATAAAAGCAGGGAGGTCCTGCTGAAACTGTATAGGGTATTGGTAAGGCCGCACCTGGAGTACTGCGTGCAGTTTTGGTCACCTTACTTAAGGAAGGATATACTAGCTTTGGAGGAGGTACAGAGACGATTCACTAGGCTGGAGATGAGGGGGTTACCTTATGATGATAGATTGAGTAGACTGGGTCTTTACTCGTTGGAGTTCAGAAGGATGAGGGGTGATCTTATAGAAACATTTAAAATCATGAAAGGGATAGACAAGATAGAGGCAGAGAGGTTGTTTCCACTGGTCGGGGAGACTAGGACTAGGGGGCACAGCCTCAAAATACAGGGGAGCCAATTTAAAACCGAGTTGAGAAGGAATTTCTTCTCCCAGAGGGTTGTGAATCTGTGGAATTCTCTGCCCAAGGAGGCAGTTGAGGTTAGCTCATTAAATGTATTCAAATCACAGATAGAGAGATTTTTAACCAATAAGGGAATTAAGGGTTATGGGGAGCGGGCGGGTAAGTGGAGCTGAGTCCATGGCCAGATCAGCCATGATCTTGTTGAATGGCGGAGCAGGCTCGAGTGGCTAGATGGCCTACTCCTGTTCCTAATTCTTATGTTCTTATGGGACAGTTTATAGGGAGCTTTACACTGTATCTAACCCGTGCTGTACCTGCCCCGGGAGTGTTTGATGGGACCGTGTAAAGGGAGCTTTACTCTGTATCTAACCCCTGCTGTACCTGCCCTGGCAATGTTTAATGGGACCGTGTAAAGGGAGCTTTACTCTGTATCTAACCCGTGCTGTACTTTTCCTGGGAGTGTTTGATGGGACAGCGCAAAGGGAGCTTTACTCTGTATCTAACCAGTGCTGTACCTGCCCTGGGATTATTTGATGAGACAGTGTAGAGGGAGCATTACTCTGTATCTAACCAGTGCTGTACCTGCCCTGGGAGTGTTTGATGGTACAGTGCAGAGGGAACTTTACTGTGTATCTAACACATGCTGTACCTGCCCTGGGAGTGTTTGATGGGACAGTGTAGAGGGAGCTTTACTCGACATCTAACCCGTGCTGTACCTGCACTAAAAGTGTTTGTTGGGACAGTGTAGAGGGAGCTTTACTCTGTATGGAACCTGTGCTCTACCTGCCTTGGGGGCATTTGATGGGACAGTGTAGTGGGAGCTTTATTCGATATTTAAAGCATGCTGTACCTGCCCTGGGAGTGTTTGATGGGACAATGTAGCGGGAACTTTACTCTGTATCTAACCTGGGCTGTACCTGCCCTGCGAGTGTTCAACGGGACAGTGTAAAGGGAGCTTTACTCTGAATCAAACCGGTGCTCTATCTGCTCTGGGAGTGTTTGATCGGGCAGGGTAGAGGGAGCTTTAGTCTGTATCTAACCCGTGCTGTACCTGCCCTGGCAGTGTTTAATGGGACCGTGTAAAGGAAGCTTTACTGTGTATCTCACGTGTGCTGTACCTGATCCGGGAGTATTTGATGGGACAATGTGGAGGGAACTTTACTCTGTATCTAACGCGTGCTGTACCTGGCCTGGGAGTGTTTGATGGGACAGTGTAGAGGGAGCTTGACTCTATGTAACCCATGCTGCACCTGCCCTGGGATTATTTGATGGGACAGTGTAGAGCGAGCTTTACTCTGTATCTAACCCGTGCTGTACCTGCGCTGTGAGTGTTTCATGGGACAGTGTAGAAGGAGCTTTACTCTGTATCTAACCCCACGCTGTACCTCCCCCGGGAGTTTTTGATGTGACAGTGTAGAGGGAGCTTTACTCTGTATCTAAACTGTGTTGTACCTGCCCTGGGAGTGTTTGATGGGACAGAGTAGAGGGAGCTTTAGTCTGTATCAAAACCGTGCTGTATCTGCCCTGGGTGTGTTTGATGGGACAGTTTAGAGGGAGCTTTACACTGTATGTTACCCATGCTGTACCTGCCCTGGGAGTATTTGAAGGGATAGTGTAGAGGGAGCTTACTGTGTATCTAACCCCGTGCTGCACCTGCTCTGGGAGTGTTTGATGGTACAATGTAGAGGGATCTTTACTCTTTGTCTAACCCTGTTCTTTATCTGCCCTGGGAATGTTTGATGGGACAGTGTAGAGGGAGGTTAGTTCTGTATTTAATGCCGTGCTGTACCTGTCCTGGAAGTGTTTGATGTGACAATGTAGAGGGAGCTGTACTCTGTATCTAACCAGTGTTGCACCTGTCCTGGGGGTGTTTGATGGGACAGTTTAGAGGGAGCTTTGCTCTGTATCTAACCCTGTGCTTTTTCTGCCATGGAAGTGTTTGATGGGACTGTGTAGAGGGAGCTTTACTCTGTATCAAACTCTGTGCTGTACCTGCCCTGGGAATGTTTGATGGGACAGTGTAGAGGGAGCTTCACTCTGTATCTAACCACGCGCTGTACCTGCCCTGGTATTGTTTGATGGGACAGTGTAGAGGGAAATTTACTCTGGATCTATTCCCGTACTGTACCTGCACTGGGTGTGTTTGATGGGACAGTGTAGAGGGAGCTTTACACTGTATGTAACCCATACTGTACCTGCCCTGGGAGTATTTGATGGGTCAGTGTCGAGGGAGCTTTACTCTAACCCTGTGCTGTACCTGCCCTGGGATTGTATGATGGGACAGTGTAGAGGGAGCTTTACTCTGTATCTAACCCCCTGTACCTGCCCTGGGAGTGTTTGATGGGACAGTGTAGAGGGAGCTTTAATCTGTATCTAACCCTGTGCTTTATCTGCCGTGGGAGTGTTTGATGGGACAGTGTGGAGGGAGCTTTATTCTGTATCTAACCCATGCTGTACCTGTCCTAGAAGTGTTTGATGTGACAGTGTAAATGGAGCTTTACTCTCTATCTAACCCCATGCTGTACCTGCCCTGAGAGTGTTTGATGGGACACTGTAGAGGGAGCTGTACTCTGTATCTAACTAGTGCTGTACCTGCCCCGGGAGCGTTTGATGGGACGGTGTAGAGGGAGTTTTACTCTGTATCTAACCCCGTGCTGTACCTGCCCTGGGAGTATTTGATGGGACAGTGGAGAGGGAGATTTACTCTGTGTCTAACCCGTGCTGTACCTGCCCTGGTATTGTTTGATGGGACAGTGTAGAGGGAGATTTACTCTGGATCTAAGCCCGTACTGTATCTGTTCTGGGAGTGTTTGATGAGACAGTGTAGAGTGATCGTTACTCTCTATCTAAACCGTGCTGTACCTGCCCTGGGTGAGTTTGATGGGACAATGTAGAGGGAGCTTTACACTGTATGTAACCCATACTGTACCTGCCCTGGGAGTATTTGATGGGTCAGTGTAGAGGGAGCTTTACTCTGTATCTAACTCTGTGCTGTACCTGCTTTGGGATTGTATGATGGGACAGTTTAGAGGGAGCTTTATTCTGTATCCAGCCACGTGCTGTACCTGTCCTGGAAGTGTTTGATGTGACAGTGTAAATGGTGCTTTACTCTGTATCTAACCCGTGCAGTACCTGCCCCGGGAGTGTTTGATGGGACCGTGCAGAGGGAGCTTTACTCTGTATCTAAACCATGCTGTATCTGCCCTGGAAGTGTTTGATGGGACAGTGTAGATGGAACTTTATTCTGTATTTAATCCCGTGCTGTACCTGTTCTGGAAGTGTTTGATGTGACAGTGTAAAGCGAGATTCACTCTCTATCCATACCGTGCTGCACCAGCCCTGGGAGTATTTGATGGGACAGTGTGGAGGGAGCTTTCCTCTGTGTCTAACGCGGAGCTGTACCTGCCCTGGGATTGTTTGATGGGCGCGTGTAGAGGGAGCTTCACTCTATATCTAATGTCCTGCTGTACCTGCCCTGGGAGTGTTTGATGGGACCGTGTAGAGGGAGCTTTATTCTCTATCTAACCAGTGCTGTACCTGCCCTGGGAGTGTTTGATGAGACAGTGTAGAGGGAGCTTTACTCTGTATCTAACCCTGTGTTATACCTGTCCTGGGAGTGTTTGACGGGACAGTGTAGAGGGAGCTTTACTCTGTATCTAACCCTGTGTTATCCCTGCCCTGTGATTGTTTGATGGGACAGTTTAGAAGAAGCTTTGTTCTGTATTTAACCCTGTGCTGTACCTGTCCTGTGAGTTTTTGATTGGACACTGCAGAGGGAGCTTTACTCTATATCTAACGCCGTGCTGTATCTGCCCTGGAAGTATTTGAAGGGACAGTGTCGAGGTAGCTTGAGTCTGTATCGAACCCCGTGCTCTACCTGCCCTGGGAGTGTTTGATGAGACAGTGTGGAGGGAACTTTACTATGTATCTAACCCGTGCTGTATCAGCCCTTGGAGTGTTTGATGGGACAGTGTAGAGGGAGCTTTATTCAGTATCTAACCCCGTGCTGTACCTGTCCTGGAAGTGTTTGATGTGATCGTGTAAAGGGAACTTTACTCTGTATCTAACTAGTGCTGTACCTGCCCCGGGAGTGTTTGATGGGACAGTGTAGAGGGAGCTTTACTCTGTATTTAATGCCGTGCTGTACCTGCCCTGGAAGTATCTGATGGGACAGGTAGCTTTACTCTGGATCTAACCCCGTGATGTACCTGCCCTGGGTTTGTTTGATGGGACATGGTCGAGGGAGCTTTACTCTGTATCTAGCAAGTGTTGTATCTGTCCTGGGAGTGTTTGATGGGACAGTTTAGAGAGAGCTTTGCTCTGTATCTAACCCTGTGCTTTATCTGTCCTGGGACTGTTTGATGGGACAGTGTAGAGGGAGCTTTACTATATGTCTAACCCGTGCTGTACCTGCCCTGGGAGTGTTTGATGGGACAGCGTAGAGTGAGATTTACTCTGTATCTAACCCTGTGCTCTACCTGCCCTTGGAGTGTTTGATGAGAGAGAGCTTTACTCTGTATCTAACTCTGTGCTGTATCTGCCCTGGAATTATTTGATGGGACAGTGTAGAGGTAGTTTTACTCTGTATCTAACCCCGTGCTGTACCTGCCCTGGGAGTGTTTGATGGGACAGTGTAGAGGGAGCTCTACTCTATCGAACCCCGTGCTGTACCTGCCCTGGGTTTGTTTGATGGGACATGGTAGAGGGAGCTTTACTCTGTATCTAGCCAGTGTTGTATCTGTCCTGGGAATGTTTGATGGGACAGTTTAGAGGGAGCTTTGCTCTGTATCTAACCCTGTGCTTTATCTGCCCTGGGACTGTTTGATGGGACAGTGTAGAGGGAGCTTTACTATGTATCTGACCCGTGCTGCACCTGCCCTGGGAGTGTTTGATGGGACAGCGTAGAGTGAGCTTTACTCTGTATCTAACCCGTGCTGTACTTGCCCTGGGAGTATTAAATGGGACAGTGTAGAGGGAGCTTTACTCTGTATCTAATCCCGTGCTGTACCTGCCCTGGGAGTTTTTGATTGGACACTGCAGAGGGAGCATTACTCTGTATCTAACGCCATGCTGTACCTGCCCTGGAATTATTTGATGGGACAGTGTAGAGGTAGTTTTACTCTGTATCTAACCCCGTGCTGTACCTGCCCTGGGAGTGTTTGATGGGACAGTGTAGAGGGAGCTCTACTCTGTATCTGACTCTGTGCTGTCCCTGCCCTGGGAGTGTTTGACAGGACAGTGTAGAGGGAGCTTTACTCTGTATCTAACCCATGCTGTACCTGCCTTGGGAGTGTTTGATGGGACAGCGTAGAGTGAGCTTTACTATGTATCTAACCCTGTACTTTATCTGCCCTGGGACTGTTTGATGGGACAGTGTAGAGGGAGCTTTACTCTGTATCTAAACCATGCTGTACCTGCCCTGGGAGGGTTTGATGGGACAGTGTCGAGGGAGTTTTACTCTGTATCTCACCCCGTGCTGTAACTGCCCTGGGAGTATTTGATGGGACAGTGTAGACGGAGCTTTACTCTGTATCTAACTCTGTGCTGTCACTGCCCTGGGAGTGTTTGACAGGACAGTGTAGAGGGAGCTTTACTCTGTATCTAACCCATGCTGTACCTGCCCTGAGAGTGTTTGATGGGACAGCGTAGAGGGAGCTTTACTCTGTATCTAACCCGTGCACTACCTGCCCTGGGAGTGTTTGATGGGATAGTGTCGAGGGAGCTTTACACTGGTTCTAACACCGCACTTTACCTGTCCTGGGAGTGTTTGATGAGACAGTGTAGAGGGGGCTTTACTATGTATCAAAATGGTGCAGTACCTGCCCTGGGTGTGTTAGATGGGACAGTCTAGAGGGAGATTTATTCTGTATTTAACCCCGTGCTGTACCTGCCCTTGAAGTGTTTGACGGGACAGTGTAGAGGGAGCTTTACTCTGTATCTAATCCCGTGCTGTACCTGCCCTGGGAGTTTTTGATTGGACACTGCAGAGAGAGCATTACTCTGTATCTAACGCCGTGCTGTACCTGCCCTGGAATTATTTGATGGGACAGTGTAGAGGTAGTTTTACTCTGTATCTAACCCCGTGCTGTACCTGCCCTGGGAGTGTTTGATGGGACAGTGTAGAGGGAGCTCTACTCTGTATCTGACTCTGTGCTGTATCTGCCCTGGCAGGGTTTGATGGGACATGGTAGAGGGAGCTTTACTCTGTTTCTAAACCATGCTGTATCTGCCCTGGCAGGGTTTGATGGGACAGTGTAGAGGGAGTTTTACTCTGTATCTAACCTCGTGCTGTACCTGCCCTGGGAGTATTTGATGGGACAGTGTAGAGGGAGCTTTACTCTGTATCTAATTCTGTGCTGTCCCTGCCCTGGGAGTGTTTGACAGGACAGTGTAGAGGGAGCTTTACTCTGTATCTAACCCATGCTGTACCTGCCCTGGGAGTGTTTGATGGGACAGCGTAGAGGGAGCTTTACTATGTATCTAACCCATGCTGTATCAGCCCTTGGAGTGTTTGATGGGACAGTGTAGAGCGAGCTTTATTCAGCATCTAACCCCGTGCTGTACCTGTCCTGGAAGTGTTTGATGTGATCGTGTAAAGGGAACTTTACTCTGTATTTAACGCCGTGCTGTACCTGCCCTGGGACTGTTTGATGGGACAGTGTAGAGTGAGATTTACTCTGTATCTAACCCTGTGCTCTACCTGCCCTGGGAGTGTTTGATGGACAGTGTAGAGGGGGCTTTACTCTGTATTTAACGCCATGCTGTACCTGCCCTGGGAGTGTTTGATGGGACAGTGTCGAGTGAGCTTTACTCTGTATCTAACCCATGCTGTACCAGCCCTTGGAGTGTTTGATGGGACAGTGTCGAGGGAGCTTTGCTCTGTATCTAACCCTGTGCTTTATCTGCCCTGGGACTGTTTGATGGGACAGTGTAGAGGGAGCTTTACTCTGTATCTAAACCATGCTGTACCTGCCCTGGGAGTATTTGATGGGACAGTGTAGAGGGAGCTTTACTCTGTATCTAACTCTGTGCTGTCACTGCCCTGGGAGTGTTTGACAGGACAGTGTAGAGGGAGCTTTACTCTGTATCTAACCCATGCTTTACTGCCCTGGGAGTGTTTGATGGGACAGCGTAGAGGGAGCTTTACTCTGTATCTAACCTGTGCACTACCTGCCCTGGGAGTGTTTGATGGGATAGTGTAGAGGGAGCTTTACACTGGTTCTAACACCGTACTTTACCTGTCCTGGGAGTGTTTGATGAGACAGTGTAGAGGGGGCTTTACTATGTATCAAAATGGTGCAGTACCTGCCCTGGGTGTGTTAGATGGGACAGTCCAGAGGGACATTTATTCTGTATTTAACCCCGTGCTGTACCTGCCCTTGAAGTGTTTGACGGGACAGTGTAGAGGGAGCTTTAGTGTTTATGTAACCCGTGCTGTACCATCCCTAGGAGTATTAGATGAGATACTGTCGAGGGAGTTTTAATCTGTATCTAAACCCGTGCTGTACCTGTCCCTGGAGTTTTTGATTTGACACTGCAGAGGGAGCTTTACTCTGTATCTAACGCTGTGCTGTATCTGCCCTGGAAGTATTTGAAGGGACAGTGTAGAGGTAGCTTTACTCTGTATGTAACCAGTGCTGTACCTGCCCTGGGTGTGTTTGATGGGACAGCGTAGAGTGAGATTTAGTCTGTATCGAACCCCGTGCTCTACCTGCCCTAGGAGTGTTTGATGAGACAGTGTGGTGGGTGCTTTACTATGTATCTAACACGTGCTGTACCTGCCCTGGGAGTGTTTGATGTGATAGTGTAAAGGGAACTTTACTCTGTATTTAACGCCGTGCTGTACCTGCCCTGGGACTGTTTGATGGGACAGTGTAGAGGGAGCTTCACTATGTATCTGACCCGTGCTGCACCTGCCCTGGGAGTGTTTGATGGGACAGCGTAGAGTGAGATTTACTCTGTATCTAACCCTGTGCTCTACCTGCCCTGGGAGTGTTTGATGGGACAGTGTAGAGGGAGCTTTGCTCTGTATCTAACCCTGTGCTTTATCTGCCCTGGGAATGTTTGATGGGACAGTGTAGAGGGAGCTTTACTATGTATCTGACCCGTGCTGCACCTGCCCTGGGAGTGTTTGATGGGACAGCGTAGAGTGAGATTTACTCTGTATCTAACCCTGTGCTCTACCTGCCCTGGGAGTGTTTGATGAGACAGTGTAGAGGGGGCTTTACTATGTATCTAATCCGTGCTGTACCAGCCCTTGGAGTGTTTGATGGGACAGTGTAAAGGGAGCTTTGCTCTGTATATAACCCTGTGCTTTATCTGCCCTGGGACTGTTTGATGGGACAGTGTAGAGGGAGCTTTACTCTGTATCTAACTCCGTGCTGTACCTGCCCTGGGAGTGTTTGATGGGACAGTGTCGAGGGAGTTTTAATCTGTATCTAATCCCGTGCTGTACCTGCCGTGGGAGTTTTTGATTGGACACTGCAGAGGGAGCTTTACTCTGTATCTAACGCCGTGCTGTACCTGCCCTGGAAGTATTTGATGGGATAGTGTAGAGGCAGTTTTACTCTGTATCTAACCCCGTGCTGTACCTGCCCTGGGATTGTTTGATGGCCGCGTGTAGAGGGAGCTTCACTCTATATCTAATGCCCTGCTGTCCCTGCCCTGGGAGTGTTTGATGGGACAGCGTAGAGTGAGATTTACTCTGTACCTAACCCTGTGCTCTACCTGCCCTGGGAGTATTTGATGAGACAGTGTGGAGGGAGCTTTACTATCTATCTAACCCGTGCTGTACCTGCCCTGGGAGTGTTTGATGGGACAGTGTTGAGGGAGCTTTACTCTGTATCTAACTCTGTGCTGTCCCTGCCCTGGGGGTGTTTGACAGGACAGTGTCGAGGGAGCTTTACTCTGTATCTAACCCTGTGCTGTACCTGCCCTGGGAGTGATTGATGGGACAGTGTAGAGGGAGCTTTACTATATATCTAACCCGTGCTGTACCTGCCCTGTGAGTGTTTGATGGGACAGTGTAGAGTGAGATTTACTCTGTATCTAACCCTGTGCTCTACCTGCCGTTGGAGTGTTTGATGAGAGAGAGCTTTACTCTGTATCTAACTCTGTGCTGTATCTGCCCTGGAAGTGTTTGATGGGACCGTGCAGAGGGAGCTTTACTCTGCATCTAACACCGCGCTGTACCTGCCCTGGAAATGTTTGATGGGACAGCGTAGAGGGAGCTTTACCCTGAATCTAACCCCTGCTGTACCTTCCCTGGGAGTATTTGATGGGACAGTGTAGAGTGAACTTTACTCTGTATCCAACCAGTGCTGTACGTGCCCTGGGAGTGTTTGATGGGACAGTGTCGAGGGAGTTTTAATCTGTATCTAATCCCGTGCTGTACCTGCCCTGGGAGTTTTTGATTGGACACTGCAGAGGGAGCTTTACTCTGTATCTAACGCCATGCTGTACCTGCCCTGGAAGTATTTGATGGGATAGTGTAGAGGTAGTTTTACTCTGTATCTAACCCCGTGCTGTATCTGCCCTGGGAGTGTTTGATGGGACAGTGTAGAGGGAGCTTTACTCTGTATCTAGCCAGTGTTGTATCTGTGCTGGGAGTGTTTGATGGGACAGTTTAGAGGGAGCTTTGCTCTGTATCTAACCCTGTGCTTTATCTGCCCTGGGACTGTTTGATGGGACAGTGTAGAGGGAGCTTTACTATGTATCTGACCCGTGCTGGACCTGCCCTGGGAGTGTTTGATGAGACAGTGTCAAGGGAGTTTTACTCTGTATCTAACCCCGTACTGCACCTGTCCTGGGAGAGTTTGATGAGACAGTGTAGAGGGAGCTTTGCTCTGTATCTAAACCGTGCTGTACCTCCCCTGGGTGTGTTTGACGGGACAGTGTAGAGGGAGCTTTGCTCTGTATCTCACCCTGTGTTATACCTGCCCTGGGATTGTTTGATGGGACAGTTTCGAGGGAGCTTTACTCTGTATCTAACCCTGTGTTATACCTGCCCTGGGAATGTTTGATGGGACCATGTAGAGGGAGATTTATTCTGTATCGGACCCTGTGCTGTCCCTGCCCTGTGAGTTGGTGATGGGACAGTATAGAGGGAGATTTGCTCAGTCTCTAACC
Organism: Pristiophorus japonicus; assembly: GCF_044704955.1. Classification (NCBI taxonomy): domain Eukaryota; kingdom Metazoa; phylum Chordata; class Chondrichthyes; family Pristiophoridae; genus Pristiophorus; species Pristiophorus japonicus. Next base: position 55,234,697 of record NC_091997.1, read on the forward strand.
CCATGCTGTACCTGCCCTGGGAGTGTTTGATGAGACCGTGTAGAGGGAGCTTTACCGTAGAATTTACCAATTTTTCGCAAAGATTCCTGGTACCTTTCCCCTGCAGAGGAGAAGAATCCCTTTCTGGACTTTTAAAATGGAAGGAAAAACTTTGGGACACAAATGAGTTTAAAGGAGCAGACGAGGCCTGCAGGGTATAAAAGGGTATGCGTTCATGGAGACCCAACCCGCCCAGTGTTTGGACTCATAGGAAAGGAAATTTAATTTGGAACTATCTGCCAGAAAGTTTGAAATCCTAAAGTGCACATGGAAGAAACTACGAACTTTGATCGAATTTGGGATTTTCAAAGATGAATGTTGGGTCTGCAAGAAAAGGGGTGGAGTCAATCTCTAAAGGGTTAGTTTGGACATTGGAGCTAATCAAATTGTCTGGGAACTGTTTACCCTCGAAACCTGTCCCTGGAAGACATTTACATTTTAACAATCGACCACGGAAGAAACATTATCCATCCCACCCAGAGGACCCAAATGTCACATACATATTCCAACACCTTTTCAACAGGCATAGAAATATCTGGCTCAGGCCAGACTAGCACAATGGACGAGAGCTAAAAGCCTATCAAAGCCAGATTAAAACCACTTCATGAAGTTTCAGTTAGCTGGGCTGCAAAATTGAAACAAAGAGCTGGGCCAGATTTGGTGGGAGATATCTCATATATATTCCCAGTTTTACAAGGAAAAGGGTGCAGACACAAGCAGCCGGAGCTGGGGAGTGAAGAAATGGAGCAGTGAAGGAAACTACTAGAAATCATGAAGGACCGACCGAGCACGAGGCCCACGAAACGGAAGGTTGTCAGCAACCAAATTGACATCCCGGGCGACCACAACCAGCGAAACGACCAACCGAAACCAACTCAGCAAAAACCAAAGAATTGACATTTATTTCCACTCTACAATCTACTTCTGAACGACCAATGGGTGAGAAATTACCAAAAAGGACTAACTAAAACTATTCCAAACCAAAGAAAGTGGGTACTTACCCCATACATCCAGAACGCAACTTACCGCATCAATGGATGCACCCCAACTGAAGACTACGCAATCCGAAGTACTCTCCTCCGTCCTGGGTACAGCTCGCCTAGAAGGCCATGTGCAGCGAACCCCGAAACCACGATTCACCGGCAACTGTCTAAAGGGATTGGTGAGCATAGCCCCTGAACCCCCCAGAGCTATAACTTAGTTAGTTAAGGGAATTGGGAGGGGGAAGGCTGGGATAACTTGTGTAAATGTATCTGCATTCTCTTCTTAACCAATTTAGAGTTTAAGCTGTATTCTTTTCGCCACAGGCTGTATTTTGACAATTTATTCAATGTGTTGTACCCCTCAGTGTGTATTGTTATGTGTGTGTTATTAAAGGTGTGCCTTTTACTTCCTTTTAAACACAATAAAGCCATACCTGCTTCCTACCTTGAAACCGATTGTCTGTCCAAGTCTGTCACAGTCCCTTCATAATTCTAGTGTCTAGAACCAAGGGTGTGGGGGCGATTCAAAACTGCTCATCTAAGGTCAGAAGGGAAAGCTGACCCCCTGCAAACTACCCCTTACACATGGCGACCCAGATGGGACACTGGTACGTGATAAGAGAGAGACTGGTTTCAGGAAGAGAAGCAAAATGGAAGAGGGGATTTACTCGTATGTGTTTAAGAGGGTAAATGTGGCTAAGGAGTGGGTACTCGATCTATTGTATGCTGAGCGTCCAGAAGATGCAGCAGCTCAATGGACCGAGAGCAAGGACCATAAAAAGTCAATAGAGAAGGCCATTTGGCTAATTTGCCTTCAGCGACAGGTCCGGCTTCTAGATGAGGGGAATGAGAAATTAAAGGAAGTATTGAGGCAGGCAGAAGAGGTGTCCAGTGCAAGGGCCACAGTCGGGGAAAGGCTGTGGACAGAGGTGGGACAGTTAAAGGAAAGTAGAGAGCTCACTAAAGAAAGGTACAAAACTCAATTGGACCTTTTACAGTGTCAGATTATTGAAGCCAAGAATAGCGAACTTGCATTGCGGGAAGAGAATTCCTGCTTCGCCAAGCAAGTTCAAGAGTATGGGGAGAGGGTGAGAGACATTCAGGTAGCCTATAAGGTAGTCAGTACTAGGGAATTTGAGGCAGGAGACCACGGCCCCTGTCAGCAGCAGATCCAAAGCTTGAACCTTGCTCTATCCCGGGCTAAAGGCATGGTGTGCCTGATAAACCCGGGTTTAGCCCAGGAACACCTGGTTGGGTAAGGAGAAACCCCTCAGTCACTGCCTGCAGCTCCCAGGAATTGCCCGGGGCAGCAGGGGTGTCAGCCAGAGTGCAGGGCAGGCAAGGATTGCGAACTACCAACACCGGCAGCCCCGAGTTTTAACTCGGCTTGGCAGCAGGGGGAAGAGGGCGAGCCAATACAAGGGCCGGAACCAGGGCCAATGCACCCGGTCCGGCAGCAGAAGTTTGGCCCGACTGGCACCAATGGGGCAGCAGGACCCCTAGAAAGCAACTTCGTAGTCCCCCACGACACCCAAAAACTGAGGGCTATGATAGGCCACCTAGGTAAGCTCACCCAATAGGGGGATCCCTCAGTACACTTCCTGGAAGTGGAACACACAGGGGATATTAACGGGTGCGATGATTCAGAGCAGGCTAAGCTGTTGCTCTTCTCACTAGACACCAAGCTGTGCCATTCCCTCTCTGCAGACAGCAGAAAGGGGCGAAACACGTACGCTACGGTTAAGGAGGAGGTTCTAGAGGCCATGGGTATGAACGACGGGAGTCCTTTCTCCCGAGTGGACAAGACAGTGCAGCTCTATGGGGAGACTCCACAGGCTTTCACCGACAGGTTATGGCCGGTCTACGAAAGGGCCTGTAGTGGGGTTCTTGACCGGGCCCACCTGAACCCTAACGATCTGGCTCACTTTCTCCGCAGCTTGGTGGCAAAAGCTTACCTGGAGTAAAGGCAAAAGCCCAGGTCTGGTTCGATCCAAGCGATCCCAGAACCACCGAGGAGACAGTGGTCAGACAGTTGACCCTGGCTTACCGGAACGGTGGAGGGACAGAGGAGCCCTCCTCTAAAGGGAAGGTCCATGAGATTAAACCCAGTCAAGGCAAGAGAGTGTGGCATCTGGAAGGTGGGAACCCTCCCCACAAAGGGGGCGAGTGTTTTGGGTGTGGGAAAACTGGAGGAAGGACTGTAGGAACCCCTGGAAAGAGACTAAGGGAAAGGCCACTCCAGCCTCAGCCCGTAAGGCCGGGGCAGGAACATCCGACTCATATGAGACACTCGTAGCCGCCCTACAGACACTTATAAACGGACAGGGAGCAGTAGCTACCGCAACCGGGACAGTAGCCGGTACGGTAAAACCCTCTGCTCCAACCCACCCAGATGCATGACTAGAGCCAGCGCAGCCTGTGTACCTGTGTTCCCTAGAGTACGATGCCTGGAAGAGACCGTGTGTTACGATGAAGGTGGAGAAAGTGAAAGGGACCTACCTGCTAGATACCGGTGCTTCCAGCACCCTTGTATATGCAGATAACCCAGCTACCTCACCTCTATCGAACGGGGTCAAGTACAGTCTCGTGGGGTTCACAGGCAATGAGCAAACTGGTTCGTTTTCCATCCCGCTCACCATTCAGTTAGGGACACTCAAAACCAAATGGAAGTGTGTCCTGATGAAATGGGAGCAGGAGGGAAAAGGGATCCTGGGGGCTGATTTTATCATTTGCCACCAGATTCTCGTGGATCTCAGGAACCACTGTCTATGGGGAGCCATAGGGACAGACAAGGAAAATGAGATGGCGGTGATCCCAGAAAAAGGGGCCAAGGGAACGTTGTGTACCGTGAAGCCAAAGGAGGGTTATGACTTGGAATTACTGGTCAGTAACACCCCAGTGGAGTACCAGGCATATGTACGGGCACACCTTGTAGCATTCGCCACCCACAAACATGACTGTGGTAGGGTAACGGGGGTGGAAGTTAGTATAGAAGGGGATCCCATGACCCGACCACAAAAGCAATATGACTTCCCCAGGGAGGCAGAGGCAGACCTGACAACGGCGCTAGGATCACTGGTAGAGCAAGGGGTGTTAAGACCGATAGCTACCCATGTGAACTCTCCACTGTGGCCGGTTAAGAAACCGGACAACTCATGGAGGGCTACCGTGGACTATCGAGTACTAAATAAGAATATCCCTGCCTGTGCACCCACTGTAGCAGCCGTAGCGGACCTCATAGGGAGTATTCCAGCATCTGCGACCACTTTCACGGTGCTGGACATTTCAAATGGGTTCTGGTCCATTCCTTTAAAATGGGAGGACCAGTACAAGTTCGCCTTTACCTTTAAGGGCCAACAATACACGTGGAACTGTCTTCCCCAAGGCTTCCACAACAGTCCCAGCATTTTTCACCAATGCATGGCGAACTGTTTAAAGGACTTTAGCAGACCCCAGCAGTTGGTGCAGTATGTGGATGACCTGCTCCTGTTCACCGATCAGGGGGAGGAGCAAGGCCCACTGCTGGCTGAGCTGCTAAAAGAAGAAGGATTTGAAGTAAACCCCAAGAAGGCACAGATCGGCCAGAAGGAAGTCAAATTCCTGGGGCTGACTATGCGCGCTGGGGAAAGGGCCATAGACAAGGCTAGAAGGGAGGCAGTACAGGAGTTACCAGCCCTCAACACAGTGACAGGGGTAAGGTCCTTTCTATGACTCACCGGGTACTGCAGAGACTTCATTGAGGATTATGCAGCCACCGCAGCCCCTCTGCTCAGGCTCCTACACAAGGGGGTAGAGTGGGACTAGGATGAGGGTTGCGAGGCGGCATTTAATCAGCTCAAGAAGGACTTGCAGACCGCGCCAGCGGGGACAGTTTGAGCTCAGTGCTGCTTCAAGAGCGGCACGGCCAGCTGAGGCCGGTGGTTTACTCCTCCAGGATCCTCACAGATGTGGAGAAGGGGTACGCCAACTGTGAGAGACACCTCCTAGCCGCACATTGGGCAGTGAAAAGATCCTTGATCTTCACAGGAGGGTCTCCTCTAACACTCCTAACCCACCACACACCTACTCAGATGCTCCTAGATGGGAGGATTAAGGACGGGACGGTGAGCAGTGCCCGCATTGCTCCATGGACCCTGCTCCTCTCCCAGATGGACCTCAGAGTAGAAGGCCCCCGCGGGCCAAGGCTCGCAGCCAACCTAATCTACCCATGGAAAGCCCACAGGTGCTCCATAGAAGGGGTATGGGAGGTAAACATTGGCCTACGGGCGGGGTTACACCCTACAGGCCGGGACATCTACGTGGACGGGTCCAGCACGGTATCTGCTGGCGAGCGACTCACCAGGTGTGGAGTCTATGACCCAAGGGCAGGTATTGCCCTGGCAATCAAGCTCCCCAGCACCATGAGCGCCCAGCATGCTGAACTGTCCGCCGTAATGTACGTGGTGACCCATCCCGAGGAATTCCCTACCCCGTACACGATTTGCTCGGACAGTATGTTCACCTGCAATTCGTGTACGGAGTACCTGGCTATCTGGTCCCGTCGCGGATACACGTCCGCTGACGGAAGACCCCTGGCAATCAAGCCCCTGCTGGAGAAAATCATGACAGTGGTGGGGGAAGAAGGAGAGGTCTACATACATAAGGTGAAGGCCCATTCAAAAACCGAACCCTGTGCAGAGGGAAACCAACAGGCTGACAAACTGGCCAAAGAAGGTGCCCGCACGGGAAAGTTCTGGGACCCCTATGACACCAGCCGCATAGCAGCGATCAAGAATAATAACAGGGCAGCAGAGAGTACAGGGATAGCCTTGGCCCCGGACTTAAAAACAGTTCCGGCACAGGACCCAGTTCTGAAAGCTGTCCTGAACGCGCTAGCTAGAGGAGAGAGAGTAGAAGGTCCGTACGGCACAGCAGCCATTACCGTTAAGGAAGGCATGCTGTTTAAAGAGGGACAATGGGTCATGCTGCAGCAGCACCAGAGGGAATTCCTAAAACTGGCCCATGAGGGTCCAGGAGCAGGACATCCCGGGCCTGAGACCACCTGGCAACGGGTGGAACAGGCAGGATGGTGGCCGGGACTCAGGGAGGACGTCCGCGAGTTCTGTGCGAACTGCCTGGTGTGTGCTGCGAACAACCCTGACCCCCAGAAAAGGAAGGTGTCCCTAGGACACGTCAGGAGGGTAGAGGGACCATGGCAGTCAATCCAAATTGACTACATCGGGCCCCTACCCACTGCCAAGGGAGGCTACAAATACTGCTACAATTACTACAAATGATATCCTAAGTGGTATGGTATCACAGGGGAGAATGTAGAATACTGAAATAGTGTTCTCAAAATGTGTTGAAGCCTTCCCCTGCCGAACAGCCACCGCACTAGGGATAGCTAAGATTCTAGTGAGGGAAGTGTTCTCCCGGTGGGGACTCCCACAGTATGTGTAGTCGGACCAGGGGAGCCATTTCACCGGGCAGGTAATGCAGGCAACCCTTAAGGTGCTTGGCATTGAGGGGAAATGGCACGTTGCCCACAACCCACAGTCATCGAGTATTGTGGAGCGTTTAAACCGCACCATCAAAGAAAGGTCACAAAAGGAGACAGGAGACTCACCCCAAAAGTGGGTGGAGGTCTTACCGTTGGTCCCAATGGGGATCCGAGCCAGCCAGTCAAAGAGCACGGGGTATTCCCCATACAAGCTCATGGCTGGCCGGATCATGCGGACACCCACCCATGTTCTAGCCCCGGTGCTCACAGAAGGTCAGCTCAGAGAGGTGAACCAGGACCGGTTTTTCAGGAACACCTCAAACAGATTCACTGGCAGGCTGCTAGTAACATGGGCAGACAGCTTTGGAGTAACCGATTGCTGCTAGAATCCAGCAAACACCACGAATGGGAGATAGGGGACCAGGTCATGGTGAGGAACTATGCTCGGATAGGGGTTTTTGAAGCATTATATATGGGGCCATACAGCATTGTGGACAAGGCAAGCCCGATGGTCTATACCATACAGCTGCCCCGCTGTACTAAGTGGTTCCACATCAACCAGTGCAAGCTGTACAACCCAGGGTCAGCCAAGCACAGAGGGCAGCCGGGAGGTATGAACCGTCCTCAGGACAGGGACCTTCCGTTGGCCGCCCCCGACGGTGGAAGGGCCACAGGGAATGTGGCAGGCTCAGAAACCGTGCCTATAGGGGCAGTGAATTGCAGTACTGGAGGGGCTATCCCACCCATCGTTTGGGATTTGGACGCACCCCCAGTAACCCAAGCCCTGAGAAGGACCCTCCGTACACCACGGCCAAAGATACCGTGGTCACCGGCATCTGAGCCTCAGCGATTCTACCCTAGGAGAAGGGCAGCCCGACAGGAAAGGCCAAAGGTCAGAAGTACAGAGGCCGCTCAGAATAGGGACCCCCAGCCAGCCGCCTCCAGCGGTGAGGGTCTCACAGGAGCAGTAGCAACAAGCTGTCCCAGAGACAAGTGTCTCCAGCTCATCGGCTGCGGGGAAACTCTCGCATCCAGGCGACTATCAGGCCGCACAAGGCATGGGCCTGACACGGATTAACCAGGCCACCCGGAGACGGGTGGCGGTTGTACATAGCTCTAATTTTTAATTTAAGGCAGCTGACTGCACCGTTTTACATTTTAAGTTTAGTTTAGAATTAAGGTTAATGTTGCAGTTATGTTTAGGTGATTGTTTTGAGTTTGTGTTGTGTGTCAGCCAGCCTGAGAGCAGTTCTCAAGGGCAGGATCCAGACATTACCGGGTGATGGACAAACCTCAGGAGATCAATTGATGTTGTTTAATTTTAATCTATGTTTTTTACTTCTGTAATATCGTTGCCTACATGCTGGTGAATATAATGTAATTGAAATGAAATGTAACTGTGCTGAAATGCAATTGTAGTGATTGAACCCCCTCCAAGCTGGGAGGGTGTAAATGTAAAAAGTTTGTACCTGTAAAGGGAAAAGTGTTTATCTATGGTGATGTTGCACAAGTGTAATGCATATTTTGGGTATTAGTTTATCTCTTGGGGAAGGTTATCTCTTGGGAGTCAGGAACTTTGCTCACCTGGAAGATGATACCCTAAGTGATATGGTATCACAGGGGGGAATGTAGAATTTACCAATTTTTCGCAAAGATTCCTGGTACCTTTCCCCTGCAGAGAAGAATCCCTTTCTGGACTTTTAAAATGGAAGGAAAAACGTCGGGACACAAATGAGTTTAAAGGGGCAGACGAGGCCTGCAGGGGATAAAAGGGGATGCATTCATGGAGACACCCCCACCCCCAGTGTTTGGACTCATAGGAAAGGGAATTTAATTTGGAACTATCTACCAGAAAGTTTGAAATCCTAAAGTGCACATGGAAGAAACTATGAACTTTGATCGAATTTGGGATTTTAAAAGATGAATGTTTGGTCTGCAAGAAAAGTGGTGGGGTCAATCTCTAAAGGGTCAGTTTGGACATTGGAGCTAATCAAATTGTCTGGGAACTGTTTACCCCCGAAACCTGTCCCTGGAAGACATTTACATTTTAACAATCGACCACGGAAGAAACATTAACCACCCCACCCAGACGACCCAAATGTCACATATATATTCCAACACCTTTTCAACAGGCATAGAAATATCTGGCTCAGGCCAGACTAGCACAATGGACGAGAGCTAAAAGCCTATCAAAGCCAGATTTAAACCACTTCATCAAAGTTTAGCTGGGCCAGATTTCGTGGGAGATAACGAAGCCATTTTGGGATATATCTATTCCCAGTTTTACAAGGAAAAGGGTGCAGACACAAGCAGCCAGAGCTGGAGAGTGAAGAAATGGAGTAGTGACGGAAACTACTAGAAATCATCAAGGGCCGACCGAGCACGAGGCCCACGAAATGGAAGGTTGTCAGCAACCAAATTGACAACCCGGGCGACCACAACCAGCGAAACGACTAACCGAAACCAACTCAGCAAAAACCGAAGAATCGACATTTATTTCTACTCTACAATCAACTTCTGAACGTCCAACGACTGAGAAATTACCAAAAAGGACTAACTAAAATTATTCCTAACCAAAGAAAGTGAGTACTTATCCCATACATCCAAAACGCAACTTGCCGCATCAACGGATGCACCCCAACTGAAGGTTACGCAGTCCGAAGTCCTCTCCTCCGTCCAGGGTACGGCTCGCCTAGACGGCCAAGTGCAGCAAACCCCGAAACCGTGATTCACCGGCAACTGTCTAAAGGGATTGGTGAGCATTGGCCTGAACCCCCAGAGCTATAACTTAGTTGGTTAAGGGAATTGGGAGGGGGAGGCTGGGATAACTTGTGTAAATGTATCTGCATTCTCTTCTTTACCCCGTTTAGAGTTTGAGCTGTATTCTTTTCGCCACAGGCTGTATTTTGACATTTTATTCAATGTGTTGTACACCTCAGGGTGTATTGGTATTACTATTCTGTGTGTTTTATTAAAGGTGTGCCTTTTACTTCTTTTTAAACACAATAAAGCCATAGCTTGAAACCAATTGTCTGTCCAAGTCTGTCACAGTCCCTTCATAATTCCAGTGTCTAGAACCAAGGGTATGGGAGCGATTCGGAACCGCTCGTATAAGGTCAGAAAGGAAAGGTGACCCCCTGAAAATAACCCCTTACATTACTCTGTATCTAAACCGTGCTGCACCTACCCTGGGAGTGTTTGATGGGACAGTGTAGAGGGAGCTTTACTCTGTATCTAACCCTGTGCTGTACCTGTCCTGGGAGGGTTTGATGAGACAGTGTAGAGGGAGCTTTACTCTGTATCTAACCCCGTGCTGTACCTGTCCTGGGAGGGTTTGATGAGACAGTGTAGAGGGAGCTTTACTCTGTATCAAAACCGTGCTCGAAGTGTCCTGGGAGTGTTTGATGGGACAGTGTAGAAGGAGCTTTACCGTGTATGTAACCCGTGCTGTACCTACCCTGGGAGTTTTTGATCGGGCAGTGTAGAGGGAGCTTTACTCTGTATTTAACCCTGTGCTGTACCTGCCCTGGGAGTGTTTTCTGGGACAGTGTAGAGGGAGCTTTGCTCTGTATCTAACACCCTGCTCTACCTGTCCTGGGAGTGTTTGATGGGGCAGTGTAGAGGGAGCTTTACTCTGTATCGAACCCCGTGCTGTACCTGCACTGGGAGCTGTTGATGGGACAGTGTAGAGGGAGCTTTACTCTGTATCTAACCACATGCTGCAACTGCCCTGGGAGTGCTTGATGGGACAGTGTAGAGGGAGCTTTACTCTGTATGTAACCCGTGCTGTACCTGCCCTTCGAGTATTTGATGGGCAGTGTAGAGGGAGCTTTACTCTGTATCTATTCCCGTGCTGTACCTGCCCTGGGAGTGCATAATGGGGCAGTGTAGAGGGAGATTGACTCTGTATCTAACCCGTGGTGTACCTGCCCTGGGAGTGTTTGATAGGACAGTGCAGAGGGAGCTCTACTCAGTATCTAAACTGTGATGTACCTGCCCTTGGAATGTTTGATGGGACAGTGAAGAGGGAGCTTTACTCTGTATGTAACGCATGCTGTACCTGCCCTGAAAGTGTTTGATGGGACAGTGTAGAGCGAGCTTTACTCTGTATCTAACCCTGTGCTCTACCTGCCTTGGAAGTGTTTGATGGGACATTGTAGAGGGAGCTTTACTCTGTATGTAACCCATGCTGTACCTGCCCTGGGAGTGTTTGATGGGACAGTGTAGAGGGACCTTTACTCTATATCTATTCCCATGCTGTACCTGCCGTGGGAGTTTTTTTTTGATGGGACAGTGTAGAGGGAGCTTTACTCTGTGTCTAACCCGAAGCTGTACCTGCCCTAGGTGTGTTTGATGGACCGTGTAGAGGGAGCTTTACTCTGTATCTAATCTGTGCTGTACCTGCCCGAGGAATGTTTGTTGGGACACAGTGTAGAGGGAGCTTTACTCTGTATCAAATCGTGCTGTACCTGTCCTGGGAGTATTTAATGGGACAATGTAGAGGGAGCTTTTCTCTGTATCTAACCAGTGCTCTCCCTGTCTTGGGAGTGTTTGATGGGGCTGTGTAGAGGGAGCTTTACTGTGTCCAACCTTATGCTGTACCTGCCCTGGGAGTGTTTGATGGGACAGTGTCGAGGGAACATTACTCTGTATCAAAACTGTACTGTACCTGCCCTGGGTGTCTTTGAATTAACAGTGTAGAGGGAGCTTTTCTCTGTCTATAACCCGTGCTGTACCTGCCCTGGGAGTGTTTGATGGGACAGAGTAGAGGGAGCTTTACTGTGTAACTCACCCCGTGCTATACCTGTCGTGGGAGTATTTAATGGGACAGTGTAGAGGGAGCTTTACTCTGTATTTAACTCTGTTGTCCCTGCCCTGGAAATGTTTGATGGGACAGCGTAGGGGGAGCTTGACTCAGTATATAACCCCTTGCTGTTCCAACCCTGGGAGTTTTTGATGGGACAGTGGAGAGGGTGCTTTACTCTGTATCTAACCCTGTGCTGTACCTACCCTGGGCGTGTTTGCTGGGACAGTGTAGAGGGAGCTTTGCTCTGTATCTAACACCCTGCTGTACCTGCCCTGGGAGTGTTTGATGGGACAGTGTAGAGGGAGCTTTTCTCTGTATCTCACCAGTGCTCTACCTGTCCTGGGAGTGTTTGATGGGACAATGTAGAGGGAGATTTGCTCTGTAGATAACCCTGTGCTGTACCTGTCCTGGAAGGGTTTGATGAGACAGTGTAGAGGGAGCTTTACTCTGTACCTAAACCGTGCTGTACATGCCCTGGGTGTGTTTGAAGGGAAAGTGTAGTGGGAGCTTTTCTCTCTCTGTAACCCGTGTTGTACCTGCTCTGGAAGTGTTTTATGGGATAGCGTAAAGCGAGCGTTACTCTGTTTTCAATCCACGTGTTGAACCTTATCTTAGACTGTTTGATGGGACAGCGTTGAGCAAGCTTTTCTCTGTATGAAACACGTGCTGTACCTGCCCTGGGTGTTTTTAATGCGACAGTGTAGAGCGAGCTTTACTCTGTATATAACCAATGCTGTACCTGCCCTGGGAGTATTTGACATGATAGTGTACAGGGAGCTTTACTCTGTATCTAAACCGTGCTGTACCTGCCCTGGGAGTGTTTCATGGGACATTGTAGAGGGAGCTGTACTCTGTATCTAACCCGTGCCATACCTGCCATGGGAGTGTTTCATGGGCAGTTTAGAGACAGCTTTACTCAACCCTACTCCATGCTGTAGCTGCCCTGGGAGTGTTTGATGGAATACTGTTGAAGGAGCTATACTCAGTATCTAAACCGTGCTGTACCTGCCCTGGGAGTGTTTGATGGGACAGCGTTGATGGACTTTTCCTCTGTATCTAACCCCGTGCTGTACCTGCCCTGGGAGTGTTTGATGGGACAGTGTAGAGGGAGCTTTGCTCTGTATCTAACCCTGTGCTTTATCTGCCCTGGGAATGTTTGATGGGACAGTGTAGATGGAGCTTTACTCTGTATCTAACCCCATGCTGTTCCTGCACTGGGAATGTTTGATGGGACAGTGTAGAGGGAGCTTTACTCCGTATTTAACCAGGGCTGTACCTGCCCTGGGAGTGTTTGATGGAACAGCGTAGGGGGAGCTTTACTCTGTATCTAACACGTGCTGTATCTGCCCTGGGAGTGTTTGATGGGACAGTGTAGAAGGAGATAAACTTTGTATCTAATATTTGCTGTACCTGCCCTAGGAGTGTTTGATGGGACAGTGTAGAGGGAGCGTTAGCCTGTATCTAGCCAGTGCCGCACCAGCCCTGGGAGTGTTTGATGGAACAGAATGAGCTTTACTCTGTATCTAATCCCGTGCTGTACCTGCCCTGAGAGTGTTTGATGGGACAGTGAAGAGGAAGATTTCCTCTGCATGTAACGCATGCTGTACCTGCCCTGGGAGTATTTGATGGGACAGTGTAGATGGAGCATTACTCTGGATCTAACCCGTGCTGTACCTGTCCAAGGAATGTTTGATGGGACAGTGTAGAGGGAGCTTTACGCTGTATCTAACCCATGCTGTACCTGCCCTGGGAGTGTTTGATGGGACAGTGCAGCAGAAGCTTTATTATATATCTAACCCCGTGCTGCACCTGTCCTGGGAGTGTTTGATGGGACCGTGTAGAGGGAGTTTTATTCTGCATCTAACCCTGTGCTGTACCTGTCCTATAATTCTTTAATTTGACATTGTACAGGGAGCTTTACTCTGTATCTAAACCAAGCTGTACCTGCCCTGGGAGTGTTTGATGGGGCAGTGGAGAGGGAGCTTTACACTGTATCTAGCCCGTGCTTACCTGCCCTGGGAGTGTTTGATGGGACAGTGGAGAGGGAGCTTTACTCTCTATCTAAATCGTGCTGCACCTGTCCTGGGAGTGTTTGATGGGACATTGTAGAGGGAGCTTTACTCTGTATCTAACCCATGCTGTACCTGTCCTGGGAGTGTTTGATGGGACAGTGTCGAGGAAGCTTTACTCTGTATCTAACCCTGCGCTGTACCTGTCCTATAATTGTTTGATGTGACAGTGTACAGGGAGCTTTACTCTGTATCTAACCTGTGCTGTACGTGCCCTGGGAGTGTTTGATGGAACATTGTAGAGGGAGCTTTACTCTGAATCTAACCCCGTGCTGTACCTGCCCTGGTAGTTCTTGATGGGACAGTGGAGAGGGAGCTGTACTCTGCATCTAACTCGTGCTGCACCTGCCCTGGGAGTGTTTGATGGGACTGAGTAGAGGGGCCTTTACTCTGTATCTAACCTATGCTGTACCTGCCCTGGGAGTGTTTGATGAGACAGTGGAGAGGGAGCAAAAGTCTATATCTAACGCCGTGCTGTACCTGCCCCAGGAATGTTTGATGGGACAGTGTAGACGGAGCTTTACTCTGTATCTAGGCCATGCTGTACCTGCCCTGGGAGTGTTTGATGGGACAGGGTAGAGGGTGCTTTATTCTGTATCTAACATGTGCTGAATCTGCCCTGGGAGTGTTTGATGGGACTGTTTAGAGGGAGCTTTACTCTGTATCTAACCCGTGCTGTACCTGCCCGAGGAATGTTTGATAGGACAGTGTAGAGGGAGATTTACTCTGTATGTAACCAGTTCTGTACGTGCCCTGGGATTGTTTGAAGGGACAGTGCAGAGGAAGCTTTATTCTGTCTTTAAACACGTGCTGCACCTGTCCTGGGAGTGTTTGATGAGACACTGTCGAGGGAGCTTTACTCTGTATCTAAACCGTGCTGTACCTGCCCTGGGAGTGTTAGATGGGACAGTGTAGAGTGAGCTTTATTCTGTATCTAACCAGTGCTGTACCTGCCCTGGGAGTGTTTGATGAGACAGTGTAGAGAGAGCTTTACTCTGTATCTAAATCGTGCTGCACCTGTCCTGGGAGTGTTTGATGGGACAGTGTAGAGGGAGCTTTACTCTGTATCTACCCCATGCTGTGCCTGCCCTGCGAGTGTTTTATGGGACAGTGTAGAGGGAACATTACTCTGTATCTAACCCATGCTGTACCTCGACTGGGAGTGTGTGATGAGACAGTGCAGAGGGAGCTTTACTCTGTATCTTAACCATGCTGTACCCGCCCTGGGAGTGTTTGATGGGACATTGTAGAGTGAGCTTTACTCTGTCTGTAACCCATGCTGTACATGCCCTGGAAGTGTTTAATGGGGCAGTGTAGAGGGAGCTTTATTCTGTATCTAGGCTGTGCTGTACCTGCCCTGGGAGTGTTTGATGGGACAGTGTAGAGCGAGCTTTACTCTGTATCTAACCCTGCGCTGTACCTGTCCAATAATTGTTTGATGTGACAGTGTACAGGGAGCTTTACTGTGCATCTAACCTGTGCTGTACCTGCCCTGGGAGTGTTTGATGGGGCAGTATTGAGAGATCTTTACTCTATATCTACCCCATGCTGTACCTGATGTGGGAGTGTTTGATGGAACATTGTAGTGGGAGCTTTACTCTGAATCTAACCCCGGGAGTTTTTGATGGGACTGTGTAGAGGGAGCTTTGCTCTGTATCTAACCCTGTGCTTTATCTGCCCTGGGAATGTTTGATGGGACAGTGTAGATGGAGCTTTACTCTACGTCTAACCATGTGCTGTACCTGCCCTGGGAGTGTTTGATGGGACTGTGGAGAGGGAGCTTTACTCTGCATCTAACTCGTGCTGTACCTGCCCCGGGAGTGTTTGATGGGACTGTGTAGAGGTGCCTTTACTCTGTATCTAACCTATGCTGTACCTGCCCTAGGAGTGTTTGATGAGACAGTGTAGAGAGAGCTTTACTCTGTATCTAAATCGTGCTGCACCTGTCCTGGGAGTGTTTGATGGGACATTGTAGAGGGAGCTTTTCTTCTGTATGTGACCCATGCAGTACCTGCCCTGGGAGTATTTGATGGGACAGCGTAGAGGGAGCTTTACTCTGTATCTACCCCATGCTGCACCTGTCCTGGGAGTGTTTGATGGAACAGTGTAGAAGGAGCTTAACTCTGTATCT
The DNA here is from genome assembly GCF_044704955.1 of Pristiophorus japonicus. Taxonomy (NCBI): domain Eukaryota; kingdom Metazoa; phylum Chordata; class Chondrichthyes; family Pristiophoridae; genus Pristiophorus; species Pristiophorus japonicus. The sequence continues at coordinate 55,250,205 of NC_091997.1, forward strand.
AACGTGTGCTGTATCTGCCCTGGGAGTGTTTGATGGGACTGTTTAGAGGGAGCTTTACTCTGTATATAACCCGTGCTGTACCTGCCCGAGGAATGTTTGATAGGACAGTGTAGAGGGAGATTTACTCTGTATGTAACCAGTTCAGTACGTGCCCTGGGATTGTTTGAAGGGACAGTGCAGAGGAAGCTTTATTCTGTCTTTAAACGTGTGCTGCACCTGTCCTGGGAGTGTTTGATGAGACCGTGTGGAGGGAGCTTTATTCTGTATCTAGGCCGTGCTGTACCTGCCCTTGGAGTGTTTGATGTGACAGTGTAGAGGGAGCTTTACTCTGTATCTAACCTGTGCTGCACCTGCCCTGGGAGTTTTTGATGGAACAGTGTAGAGGGAGCTTTACTCTACATCTAACCATGTGCTGTACCTGTCCTGGGAGTGTTTGATGGGAATGTGGAGAGGGAGCTGAAGTCTGCATCTAACTCGTGCTGTACCTGCCCTGGGAGTGTTTGATGGGACTGTGTAGAGGGGCCTTTACTCTGTATCTAACCCGTGCTGTACCTGCCCGAGGAATGTTTGATGGGACAATGTAGAGGGAGATTTACTCTGTATGTAACCAGTTCTGTACTTGCTCTGGGATTGTTTGAAGGGACAGTGCAGAGGAAGCTTTATTCTGTCTTTAAACGCATGCTGCACCTGTCCTGGGAGTGTTAGATGGGACAGTGTCGAGGGAGCTTTATTCTGTGTCTAAGCAGTGCTGTACCTGCCCTGGGAGTGTTTGATGAGACAGTGTAGAGAGAGCTTTACTCTGTATCTAAATCGTGCTGCACCTGTCCTGGGAGTGTTTAATGGGACATGTAGAGGGAGCTTTACTCTGTATGTAACCCATACAGTACCTGCCCTGGGAGTATTTGATGGGACAGTGTAGAGGGAGCTTTACTCTGTATCTACCCCATGCTGCACCTGACCTGCGAGTGTTTGATGGAACAGTGTAGAAGGAGCTTTACTCTATCTAAATCCGTGCTGTACGTGCCCCGGGAGTGTTTGATGGGACAGTTATGAGGGAGATTTACTCTGAACCTAACCCTGTGCTTCATCTGCCCTGGGAATATTTGATGGGACATTGTAGAGTGAGCTTTACTCTATCTGTAACCCATGCTGTACCTGCCCTGGGAGTGTATGATGAGACAGTGTAGAGGGAGTTTTTCTCTGTATGTAACGCATGCTTTATCTGCCCTGGGAATGTTTGATGGGACAGTGTAGAGGGAGTTTTACGCTGTATCTAACCCATGCTGTTCCTGCCCTGGGAGTGTTTGATGGGACCGTGTAGAGGGAGCTTTATTCTGTATCTAGACCGTGCTGTACCAGCCCTTGGAGTATTTGATGGGACAGTGTAGAGGGAGGTTTACTCTGTATCTAACCCTGCGCTGCACATGTCCTATAATTGTTTGATGTGACAGTGTACAGGGAGCTTTACTCTGTATCTAACCTGTGCTGTACCTGCCCTTGGAGTGTTTGATGGGGCAGTGTAGAGGGAGCTTTACGCTGTATCTAACCATGTGCTGTACCTGTCCTATAATTGTTTGATGGGGCAGTGTACAGGGAGCTTTACTCTGTATCTAAACCAAGCTGTACCTGCCCTGGGAGTGTTTGATGGGACGGTGTGGAGGGATCCTTACTATTTATCTAACCCGTGCTGTGCCTGCCCTGGGAGTGTTTTATGGGACAGTGTAGAGGGAGCTTTACTCTGTATCTTAACCATGCTGTACCGGTCCTGGGAATGTTTGATGGGACATTGTAGAGTGAGCTTTACTCTGTATGTAACCCATGCTGTGCATTCCCTGGAAGTGTTTAATGGGGCAGTGTAGAGGGAGCTTTACTCTGCACCTAACCTGTGCTGTACCTGCCCTGGGAGTGTTTGATGGGACAGTGTAGAGGGAGCTTTGCTCTGTATCTAACCCTGTGCTTTATCTGCCCTGGGAATGTTTGATGGGACAGTGTAGATGGAGCTTTACTCTGTATCTAACCCCATGCTGTTCCTGCACTGGGAGTGTTTGATGGGACAGTGTAGAGGGAGCTTTACTCCGTATTTAACCAGGGCTGTATCTGCCCTGGGAGTGTTTGATGGAACAGCGTAGGGGGAGCTTTACTCTGTATCTAACACATGCTGTATCTGCCCTGGGAGTGTTTGATGGGACAGTGTAGAGGGAGCTTTACTCTGTATCAATCCCATGCTATACCTGCCGTGGGAGTGTTTGATGGGGCAGTGTAGAAGGAGATAAACTTTGTATCTAATATTTGCTGTCCTTGCCCTAGGAGTGTTTAATGGGACAGTGTAGAGGGAGCGTTAGCCTGTATCTAGCCAGTGCCGCACCAGCCCTGGGAGTGTTTGATGGGACAGTGAAGAGGAAGATTTCCTCTGCATGTAACGCATGCTGTACCTGCCCTTGGAGTATTTGATGGGACAGTGTAGATGAAGCATTACTCTGTATCTAACCCGTGCTGCACCTGTCCTGGGAGTGTTTGATGAGACACTGTGGAGGGAGGTTTACTCTGTACCTAACCTGTGCTGTACCTGCCCTGGGAGTGTTTGATGGGACAGTGTAGAGGGAGCTTTGCTCTGTATCTAACCCTGTGCTTTATCTGCCCTGGGAATGTTTGATGGGACAGTGTAGATGGAGCTTTACTCTGTATCTAACCCCATGCTGTTCCTGCACTGGGAGTGTTTGATGGGACAGTGTAGAGGGAGCTTTACTCCGTATTTAACCAGGGCTGTATCTGCCCTGGGAGTGTTTGATGGAACAGCGTAGGGGGAGCTTTACTCTGTATCTTAACCATGCTGTACCCGTCCTGGGAATGTTTGATGGGTCATTGTAGAGTGAGCTTTACTCTGTCTGTAACCCATGCTGTACATGCCCTGGAAGTGTTTAATGGGGCAGTGTAGAGGGAGCTTTACTCTGTATCTAACCCTGTGCTTTATCTGCCCTGGGAATGTTTGATGGGACAGTGTAGAGGGAGCTTTACTCCGTATCTAACACGTGCTGTACCTGCTCTGTGAGTGTTTGATGGGACAGTGAAGAGGAAGATTTCCTCTGCATGTAGCGCATGCTGGACCTGCCCTTGGAGTATTTGATGGGACAGTGTAGATGGAGCATTACTCTGGATCTAACCCGTGCTGTACCTGTCCAAGGAATGTTTGATGGGACAGTGTAGAGTGAGCTTTACGCTGTATCTAACCCGTGCTGCACCTGTCCTGGGAGTGTTTGATGAGACACTGTAGAGGGAGGTTTACTCTGTATCTAACCCCGTGCTGCACCTGTCCTGGGAGTGTTTGATGGGACAGTGTAGAGGGAGCTTTACGCTGTATTTAACCCTGTGCTGTACCTGTGCTATAATTCTTTAATTTGACATTGTACAGGGAGCTTTACTCTGTATCTAAACCATGCTGTACCTGCCCTGGGAATGTTTGATGGGGCAGTGGAGAGGGAGCTTTACACTGTATCTAGCCCGTGCTGTACCTGCCCTGGGAGTGTTTGATGGGACAGTGTAGAGGGAGCTTTACTCTGTATCTAGGCCCTGCTGTACCTGCCCTTGGAGTGTTTGATGGGACAGGGTAGATAGAGCTTTACTCTGTATCTCACGCGTGCTGTATCTGCCCTGGGAGTGTTTGATGAGACAGCGTGGAGGGAGCTTTACTCTGTATCTAACCCATGCTGTACCTGCCATGGGAGTGTTTGATGTCACCTTGTAGAGGGAGCTTTATTCTGTATCTAACCCCGCACTGTACCTGTCCGATAAGTACTTGATGTGACAGTGTACAAGGAGCTTTACTCTGTCTGTAACCCGTGCTGCACCTGCACTGGGAGTGTTTGATGGGGTAGTGGAGAGGGAGCTTTACTCTCTATCTAACCCGTGCTGTACCTGCCCTGGGACATTTTGATGGGTACGTGTCGAGGGAGCTTTACTCTGTATCTAACCCCGTGCTCTACCTGTCCTGGAAGTATTTGATGAGACAGTGTAGAGTGAGCTTTTCTCTGTATCTAAATCGTGCTGCACCTGTCCTGGCAATATTAGATGGGCAGTGCAGAGACAGCTTTACTCTGTACCTACTCCATGCTGTACCTGCTCCGGGAGTGTTTGATGGGACAGTGTAGAGGGAGCCTTGCTCTGTATCTAACCCTGTGCTTTATCTGCCCTGGGAGTGTTTGATGGGACAGTGTAGAGGGGCATTTACTCTATATCTAACCCCATGCTGTTCCTGTACTGGGAGTGTTTGTGGGACAGTGGATAGGGAGCTTTACTCTGTATTTAACCAGAGCTGTACCTGCCCTGGTAGTGTTTGATGGGACAGTATTGAAAGAGCTTTACTCTATATCTACCCCATGCTGCACCTGCCGTGGGAGTGTTTGATGGAACATTGTAGAGGGAGCTTTACTCTGAATCTAACCCCGTGCTGTACCTGCCCTGGGAGTTTTTGTTGGGACAGTGTAGCGGGAGCTTTACTCTGTATGTAACCATGTGCTGTACCTGCCCTGGGAGTGTTTGATGGGACTGTGGAGAGGGAGCTGTACTCTGCATCTAACTCGTGCTGTACCTGCCCCAGCAGTGTTTGATGGGACTGTGTAGAGGGGGCTTTACTCTGTATCTAACCCATGCTGTACCTGCCCTGGGATTGTTTGATGAGACAGTGGAGAGGGAGCAAAACTCTGTATCTAACGCTGTGCTGTACCTGCCCCAGGAATGTTTGATAGGACAGTGTGGAGGGAGTGATACTCAGTATCTAAACCGTGCTGTACCTGCCCTGGGAGTGTTTGATGGGACAGGGTAGAGGGTGCTTTATTCTGTATCTAACACGTGCTGTAATTGCCCGAGGAATGTTTGATGGGATAGTGTAGAGGGAGATTTACTCTGTATGTAACCAGTTCTGTACGTGCCCTGGGATTGTTTGAAGGGACAGTGCAGAGGAAGCTTTATTCTGTCTTTCAACGCGTGCTGCACCTGTCCTGGGAGTGTTTGATGAGACACTGTAGAGGGAGGTTTACACTGTATCTATCCCCATGCTGTACCTGCCCTCGGAGTGTTTGATGGGAACGTGTAGAGGGAGTTTTATTCTGCATCTAACCCTGTGCTGTACCTGTCCTATAATTCTTTAATTTGACATTGTACAAGGAGCTTTACTCTGTATCTAAACCATGCTGTACCTGCCCTGGGAATGTTTGATGGGGCAGTGGAGAGGGAGCTTTACACTGTATCTAGCCCATGCTTACCTGCCCTGCGAGTGTTTGATGGAACAGTGTAGAGGGAGCTTTACTCTGTATGTAACCCGTGCTGTACGTGCCCTGGGAGTGTTTGATGGGACACTGTAGATAGAGCTTTACTCTGTATCACACGCATGCTGAATCTGTCCTGGGAGTTTTGATGGGACAGCGTGGAGGGAGCTTTACTGTGTATCTAAATCGTGCTGCACCTGTCCTGGGAGTATTTGATGGGACAGCATAAATGGAGCTTTACTCTGTATGTAACCCATGCTGTACCTGCCCTGGGAGTATTTGATGGGACAGCGTAGAGGGAGCTTTATTCTGTATCTATCCCCATGCTGTACCTGTCCTCTGATGTTTAATGGGGCAGTGTAGAGGGATCTTTACTCTGTATCTAACCTGTGCTGTACCTGCCCTGGGAATGTTTGATGAGACAGTGTAGAGAGAGCTTTACTTTGTATGTAACCTATGCTGTACCTGTCCTAGGAGTGTTTGAAGGTACAGTGTGGAGGGAGCTTTACACTGTATCTAATCCTGTGCTGTACCTGTCCTATAATTCTTTGATAGGACAGTGTAGAGGGAGCGATACTCAGTATCTAAACCGTGCTATACCTGCCCCGGGAGTGTTTGATGGGACTGTGTAGAGGAAGCTTTATTCTGAATCTAACCCCGTGCTGTACCTGCCCTGGGATTGTTAGATGGGACAGTGTAGAGGGAGCTTTATTCTGTATCTAACCCCGTGCTGTACCTGCTCTGGGAGTGTTTGATGAGACAGTGTAGAGAGAGCTTTACTCTGTATCTAAATCGTGCTGCACCTGTCCTGGGAGTGTTTGATGGGACATTGTAGAGGGAGCTTTACTCTGTATGTGACCCGTGCAGTACCTGCCCTGGGAGTATTTGATGGGACAGCATAGAGGGAGCTTTACTCTGTATCTACCCCAAGCTGCACCTGCCCTGGGAGTGTTTGATGGAACAGTGTAGAAGGAGTTTACTTTGTATCTAACTCCGTGCTGTACCTGCCCCGGGAGTGTTTGCTGGCACAGTATAGAGGGAGCTTTTCTCTGTATGTAACGCATGCTTTATCTGCCCTGGGAATGTTTGATAGGACAGTGTAGAGGGAGCGATACTCAGTATCTAAACCGTGCTGTACCTGCCCCGGGAGTGTTTGATGGGACTGTGTAGAGGAAGCTTTATTCTGAATCTAACCCCGTGCTGCACCTGTCCTGGGAGTGTTTATTGGGACAGTGTAGAGGGAGCTTTACGCTGTATTTAACCCTGTGCTGTACCTGTCCTATAATTCTTTAATTTGACATTGTACAGGGAGCTTTACTCTGTATCTAAACCATGCTGTACCTGCCCTGGGAATGTTTGATGGGGCAGTGGAGAGGGAGCTTTACACTGCATCTAGCCCGTGCTGTACCTGCCCTGGGAGTGTTTGATGGGACAGTGTAGAGGGAGCTTTACTCTGTATCTAGGCCCTGCTGTACCTGCCCTTGGAGTGTTTGATGGGACAGGGTAGATAGAGCTTTACTCTGTATATCACGCGTGCTGTATCTGCCCTGGGAGTGTTTGATGGGACAGCGTGGAGGGAGCTTTACTCTGTATCTAACCCATGCTGTACCTGCCATGGGAGTGTTTGATGTCACCTTGTAGAGGGAGCTTTATTCTGTATCTAACCCCATGCTGTACCTCTACTGGGAGTGTTTGATGAGACAGTGCAGAGGGAGCTTTACTCTGTATCTTAACCATGCTGTACCCGCCCTGGGAGTGTTTGATGGGACATTGTAGAGTGAGCTTTACTCTGTATCTAACCCCGTGCTGTACCTGCCCTGGGAATGTTTGATGGGACAGTGTAGAGTGAGCTTTACACTGTATCTAACCCATGCTGTTCCTGCCCTGGGAGTGTTTGATGGGACCGTGTAGAGGAAGCTTTATTCTGTATCTAGGCCGTGCTGTACCTGCCCTGGGAGTGTTTGATGGGACAGTGTAGAGTGAGCTTTACTCTGTATCTAACCCTGCGCTGTACCTGTCCTATAATTGTTTGATGTGACAGTGAACAGGGAGCTTTACTCTGTATCTACCCCATGCTGTACCTGCCGTGGGAGTGTTTGATGGACCATTGTAGAGGGAGCTTAACTCTGAATCTAACCCCGTGCTGTACCTGCCCTGGGAGTTTTTGATGGGATAGTGTAGAGGGAGCTTTACTCTGTATCTAACTCCGTGCTGTACCTGCCCCGGGAGTGTTTGATCGGACAGTGCAGAGGGAGCTATACTCAGTATCTGAACCGTGCTGTACCTGCCCTGGGTGTGTTTGATGGGACAGTTATGAGGGAGATTTACTCTGTATCTAACCCTGTGCTTCATCTGCTCTGGGAATGTTTGATGAGACAGTGCAGAGGGAGCTTTACTCTGTCTGTAACCCATGCTGTACTTGCCCTGGAAGTGTTTAATGGGGCAGTGTAGAGGGAGCTTTACTCTATCAAACCCCGTGCTGTACCTGCCCTGGGAGTGTTTGATGGGACAGTGTAGAGGGAGTTTTTCTCTGTATGTAACGCATGCTTTATCTGCCCTGGGAATGTTTGATGGGACCGTGTAGAGGGAGCTTTATTCTGTATCTAGGCAGTGCTGTACCTGCCCTTGGAGTGTTTGATGTGACAGTGTACAGGGAGCTTTACTCTGTATCTAACCTGTGCTGTACCTGCTCTTGGAGTGTTTGATGGGGCAGTATTGAGAGATATTTACTCTATATCTACCCCATGCTGTACCTGCCGTGGGAGTGTTTGATGGAACATTGTAGAGGGAGCTTTACTCGGAATCTAACCCCGTGCTGTACCTGCACTGGGAGTTTTTGATGGGACAGTGTAGAGGGAGCTTTACTCTACGTCTAACCATGTGCTGTACCTGCCCTGTGAGTGTTTGATGGGACTGTGGAGAGGGAGCTGAAGTCTGCATCTAACTCGTGCTGTACCTGCCCCGGGAGTGTTTGATGGGACTGTGTCGAGGGGCCTTTACTCTGTATCTAACCCGTGCTGTACCTGCCATGGGAGTGTTTGATGTCACCTTGTAGAGGGAGCTTTATTCTGTATCTAACCCCGTGCTGTACCTCTACTGGGAGTGTTTGATGAGACAGTGCAGAGGGAGCTTTACTCTGTATCTTAACCATGCTGTACCTGCCCTGGGAGTGTTTGATGAGACAGTGGAGAGGGAGCAAAACTCTGTATCTAACGCCGTGCTGTACCTGCCCCAGGAATGTTTGATGGGACAGTGTAGAGGGAGCTTTCCTCTGTATCTAGGCCATGCTGTACCTGCCCTGGGAGTGTTTGATGAGACAGGGTAGAGGGTGCTTTATTCTGTATCTAACGTGTGCTGTATCTGCCCTGGGAGTGTTTGATGGGACAGTGCAGAGGGAGCTTTATTCTGTCTTTAAACGCGTGCTGCACCTGTCCTGGGAGTGTTTGATGAGACACTGTAGAGGGAGCTTTACTCTGTATCTAACCAGTGCTGTACCTGCCCTGGGAGTGTTTGATGAGACAGTGTAGAGAGAGCTTTACTCTGTATCTAAATCGTGCTGCACCTGCCCTGGGAGTGTTTGATGGAACAGTGTAGAAGGAGCTTTACTCTGTATCTAATCCCGTGCTGTAGCTGCCCTGAGAGTGTTTGATGGGACAGTGAAGAGGATGATTTCCTCTGCATGTAACGCATGCTGTACCTGCCCTGGGAGTATTTGATGGGACAGTGTAGATGGAGCATTACTCTGGATCTAACCCGTGCTGTACCTGTCCAAGGAATGTTTGATGGGACAGTGTAGAGGGAGCTTTACGCTGTATCTAACCCATGCTGTACCTGCCCTGGGAGTGTTTGATGGGACAGTGCAGCAGAAGCTTTATTATATATCTAACCCCGTGCTGCACCTGTCCTGGGAGTGTTTGATGGGACCGTGTAGAGGGAGTTTTATTCTGCATCTAACCCTGTGCTGTACCTGTCCTATAATTCTTTAATTTGACATTGTACAGGGAGCTTTACTCTTTATCTAAACCAAGCTGTACTTGCCCTGGGAGTGTTTGATGGGGCAGTGGAGAGGGAGCTTTACACTGTATCTAGCCCGTGCTTACCTGCCCTGGGAGTGTTTGATGGGACAGTGGAGAGGGAGCTTTACTCTCTATCTAAATCGTGCTGCACCTGTCCTGGGAGTGTTTGATGGGACATTGTAGAGGGAGCTTTACTCTGTATCTAACCCATGCTGTACCTGTCCTGGGAGTGTTTGATAGGACAGTGCAGAGGAGCTTTAGTCTGTATCTAACCCTGTGCTTTATCTGCCCTGGGAATGTTTGATGGGACAGTGTCGAGGAAGCTTTACTCTGTATCTAACCCTGCGCTGTACCTGTCCTATAATTGTTTGATGTGACAGTGTACAGGGAGCTTTACTCTGTATCTAACCTGTGCTGTACCTGCCCTGGGAATGTTTGATGGAACATTGTAGAGGGAGCTTTACTCTGAATCTAACCCCGTGCTGTACCTGCCCTGGTAGTTCTTGATGGGACAGTGGAGAGTGAGCTGTACTCTGCATCTAACTCGTGCTGCCCCTGCCCTGGGAGTGTTTGATGGGACTGAGTAGAGGGGCCTTTACTCTGTATCTAACCTATGCTGTACCTGCCCTGGGAGTGTTTGATGAGACAGTGGAGAGGGAGCAAAAGTCTATATCTAACGCCGTGCTGTACCTGCCCCAGGAATGTTTGATGGGACAGTGTAGACGGAGCTTTACTCTGTATCTAGGCCATGCTGTACCTGCCCTGGGAGTGTTTGATGGACAGGGTAGAGGGTGCTTTATTCTGTATCTAACATGTGCTGTATCTGCCCTGGGATTGTTTGATGGGACTGTTTAGAGGGAGCTTTACTCTGTATCTAACCCGTGCTGTACCTGCCCGAGGAATGTTTGATAGGACAGTGTAGAGGGAGATTTACTCTGTATGTAACCAGTTCTGTACGTGCCCTGGGATTGTTTGAAGGGACAGTGCAGAGGAAGCTTTATTCTGTATCTAAACCATGCTGTACCTGCCCTGCGAGTGTTTTATGGGACAGTGTAGAGAGAGCTTTACTCTGTATCTAACCCATGCTGTACCTCGACTGGGAGTGTGTGATGAGACAGTGCAGAGGGAGCTTTACTCTGTATCTTAACCATGCTGTACCCGCCCTGGGAGTGTTTGATGGGACATTGTAGAGTGAGCTTTACTCTGTCTGTAACCCATGCTGTACATGCCCTGGAAGTGTTTAATGGGGCAGTGTAGAGAGAGCTTTACTCTGTATGTAACGCATGCTTTATCTGCCCTGGGAATGTTTGATGGGACAGTGTAGAGGGTGCTTTACACTGTATCTAACCCATGCTGTACCTGCCCTGGGAGTGTTTGATGGGACAGTGTAGAGTGAGCTTTACTCTGTATCTAACCCTGTGCTGTACCTGTCCAATAATTGTTTGATGTGACAGTGTACAGGGAGCTTTACTGTGCATCTAACCTGTGCTGTACCTGCCCTGGGAGTGTTTGATGGGGCAGTATTGAGAGATCTTTACTCTATATCTACCCCATGCTGTACCTGATGTGGGAGTGTTTGATGGAACATTGTAGTGGGAGCTTTACTCTGAATCTAACCCCGGGAGTTTTTGATGGGACAGTGTAGAGGGAGCTTTGCTCTGTATCTAACCCTGTGCTTTATCTGCCCTGGGAATGTTTGATGGGACAGTGTAGATGGAGCTTTACTCTACGTCTAACCATGTGCTGTACCTGCCCTGGGAGTGTTTGATGGGACTGTGGAGAGGGAGCTTTACTCTGAATCTAACCCCGTGCTGTACCTGCCCTGGGAGTTTTTGATGAGACAGTGTAGAGAGAGCTTTACTCTGTATCTAAATCGTGCTGCACCTGTCCTGGGAGTGTTTGATGGGACATTGTAGAGGGAGCTGTACTCTGCATCTAACTCGTGCTGTACCTGTCCCGAGAGTGTTTGATGGGACTGTGTAGAGGTGCCTTTACTCTGTATCTAACCTATGCTGTACCTGCCCTAGGAGTGTTTGATGAGACAGTGTAGAGAGAGCTTTACTCTGTATCTAAATCATGCTGCACCTGTCCTGGGAGTGTTTGATGGGACATTGTAGAGGGAGCTTTTCTTCTGTATGTGACCCATGCAGTACCTGCCCTGGGAGTATTTGATGGGACAGCGTAGAGGGAGCTTTACTCTGTATCTACCCCATGCTGCACCTGCCCTGGGAGTGTTTGATGGGACAGCGTAGAGGGAGCTTTACTCTGCATCTAACTCGTGCTGCACCTGTCCTGGGAGTGTTTGATGAGACCGTGTAGAGGGAGCTTTATTCTGTATCTAGGCCGTGCTGTACCTGCCCTTGGAGTGTTTGATGTGACAGTGTAGAGGGAGCTTTACTCTGTATCTAACCTGTGCTGTACCTGCCCTGGGAGTTTTTGATGGAACAGTGTAGAGGGAGCTTTACTCTACATCTAACCATGTGCTGTACCTGTCCTGGGAGTGTTTGATGGGAATGTGGAGAGGGAGCTGAAGTCTGCATCTAACTCGTGCTGTACCTGCCCTGGGAGTGTTTGATGGGACTGTGTAGAGGGGCCTTTACTCTGTATCTAACCCGTGCTGTACCTGCCCGAGGAATGTTTGATGGGACAATGTAGAGGGAGATTTACTCTGTATGTAACCAGTTCTGTACTTGCTCTGGGATTGTTTGAAGGGACAGTGCAGAGGAAGCTTTATTCTGTCTTTAAACGCATGCTGCACCTGTCCTGGGAGTGTTAGATGGGACAGTGTCGAGGGAGCTTTATTCTGTGTCTAAGCAGTGCTGTACCTGCCCTGGGAGTGTTTGATGAGACAGTGTAGAGAGAGCTTTACTCTGTATCTAAATCGTGCTGCACCTGTCCTGGGAGTGTTTAATGGGACATGTAGAGGGAGCTTTACTCTGTATGTAACCCATACAGTACCTGCCCTGGGAGTATTTGATGGGACAGTGTAGAGGGAGCTTTACTCTGTATCTACCCCATGCTGCACCTGACCTGCGAGTGTTTGATGGAACAGTGTAGAAGGAGCTTTACTCTGTATCTAAATCCGTGCTGTACGTGCCCCGGGAGTGTTTGATGGGACAGTTATGAGGGAGATTTACTCTGAACCTAACCCTGTGCTTCATCTGCCCTGGGAATATTTGATGGGACATTGTAGAGTGAGCTTTACTCTATCTGTAACCCATGCTGTACCTGCCCTGGGAGTGTATGATGAGACAGTGTAGAGGGAGTTTTTCTCTGTATGTAACGCATGCTTTATCTGCCCTGGGAATGTTTGATGGGACAGTGTAGAGGGAGTTTTACGCTGTATCTAACCCATGCTGTTCCTGCCCTGGGAGTGTTTGATGGGACCGTGTAGAGGGAGCTTTATTCTGTATCTAGACCGTGCTGTACCAGCCCTTGGAGTGTTTGATGGGACAGTGTAGAGGGAGGTTTACTCTGTATCTAACCCTGCGCTGCACATGTCCTATAATTGTTTGATGTGACAGTGTACAGGGAGCTTTACTCTGTATCTAACCTGTGCTGTACCTGCCCTTGGAGTGTTTGATGGGGCAGTGTAGAGGGAGCTTTACGCTGTATCTAACCATGTGCTGTACCTGTCCTATAATTGTTTGATGGGGCAGTGTACAGGGAGCTTTACTCTGTATCTAAACCAAGCTGTACCTGCCCTGGGAGTGTTTGATGGGACGGTGTGGAGGGATCCTTACTATTTATCTAACCCGTGCTGTGCCTGCCCTGGGAGTGTTTTATGGGACAGTGTAGAGGGAACTTTACTCTGTATCTAACCCTGTGCTGTACCTCTACTGGGAGTGTTTGATGAGACAGTGCAGAGGGAGCTTTACTCTGTATCTTAACCATGCTGTACCGGTCCTGGGAATGTTTAATGGGACATTGTAGAGTGAGCTTTACTCTGTATGTAACCCATGCTGTGCATTCCCTGGAAGTGTTTAATGGGGCAGTGTAGAGGGAGCTTTACTCTGTACCTAACCTGTGCTGTACCTGCCCTGGGAGTGTTTGATGGGACAGTGTAGAGGGAGCTTTGCTCTGTATCTAACCCTGTGCTTTATCTGCCCTGGGAATGTTTGATGGGACAGTGTAGATGGAGCTTTACTCTGTATCTAACCCCATGCTGTTCCTGCACTGGGAGTGTTTGATGGGACAGTGTAGAGGGAGCTTTACTCCGTATTTAACCAGGGCTGTATCTGCCCTGGGAGTGTTTGATGGAACAGCGTAGGGGGAGCTTTACTCTGTATCTTAACCATGCTGTACCCGTCCTGGGAATGTTTGATGGGTCATTGTAGAGTGAGCTTTACTCTGTCTGTAACCCATGCTGTACATGCCCTGGAAGTGTTTAATGGGGCAGTGTAGAGGGAGCTTTACTCTGTATCTAACCCTGTGCTTTATCTGCCCTGGGAATGTTTGATGGGACAGTGTAGAGGGAGCTTTACTCCGTATCTAACACGTGCTGTACCTGCCCTGTGAGTGTTTGATGGGACAGTGAAGAGGAAGATTTCCTCTGCATGTAGCGCATGCTGGACCTGCCCTTGGAGTATTTGATGGGACAGTGTAGATGGAGCATTACTCTGGATCTAACCCGTGCTGTACCTGTCCAAGGAATGTTTGATGGGACAGTGTAGAGGGAGCTTTACGCTGTATCTAACCCGTGCTGCACCTGTCCTGGGAGTGTTTGATGAGACACTGTAGAGGGAGGTTTACTCTGTATCTAACCCCGTGCTGCACCTGTCCTGGGAGTGTTTGATGGGACAGTGTAGAGGGAGCTTTACGCTGTATTTAACCCTGTGCTGTACCTGTCCTATAATTCTTTAATTTGACATTGTACAGGGAGCTTTACTCTGTATCTAAACCATGCTGTACCTGCCCTGGGAATGTTTGATGGGGCAGTGGAGAGGGAGCTTTACACTGTATCTAGCCCGTGCTGTACCTGCCCTGGGAGTGTTTGATGGGACAGTGTAGAGGGAGCTTTACTCTGTATCTAGGCCCTGCTGTACCTGCCCTTGGAGTGTTTGATGGGACAGGGTAGATAGAGCTTTACTCTGTATCTCACGCGTGCTGTATCTGCCCTGGGAGTGTTTGATGGGACAGCGTGGAGGGAGCTTTACTCTGTATCTAACCCATGCTGTACCTGCCATGGGAGTGTTTGATGGCACCTTGTAGAGGGAGCTTTATTCTGTATCTAACCCCGCACTGTACCTGTCCGATAAGTATTTGATGTGACAGTGTACAAGGAGCTTTACTCTGTCTGTAACCCGTGCTGCACCTGCACTGGGAGTGTTTGATGGGGTAGTGGAGAGGGAGCTTTACTCTCTATCTAACCCGTGCTGTACCTGCCCTGGGACATTTTGATGGGTACGTGTCGAGGGAGCTTTACTCTGTATCTAACCCCGTGCTCTACCTGTCCTGGAAGTATTTGATGAGACAGTGTAGAGTGAGCTTTTCTCTGTATCTAAATCGTGCTGCACCTGTCCTGGCAATATTAGATGGGCAGTGCAGAGACAGCTTTACTCTGTACCTACCCCATGCTGTACCTGCCCCGGGAGTGTTTGATGGGACAGTGTAGAGGGAGCCTTGCTCTGTATCTAACCCTGTGCTTTATCTGCCCTGGGAGTGTTTGATGGGACAGTGTAGAGGGGCATTTACTCTATATCTAACCCCATGCTGTTCCTGTACTGGGAGTGTTTGTGGGACAGTGGATAGGGAGCTTTACTCTGTATTTAACCAGGGCTGTACCTGCCCTGGTAGTGTTTGATGGGGCAGTATTGAAAGAGCTTTACTCTATATCTACCCCATGCTGCACCTGCCGTGGGAGTGTTTGATGGAACATTGTAGAGGGAGCTTTACTCTGAATCTAACCCCGTGCTGTACCTGCCCTGGGAGTTTTTGTTGGGACAGTGTAGCGGGAGCTTTACTCTGTATGTAACCATGTGCTGTACCTGCCCTGGGAGTGTTTGATGGGACTGTGGAGAGGGAGCTGTACTCTGCATCTAACTCGTGCTGTACCTGCCCCAGGAGTGTTTGATGGGACTGTGTAGAGGGGGCTTTACTCTGTATCTAACCCATGCTGTACCTGCCCTGGGATTGTTTGATGAGACAGTGGAGAGGGAGCAAAACTCTGTATCTAACGCTGTGCTGTACCTGCCCCAGGAATGTTTGATAGGACAGTGTGGAGGGAGTGATACTCAGTATCTAAACCGTGCTGTACCTGCCCTGGGAGTGTTTGATGGGACAGGGTAGAGGGTGCTTTATTCTGTATCTAACACGTGCTGTAATTGCCCGAGGAATGTTTGATGGGATAGTGTAGAGGGAGATTTACTCTGTATGTAACCAGTTCTGTACGTGCCCTGGGATTGTTTGAAGGGACAGTGCAGAGGAAGCTTTATTCTGTCTTTCAACGCGTGCTGCACCTGTCCTGGGAGTATTTGATGAGACACTGTAGAGGGAGGTTTACACTGTATCTATCCCCATGCTGTACCTGCCCTCGGAGTGTTTGATGGGAACGTGTAGAGGGAGTTTTATTCTGCATCTAACCCTGTGCTGTACCTGTCCTATAATTCTTTAATTTGACATTGTACAAGGAGCTTTACTCTGTATCTAAACCATGCTGTACCTGCCCTGGGAATGTTTGATGGGGCAGTGGAGAGGGAGCTTTACACTGTATCTAGCCCATGCTTACCTGCCCTGCGAGTGTTTGATGGAACAGTGTAGAGGGAGCTTTACTCTGCATCACACGCATGCTGAATCTGTCCTGGGAGTTTTGATGGGACAGCGTGGAGGGAGCTTTACTGTGTATCTAAATCGTGCTGTATCTGTCCTGGGAGTATTTGATGGGACAGCATAAATGGAGCTTTACTCTGTATGTAACCCATGCTGTACCTGCCCTGGGAGTATTTGATGGGACAGCGTAGAGGGAGCTTTATTCTGTATCTATCCCCATGCTGTACCTGTCCTCTGATGTTTAATGGGGCAGTGTAGAGGGATCTTTACTCTGTATCTAACCTGTGCTGTACCTGCCCTGGGAATGTTTGATGAGACAGTGTGGAGAGAGCTTTACTTTGTATGTAACCTATGCTGTACCTGCCCTTGGAGTGTTTGATGGGACAATGTAGAGAGAGCTTTACTTTGTATCTAACCAGTGCTGTACCTGCCCTTGGAGTGTTTGAAGGTACAGTGTGGAGGGAGCTTTACACTGTATCTAATCCTGTGCTGTACCTGTCCTATAATTCTTTAATTTGACATTGTACAGGGAGCTTTACTCTGTATCTAAACCATGCTGTACCTGCCCTAGGAATGTTTGATGGGGCAGTGGAGAGGTAGCTTTACACTGTATCTAGCCCGTGCTTACCTGCCCTGGGAGTGTTTGATAGGACAGTGCAGAGGGAGCTTTACTCTGTATGTAACCCTGTGCTTTATCTGCCCTGGGAATGTTTGCTGGCACAGTATAGAGGGAGCTTTTCTCTGTATGTAACGCATGCTTTATCTGCCCTGGGAATGTTTGATAGGACAGTGTAGAGGGAGCGATACTCAGTATCTAAACCGTGCTGTACCTGCCCCGGGAGTGTTTGATGGGACTGTGTAGAGGAAGCTTTATTCTGAATCTAACCCCGTGCTGTACCTGCCCTGGGATTGTTAGATGGGACAGTGTAGAGGGAGCTTTATTCTGTATCTAACCCCGTGCTGTACCTGCTCTGGGAGTGTTTGATGAGACAGCGTAGAGAGAGCTTTACTCTGTATCTAAATCGTGCTGCACCTGTCCTGGGAGTGTTTGATGGGACATTGTAGAGGGAGCTTTACTCTGTATGTGACCCGTGCAGTACCTGCCCTGGGAGTATTTGATGGGACAGCATAGAGGGAGCTTTACTCTGTATCTACCCCAAGCTGCACCTGCCCTGGGAGTGTTTGATGGAACAGTGTAGAAGGAGTTTACTTTGTATCTAACTCCGTGCTGTACCTGCCCCGGGAGTGTTTGATCGGACAGTGCAGAGCGAGCTATACTCAGTATCTGAACCGTGCTGTACCTGCCCTGGGAGTGTTTGATGGGACAGTTATGAGGGAGATTTACTCTGTATCTAACCCTGTGCTTCATCTGCCCTGGGAATGTTTGATGGGACAGTGTAGAGGGAGCTTTACTCTGTATCTAACCCCGTGCTGTACCTCTACTGGGAGTGTTTGATGAGACAGTGCAGAGGGAGCTTTACTCTGTATCTTAACCATGCTGTACCCGCCCTGGGAGTGTTTGATGGGACATTGTAGAGTGAGCTTTACTCTGTCTGTAACCCATGCTGTACTTGCCCTGGAAGTGTTTAATGGGGCAGTGTTGAGGGAGCTTTACTCTGTATCTAACCCCGTGCTGTACCTGCCCTGGGAATGTTTGATGGGACAGTGTAGAGTGAGCTTTACACTGTATCTAACCCATGCTGTTCCTGCCCTGGGAGTGTTTGATGGGACCGTGTAGAGGAAGCTTTATTCTGTATCTAGGCCGTGCTGTACCTGCCCTGGGAGTGTTTGATGGGACCGTGTAGAGTGAGCTTTACTCTGTATCTAACCCTGCGCTGTACCTGTCCTATAATTGTTTGATGTGACAGTGAACAGGGAGCTTTACTCTGTATCTAACCTGTGCTGTACCTGCCCTGGGAGTGTTTGATGGGGCAGTATTGAGAGATCTTTACTCTATATCTACCCCATGCTGTACCTGCCGTGGGAGTGTTTGATGGACCATTGTAGAGGGAACTTTACTCTGAATCTAACCCCGTGCTGTACCTGCCCTGGGAGTTTTTGATGGGATAGTGTAGAGGGAGCTTTACTCTGTATCTAACTCCGTGCTGTACCTGCCCCGGGAGTGTTGGATCGGACAGTGCAGAGGGAGCTATACTCAGTATCTGAACCGTGCTGTACCTGCCCTGGGTGTGTTTGATGGGACAGTTATGTGGGAGATTTACTCTGTATCTAACCCTGTGCTTCATCTGCCCTGGGAATGTTTGATGAGACAGTGCAGAGGGAGCTTTACTCTGTCTGTAACCCATGCTGTACTTGCCCTGGAAGTGTTTAATGGGGCAGTGTAGAGGGAGCTTTACTCTGTATCAAACCCCGTGCTGTACCTGCCCTGGGAGTGTTTGATGGGACAGTGTAGAGAGAGTTTTTCTCTGTATGTAACGCATGCTTTATCTGCCCTGGGAATGTTTAATGGGACCGTGTAGAGGGAGCTTTATTCTGTATCTAGGCAGTGCTGTACCTGCCCTTGGAGTGTTTGATGGGGCAGTATTGAGAGATATTTACTCTATATCTACCCCATGCTGTACCTGCCGTGGGAGTGTTTGATGGAACATTGTAGAGGAAGCTTTACTCGGAATCTAACCCCGTGCTGTACCTGCCCTGGGAGTTTTTGATGGGACAGTGTAGAGGGAGCTTTACTCTACGTCTAACCATATGCTGTACCTGCCCTGTGAGTGTTTGATGGGACTGTGGAGAGGGAGCAAAACTCTGTATCTAACGCCGTGCTGTACCTGCCTCAGGAATGTTTGATGGGACAGTGTAGAGGGAGCTTTCCTCTGTATCTAGGCCATGCTGTACCTGCCCTGGGAGTGTTTGATGAGACAGGGTAGAGGGTGCTTTATTCTGTATCTAACGTGTGCTGTATCTGCCCTGGGAGTGTTTGATGGGACTGTTTCGAGGGAGCTTTACTCTGTATCTAGCCCGTGCTGTACCTGCCCGAGGAATGTTTGATAGGACAGTGTAGAGGGAGATTTACTCTGTATGTAAACAGTTCTGTACGTGCCCTGGGATTGTTTGAAGGGACAGTGCAGAGGAAGCTTTATTCTATCTTTAAACACGTGCTGCACCTGTCCTGGGAGTGTTTGATGAGACACTGTAGAGGGAGCTTTACTCTGTATCTAACCGGTGCTGTACCTGCCCTGGGAGTGTTTGATGAGACAGTGTAGAGAGAGCTTTACTCTGTATCTAAATCATGCTGCACCTGTCCTGGGAGTGTTTGATGGAACAGTGTAGAAGGAGCTTTACTCTGTATCTAAACCATGCTGTACCTGCCCTGGGAATGTTTGATGGGACAGTGTAAAGGGATCCTTACTATTAATCTAACCCGTGCTGTGCCTGCCCTGCGAGTGTTTTATGGGACAGTGTAGAGGGAACTTTACTCTGTATCTAACCCCGTGCTGTACCTCTCCTGGGAGTGTTTGATGGGACAGTGTAGAGGGAGAATTTCTCTGTATGTAACGCATGCTTTATCTGCCCTTGCAATGTTTGATGGGACAGTGTAGAGGGAGCTTTACGCTGTATCTAACCCATGCTGTTCCTGCCCTGGGAGTGTTTGATGGGACCGTGTAGAGGGAGCTTTATTCTGTACCTAGGCCGTGCTGTACCTGCCTTTGGAGTGTTTGATGTGACAGTGTACAGGGAGCTTTACTCTGTATCTAACCTGTGCTGTACCTGCCCTGGGAGTGTTTGATGGAACAGTGTACAGGGAGCTTTACTCTGTATCTAACCTGTGCTGTACCTGCCCTGGGAGTGTTTGATGGAACAGTGTAGAGGGAGCTTTACTCTGTATCTAACTCCGTGCTGTACCTGCCCTGGGACTGTTTGATGGGACAGCGTAGAGGGAGCTTTACTCTGTATCTAATTCGTGCTGTACCTGACCTGGGAATGTTTGATGGGACAGTGTAGAGGGAGCTTTACTCTGTATCTAGGCCGTGCTGTACCTGACCTGGGAGTGCTTGATGGGACAGGGTAGAGGGAGCTTTACTCTGTATCTAACGCGTGCTGTACGTGCCCTGGGATTGTTTGATGGGACAGTGCAGAGGAAGCTTTATTCTGTAGTTAGCCTTGTGCTGCACCTGTCGGGGAGTGTTTGATGGGACAGTGTAAAGGGAGCTTTACTCTGTATGTAACCCGTGCTGTACTTGCCATGGGAGTGTTTGATTGGGCCGTGTCGAGGGAGCTTAACTTTGTATCTAACCCGAGCTGTACCTGCCCTGGGAGTATTTGATGGAACAGTGTAGAGGGAGCTTTACTCTGCATGTAACCTGTGCTGTAGCTGCCCTGGACGACAAGCACTCTATATAACTGTTGATTGCTTGTCTCTGGTAACAATTATCCAGGACCCGATTTTAGGTAGGGATCCTTACTCCTGAATGTGACCCAATATCTTCTGAGGCAATGTCTGTTGAGGACAACACAATGACCAGGCCACGATGCCTCACAGAGTTAAATTGCTTGACTCACTGAGGAATGGCCACTTAGACCAGGTCCCTCCGGAGAGCAAGCAGCCCTGGTCCGCAACCAAGCAGGCCCAGCCCTTTTTGCAGTGGAGGAGTGGCAGAGACTAGCCTCTTAGCCAATCAGGGTGAGGGTATGAATTCTGAAACACAGCATCTCGGGAGTTGAACTGTTTACACAGGCATGAAAGCTGTCTGAGCGTTGCAGTTATTGGTCTATCCTGATCTTATGTAAATGTTGGAGAATATCCCTGATACTGATCATCCTCTATCGTCCCAGCACTGCCCAATGGTTTAATAACGCTGTCCTGCTAACTCCACCTCCGTAACATCGCCCGGTTCCTTCCCCCTCTCCGCCCATCTGCAGCTGACGTCCGCAACCTTGCTTTTGTTGTCTCTAAAGTTGACTTCCAATGCTCTACTTGCCGCCCTCTTACCTTGCATAAGCCCCAGCTCATCCAAAACTCTGCTGCCCGTGTCCTAAGTCGCACTAAGTCCCGCTCTCCCATCACCCTTGTGCTCGCTAACCGACATTGGCTCCCAATTCAACAACGCCGCCATTTTAAAATTCTCTTCCTTGTGTTCAGATCCCTCCATGGCCTCGCCCCTCCCTCTCGCTGTAATGTCTTCCAGCTCTACAACCCTCCGAGATCTCTGTGCTCCTCCAATTCTGGCCTCCTGAGCATTTTGACTTCCTTCGCCCGATCATTGGCGGCACATGCCTTCAACTATCTGGGTCCCAAGCTCTGGAACTCCCTCCCTAAACCTTTCTGCCTTTCTCTCCTCCTTTAAAATGCTCCTCAAACTCTACCTCTTTGACCAACCTGCCCTAATATCTCCTTATGTGGCTCGGTGCCAAATTTTGTCCCATAACGCTCCTGGGAAGTGCCTTGGGACTCATTACTACTTCAAAGACGCTTTATAAATACAAGCTGTTGTCCACACTTACCTCGGATGTGCAGTGTGGAGAAGCTTTGGACAGGCATTGAAATCCTGCAAAGAAACAAACATCCATTAAATGTTCGGACGGTCAGAACCACTGCTCCATCACTACAGAGCTCATTCCAGTCAGACAGATGTCTCCCCGAGCTGGACAGGGCTGTGGGGAGGGCGGGGGCTCCGAGCCGGGAGGGTAGGGGGCGGAGGGGAAAGGTTGAGGGTTCGAGCGATCGCAAAAGTCAAAGTGGATCTCAGAGGCTTTTAAAAGTGGAGAGCGTGAAGCTGTAACATCAATTAGTGGGGGTGGTGAAGGAGACCCACAGAGCAGGAGCGCTGGTGCAGTGGGTCATTGCGTTACTGGACCGATAATCCAGGGAACGCGAGTGCAAATCCCACCATGTGATAATTGAGGCTAAAAGACATCTGGAAATAGAAATGTGGCCTCAGTAAAAGTGACCATGAAGCTGCTGGTTTGTCGGAAAAACCCAACTGGTTCAATGATGTCCTTTAGGGAAGGGAACCTGTCCAAGGGTTTTGCCAAAGGATATTTTGGGTCATCCAGATCTTACCGTAGATTGTTTGCCATGTTTTTTACAACAGTGATTACATTTCAAATATAAGCTAGTCGTTAATCAATCCAATGGGGAATTCAGGAGAAACTTTTTTACCCAGAGAGTGGTGAGAATGTGAAACTCACTATCACAGGAGTGGTTGAGGCGAATAGAGTAGATACTTTAGAGGGGAAACTGGATAAGCACGTGAGGAAGAAATGAATAGAACGATGTGCTGATGGGGTGAGATGAAGAGGGGCGGGAGGAGGCTCGTGTGGAGCATAAACACCAGTACGGACCCTGTGGGGGCGAATGGCCTGTTTCTGTGCCGTACATTCGATGGAATCACCGTTAACGAACAGGCAGATGGATGTGGTGCCAACAGCGGTAGGATCGGTGAGGCAGCGCCGGGCAATGTTCCCAAAGTGTGGAGGTAGGTCCTGTTCCAGGCACCAAGGGGGTGACAGGTTTTGGAATGACTCTGGGTTCAGTGCCTCAGACTGTTACTGTCGGTGAGTCCTCAGTCCCTATGACCCAGATTGCACTATTATCTCGGTCAGTTCCAGAGGTCACAGTGCTCTGGTTTACTGGTTATATCCCACACACTCATGGGAACTTCCTTGACTTCGGGAGGCAGCAGAATAAACATAGAAACATAGAATCATAGAAAATAGGTGCAGGAATAGGCCATTCGGCCCTTCGAGCCTGCACCACCATTCAATGAGATCATGGCTGATCCTGCAACTTCAGTACCCCACTCCTGCCTTCTCTCCATACCCACTGATCCCCTTAGCCGTAAGGGCCACATCTAACTCCCTCTTGAATATAGCCAATGAACTGGCATCAACAACTCTCTGTGGTAGAGAATTCCATAGGTTCACAATTCTCTGAGTGAAGAAGTTTCTCCTCATCTCAGTCCTATATGGCTTACCCCTTATCCTTAGACTGTGACCCATGGTTCTGGACTTCCCCAACATCGGGAACATTCTTCCTGCATCTAACCTGTCCAATCCCATCAGAATTTTACATGTTTCTATGAGATCCCCTCTCATTCTTCTAAACTCCAGTGAGTATAAGTATAAGCATATCTTTCTTCATATGTCAGTCCTGCCATCTCGGGAATTAGTCTGGTGAACCTTCGCTGCACTCCCTCAATAGCAAGCACGTCTTTCCTCAGATTAGGAGACCAAAACTGCACACAATACGCAAGGTGTGGTCTCACCAAGGCCCTGTACAACTGCAGTAAGACCTCCCTGCTTCTATACTCAAATCCTCTCGCTATGAAGGCCAACATGCCATTTGCTTTCTTTACTGCCTGCTGTACCTGCATGCCTACCTTCAGTGGCTGATGTACCATGACACCAAGGTCTCGTTGCACCTCCCCTTTTACTAATCTGTCACCATTCAGATAATAATCTGCCTTCCTGTTTTTGCCACCAAAGTGGATAACCTCACATTTATCCACATTATACTGCATCTGCCATGCATTTGCCCATGCACCTAACCTGTCCAAGTCACCCTGCAGCCTCTTAGCATCCTCCTCACAGCTCACACTGCCACCCAGCTTAGTGTCATCTGCAAACTTGGAGATATTACACTCAATTCCCTCATCCAAATCATTAATGTATATTGTAAATAGCTGGGGTCCCAGCACTGAACCCTGCGGCATCCCACTCGTCACTGCCTGCCTTTCTGAAAAGGACCTGTTTATTCCCACTCTTTGCTTCCTGTCTGCCAACCAGTTCTCCATCCATGTCAATTCATTACCCCCAATACCATGTGCCTTAATTTTGTACACTAATCTCTTGTGTGGGACCTTGTCAAAAGCCTTTGAAAGTCCAAATACACCACATCCACTGGTTCTCCCTTATCCACTCTACTAGTTACATCCTCAAAAATTCTAGAAGATTTATCAAGCATGATTTCCCTTTCATAAATCTATGCTGACTTGGACCGATCCTGTCACTGCTTTACAAATTCCAGCATTTTCCCCACTACTGATGTCATTTTCCAACATTCCATTGACTCTGGATCAGTTCCTATGGAGTGGAGGGTAGCCAATGTAACCCCACTTTTTAAAAAAGGAGGGAGAGAGAAAACAGGGAATTATAGACCGGTCAGCCTGACCTCAGCAGTGGGTAAAATGATGGAATCAATTATTAAGGATGTCATAGCAGTGCATTTGGAAAATGGTGACATGATAGGTCCAAGTCAGCATGGATTTGTGAAAGGGAAATCATGCTTGACAAAATCTTCTGGAATTTTTTGAGGATGTTTCCAGTAAAGTGGACAAAGGAGAACCAGTTGATGTGGTATATTTGGACTTTCAGAAGGCTTTCGACAAGGTCCCACACAAGAGATTAATGTGCAAAGTTAAAGCACATGGGATTGGGGGTAGTGTGCTGACGTGGATTGAGAACTGGTTGTCAGACAGGAAGCAAAGAGTAGGAGTAAACGGGTACTTTTCAGAATGGCAGGCAGTGACTAGTGAGGTGCCGCAAGGTTCTGTGCTGGGGCCCCAGCTGTTTACATTGTACATTAATGATTTAGACGAGGGGATTAAATGCAGTATCTCCAAATTTGCGGATGACACTAAGTTGGGTGGCAGTGTGAGCTGCGAGGAGGATGCTATTAGGCTGCAGAGTGACTTGGACAGGTTAGGTGAGTGGGCAAATGCATGGCAGATGAAGTATAATGTGGATAAATGTGAGGTTATCCACTTTGGTGGTAAAAACAGAGAGACAGACTATTATCTGAATGGTGACAGATTAGGAAAAGGGAAGGTGCAACGAGACCTGGGTGTCATGGTACATCAGTCATTGAAGGTTAGCATGCAGATACAGCAGGCGGTTAAGAAAGCAAATGGCATGTTGGCCTTCATAGCGAGGGGATTTGAATACAGGGGCAGGGAGGTGTTGCTACAGTTGTACAGGGCCTTGGTGAGGCCACACCTGGAGTATTGTGTACAGTTTTGGTCTCCTAACTTGAGGAAGGACATTTTTGCTATTGAGGGAGTGCAGCGAAGATTCACCAGACTGATTCCCGGGATGGCGGGACTGACCTATCAAGAAAGACTGGATCAACTGGGCTTGTATTCACTGAAGTTCAGAAGAATGAGAGGGGACCTCATAGAAACGTTTAAAATTCTGACGGGTTTAGACAGGTTAGATGCAGGAAGAATGTTCCCAATGTTGGGGAAGTCCAGAACCAGGGGTCACAGTCTGAGGATAAGGGGTAAGCCATTTAGGACCGAGATGAGGAGAAACTTCTTCACCCAGAGAGTGGTGAACATGTGGAATTCGCTACCACAGAAAGTAGTTGAGGCCAATTCACTAAATATATTCAAAAGGGAGTTAGATGAAGTCCTTACTACTCGGGGGATCAAGGGTTATGGCGAGAAAGCAGGAAGGGGGTACTGAAGTTTCATGTTGAGCCATGAACTCATTGAATGGCGGTGCAGGCTAGAAGGGCTGAATGGCCTGCTCCTGCACCTATTTTCTATGTTTCTATGTCAGGCCTATGTCAGGCTAACCAGTCTATAATTCCCTGTTTTCTCTCTCCCTCCTTTTTCAAAAAGTGGGGTTACATTAGCTACCCTCCAATCCATAGGTACTGATCCAGAGTCCATGGAATTTTGGAAAATGATCACCAATGCATCTACTATTTCTAGGGCCACTTCCTTAAGTACTCTGGGATGCAGACTATCAAGCTTTGGAGATTTATCGGCCTTCAGTCCCACCAGTTTCCCGAACACCATTTTCTTACTAATAAGGATTTCACTCAGTTCCTCCTTCTCGCTAGACCTTCGGTCCCCTAGTATTTCCGTAAGGTTATTCGTGACTGTTATGTATTATCTAGGTACATTAAATGTATAATATAAGTACAATGGTGCACCACAGTGGGCGCTGTAGTGGGAGACCTGAAAGTATCTGCAAGAGGCAGTATAAAAGGCTGCCCACCACACCTGAGAGGTACTCTGGAGCTAAACAATAAAGGACCAAGATTACTGCAGTTATTACAACACCAGACCGTGTGGAGTCAGTGATTTGTGTGCTACATACACCACATTGGCAATGAGGACACGGACGAACTTCACGCAAACATGGCTACTCTGGGCTCGCTAAAGGACTTTACCGTGGGCAATGATTGGGAGGCCTTTACGGAAAGGCTCGAGTACTATTTCACAGCTAACGACCTGACGGGGAACACGGACGCAATGAGAGGGAAGCGTAAGGTGATATTGCTTTCCAGTTGTGGCGATGAGGTTTACTGTCTTGTCAGGGATTTGCTGGCACCCGGGAGCGCCAGGGACAAGTCATACGAGGAGCTGGTCGCACTCATTCGTGACCAGTTGAAACCGAAGGAGAGCATCCTCACGGCCAGATACAAATTTTACCATCACTGCAGACCTGAGGGCCAGGATGTCACCAAATATGCCGCGGACCTCAGGAGACTCGTGGCGCCGTGTGATTTTGGCGCACACCTTGACGAGGTGTTGCGGGACGTTTTCGTCATGGAGATTGGCCACGAGGGTCTCCTTCACAAGCTGCTGGCCACGGAACCCACAGTCACCCTGACAAAGGCCATCACCATCAGCCGGGCATAAATGACCTCGACTTGCAGCACCAAGCAAATGATCCATATAGTCACGAACCTGGCAGGTACTGTCCACAGGATAGCCCCCACCATGGACAAAACTGCAGAACGTGGCTCTGCCCGGGGCAGAGAGCACGGACCTCGGGGTCCTGGAACTCAGAGTCCGCTGAGGGGGGGCCAATCAAGCAGCACCATGCTGGCGCTGCGGAGGAAGCCATGGGGCTCACTGGTGCAGGTTTGCAGAGTATACGTGCAATACCTGCCACCTGAAAGGCCACATTCAGCCCATATGTAAAAGAAATCGGACTCACCATGTGGCTGAGGAGATGGGGGATGATCCACTGTACAGCGAGGAGCAGGCAGAAGAAGATGAGGTGTTGGGACTGTACACGTGCACCGACGATTCGCCCCCAGTGATAATGGAAGTAAAAATTAACGGAGTCCCAGTGAGTATGGCAGTGGATATGGGATCGGGTCTGTCACTGATGAGTCAGAGAACTTTTGAGAAACTGTGGGGTAACCCGGCTGCATGACCCAAGCTGGTCCCGGTCACGGCAAAGCTGCGTACCTACACCAAGGAACTGATACCTGTTCTCGGCAGAGCGGATGTGCAGGTGTCTCACGGGGGTGAGACGCACGGTTTACCCTTATGGGTCATTGCAGGTGATGGGCTGACACTACTCGGCAGGAGATGGATGGGGAAAGTCCGTGGGAGCTGGGAAGACTTCATCCCTCCACAGACCGCTGCTCCCCGGGTTCCCAAAGGGCAGTCCTGTAGGTGCAGGCTAATTGCTGGGGTGCGAGTCAGCGGGGCGCTGCAGGCGATGAGCGGGAGGTCCATCGATGGCCGACGAACCGGGGGGGCCCACGCAGAGAAAAAGTCGGGTGGTGGTAGAGACTATAGCAGCGGCTGGAACGGCAGGAGAGGAGGCGAGAGCGGCGGCAGGTATGACCCGGGAGAACGCAACAAGTTTCAAGTCTAAGATCTTTCCAGACGGGCTTCTCTCTCCGCACGTATAATCGCACAATCGATCCAGCCGCCTTAAAAGCTCCCACTGCTTTGCTATGTGCTACTTCCCCTAGATCTACAGCAATTACCCGAAGGACGCCATCATTCCCCCGCAGTCCCTCCGACCGTGATTGTTGTAATGAGAGGGCCCGGATCATCACCAACGTGCGGATTATCGGTGCTACCTGCAATGCTGGAGCCCAGGCCACAATTTCCCCCCTTCAAGCGTGATTTTATATTTTCTTTCTTCTTTGCAGCGAGCCCAAGGTGGCAGCAGTGCTCGGCAGACAAAGGCCAGCAGAGCGACTGAAATGGCGGAGCCCAAGAAAAGCCTCGTGGGAAATCACACGATGGCGTCTTAAAGGGGTAATGCACCTGGGAGCCTTAAAAGGGCCCTACACCATTAGTGGTCCCCACAAAGAGACTTTTGTAAGGCAAGAGCGAGTCCAGAGGAGTAATGAGACTGATATGGTGACGTGATAGGATAAGAGTTACATTTTATTGTTGATGCTGGCTGGTTACTGTGTTTAAAAGGTTGAAATGAGAGATATGAACGATTTACAATACTGAATGGGTACTGTGTTTAAATATGATGGACACGAATGATTTACGGAAAGAGTCACATCACGGGGTACAGTAAAACAAGTAAAAGGGTTAACGGGCCCGTGACAAATAATGCAAGGGTTCAGCGCCTGCAGATGAACCGCTAAGGCGACTACTGAGCACAGAGACAACGCACCAGTTGCGATACCCTGTCTCAGCGCAGCCCAGTAAAAAGGGGGCAGTACACCACCACCGTATCTTACCCAGCGGAGCTGGGGTTAAACAACTGTTCAGTGCACCTGCAATCTTTTGACATACCAGCTGTACCACATATTGTATGTACCATACTAATGTACCGTCTATGTATACCTGTTGGAGGTTATACCTGACACTTGATCACCCATGCGAGGACTGCAAACACCACATGCTTGCACCGAATAATCTCTGCGTGGGATGGTCATGGACTCACACTCACTAACACACCAGGACCAACAAGGCCGAGGTTACCGGCAATGGCTTTTGGAACTGTGCGGGGACGGGGGGACAGTGAGATGTTGTGTATTGTCCAGGGTACATTAAATGTATAATATAAGTACAATGATGCACCACAGAGGGCGCTGTGGTGGGAGACCTGAAAGTACCTGCAAGAGGTAGTATAAAAGGCTGCCCACCACACCTGAGAGGCACTCTGGAGCTAAACAATAAAGGACCAAGGTCAGTGCAGTTATTACAACACCAGACCGTGTGGAGTCAGTGATTTGTGTGCTACATACACCACAGTGTCTTCCTTAGTGAAGACAGACTGCTGGGCTAGTCCTCCACACTGCTCCTTCCGGTCCCAGGCCTGCTCCGATGGTGTTCGCAGGCCGGGGGCCGCACAGACTGCGAGCATCATTGGGGCAGACTGGGGAGTGGAAGGAGTAGTGTGGTGGCATACCACTCCAAGGAGCAGCACATGGAGCAGGAGAGCAACGGCAGTGAAGAGTGACGTCATCAAGGTCCAGGTCGGTGATTGGAGCATGGGCAGGTACAGCAGGAGCGGCGAGGTCGGGGCAAAGGAGCGGCGAGAGATTCTAGAGGGACGTGATTGGGGCCCAGGAGAGGCGTGAGTTCGGGGCCCAGAAGAGCCAAGGGCCCAGGGGCAGCACGGGCCAGCCCACACTGCGGTTTGTGAGTGCACTAGGTCCTTGCAGCAGAACTGGTCTCCAGTCGTCCTGGTTAATCTTGCTACTGGACCAAGGCCTAGCTCTGTCAAGCCCGTGTGGTGGCTGGTGTGCAACGGTCACCCCACGTTAAAAAAATCCACGCACAGACATCTTCCACCCTTCAACATGTAGTTCGGACCTGGAAGTTTAGGTCCATCATTGAAACACCTGTGAAGTTTTTGACGTGGAAACAAGTCATCCTCGATTCCAGGATCTGCCTATGATGATGATGAGTGAAGACAGAACCAAAGTATTTGTTCAATTGGTCTGCCATTTTCTTGTTCCCCTTTATAAATTCACCTGATTGTGACTGCAAGTGACCTACATTAGTCTTCACTAATCTTTTTCTCTTCACATATCTATAAAAGCTTTTGCAGTCAGCTTTTATGTTCCCTGCAAGCTTACTCTCATACTCTATTTCCCCCTCCTAATTAAACCCTTAGTCATCCTCTGCTGAATTCTAAATTTCTCCCAGTCCTCAGGTTTGCTGCTTTTTCTGGCCAATTTATATGCCTCTTCCTTGGATTTAACACTATCCCTAAGTTCCCTTGTTAGCCACGGTTGAGCCACCTTTCCTGTCTTATTTTTACGCCAGACAGGGATGTACAATAGTTGTAATTCATTCATGTGATCTTTAAACGTCTGCCATTGCTTATCCACCGTCAACCCTTTAAGTATCATTTGCCAGTCTATTCTAGCCAATTCACGTCTCATACCATCGAAGTTACCTTTCTTTAAGTTCAGGACCTTAGTCTCTGAGTTTACTGTGTCACTCTCCATCTTAATGAAGAATTCTACCATATTATGGTCACTCTTCCCCAAGGGGCCACGCACGACCAGATTGCTAATTAATCCTCTCACATTACACAAGACCCAGTCTCGGATGGCCAGCGCTCGAGTTGGTTGCTCGACATATTGGTCTAGAAAACCATCCCTTATACACTCCAGGAAATCCTCCTCCACAGTATTGCTACCAGTTTGGTTAGCCCAATCAATATGTAGATTAAAGTCACCCATGATAACTGCTGTACCTTTATTGCACGCATCCCTAATTTCCTGTTTGATGCCATCTCCAATCTCCCTACTACAGTTTGGTGGTCTGTACACAACTCCCACTAACGTTTTCTGCCCATTGGTGTTTCTCAGCTCTAACCATATAGATTCCACATCATCCAAGCTAATGTCCTTCCTTACTTCTGCGTTAACCTCCTCTTTAACCAGTAATGCTGCCCCACCTCCTTTTCCTTTCTGTCTATTCTTCCTGAATATTGAATACCCCTGGACGTTGAGTTCCCAGCCTTGGTCACCCTGGAGCCAGGTCTCCGTAATCCCAATTACATCATATCCGTTAATAGCTACCTGCGCAGTTAATTCGTCCACCTTATTACGCTCCTCGCATTGAGACTCAGAGCCTTCAGGCTTGTTTTTTTAACACTCTTTGTCCTTTTAGAATTATGCTGTAATGTGGCCCTTTTCGATTTTTGCCCTTTATTTCTCTGCCCTCCACTCTTGTTTTGCTCCTTCTACCTTTTGCTTCTCCCCTCTTTTTATTTCCCTCTGCCTCCCTGCGTAGATTCCCATCCCCCTGCCATATTAGTTTAACCCCTCCCCAACAGCACTAGCAAACATAGGACATCGGTTCCGGTCCTGCCCAGGTGCAGACCGTCTGGTTTGTACTGGTCCCACCTCCCCCAGAACCGGTTCACTGTCCCAGGAATTTGAATCCCTCCCTCCTGCACCACTCCTCAAGCCACATATTCATGTGAACTATCCTGCAATTCCTACTCTGACTAGTGGTCCAGGCTATAAACTGCCAAACAGGATTATTACACAGTACATGGATAGGGTGAAAGCAGCAATGGCACACTGTAGACTTATGTGGTTAAGGAAAG
This sequence comes from Pristiophorus japonicus, assembly GCF_044704955.1. NCBI lineage: Eukaryota > Metazoa > Chordata > Chondrichthyes > Pristiophoridae > Pristiophorus > Pristiophorus japonicus. Next base: position 55,281,496 of record NC_091997.1, read on the forward strand.
TCCCTGAATCTTACCCTTAATGTAGCAGTGTGTTGCTGACCCTCCACATGTCTCTCTGATGGATTCAGATAGACTCGCCAACAAAATAAGATGGAAGCAGATTGGGAGAAAATAAATGTTAAAATTTGGCAGGCGGGAGTGGAGCCAGGAAAAGGCCATAGTGCGGAGATAGGCTGGAAGAGAGTGCTTCGCGGACGATAGAGTGGCTGATAGTGTCTGAGGAGGATGAGAATCAACAGTGCCTGCAATCACAGTCACGGGAGATGATACCGATGATGGTGGCCAGCACAGTTTCCATGTTATGTGTGCACCAGAGGACTGACTGGAGGGCTTTGAATAACCTGGAGTACATGTACAGTATTGTGCACAGTGTCGGTCTTCTTGCTTAAGGAAGGATGTACTTGCCATAGAGGGAGTGCAACGAAGGTTCACCAAACTGATTCCTGGGATGGGAGGATTGTCCTATGAGGAGAGATTGAGTAGACTAGGCCTATATTCTCTAGTGTTTAGAAGAATGAGAGGTGATCTCATTGAAACATACAAAATTCTTACAGGGTAGATTCAGGGAGGATGTTTCCCCGGGCTGGAGAGTTTAGAACCAGGGGTCACAGTCTCAGGATAAGGGGTTGGCCATTTAGGACTGAGATGAGGAGAAATTTCTTCACTCAGAGGGTGGAGAATCTTTGGAATTCTCTGCCCCAGAGGGCTGTGGAGACTCAGTCTTGGAGTATATTCAAGACCGAGATCGCTAGATTTTTGGATATTAAGGGAATCAAGAGATATGGGGATCGGGCGGGAAAGTGGAGTTGAGGTTGAAGATCAGCCATGATCTCACTGAATGGCGGAGCAGGCTCGAGGGGCCGAAAGCCTACTCCTGCTTCTAATTCTTATGTTCTTATGTTCTAATAATGAGTGCAATGAGAATGTAGCTGCTGTAGGAGTTTAGAAACATGTAGGGATAGAGCTGGAGGACAGGGATGATGATTATGGGACTGAGAACTGGAAGGCGATTTTGCCAGGACAGGAACATCACGGGTTAGATACAGAGTAAATCTCTCTCTACACTGTCCCATCAAACACTCCCAGGGGAGGTACAGCACGGGTTAGATACAGAGTAAATCTCTCTCTACACTATCCCATCAAACACTCCCAGGGGAGGTACAGCACGGGTTAGATACAGAGTAAATCTCTCTCTACACTATCCCATCAAACACTCCCAGGGGAGGTACAGCACGGGTTAGATACAGAGTAAATCTCTCTCTACACTGTCCCATCAAACACTCCCAGGGGAGGTACAGCACGGGTTAGATACAGAGTAAATCTCTCTCTACACTATCCCATCAAACACTCCCAGGGGAGGTACTGCACGGGGTTAGATACAGAGTAAATCTCTCTCTACATTGTCCCATCAAACACTACCAGGGCAGGTACTGCACGGGGTTAGATACAGAGTAAATCTCTCTCTACACTGTCCCATCAAACACTCCCAGGGGAGGTACAGCATGGGGTTAGATACACAGTAAAGCTTTCTCTACACTGTCCCATCAAACACTCCCAGGGGAGGTACTGCACGAGGTGGCTAGGTGGGGTTGAGGGACATGGTGAGATAATGGGTAGGCGGGTTTGATCTCTGTAAAAAAGGTATTGGGTCTAATGTACTTTTCCTGTAAAATTCTGTTTGTATAATTATCTGAAGCTCTGGAATCATAATGTTAGTGACATTGAGTTCATAGGGACCTGAGAAACTAGAAGATACAAGACCACAGAACACCAAGACAGATAACCAGCAGCCAGTGGGGCCTGGAAACAGGAGAAATGGGGCTGTTTTGGCTGAATTGACTGTGGATGAGGTCTGGTTGTCGATAAAGCCCGGTGTCATATGGCCCTTACCTGCTCTCCTCTCCCTCCAGCAGTTTCCTGTAGGTGGCGATTTCGATGTCCAGGGCCAGCTTGACATTGAGCAGGTCCTGATAAGCTTGCAGGTGTCGGGCCATCTCCTCCTTCAGGTTCTGGATGTCACTCTCCATGTGGCTGACCGTCTCCTGGTAATTGCCCGTCTCAAAATTGAAGCGCTCCTCCATCTCGCGAAGCTGGCGTTCCAGCGACTCGTTCTGTTGGGGAACAGAGACATGAGCTTCACCAGGACAGTGTGAGGGAGCACACCCACGATCGCTGTAACAGACTCAGAGAATCGCAAGTCCCAAAATCTGTTCCTACAACATGTCACCAATTTACCTCTCCACCCGCTTTTCTCCCTTTGCAGAACGTGCTGGCACGTGCTCAGACATGGTCGCTCAGATGCTCAGCCAAGGGACTGTAATGTATTTGCTTCGTGGGTTCTTTGCTTAAGAATTCATAGCAACACATTGCTATTAAGAACTAGTTGGTTTATTAACAAAGGTTTAACAATCATACTACACATTACCAGTTCATCCACCAGGCTCACAACCACCTGCCCCATTGTGGATCACCCAAACCCAACTGGCTGGGGTTTATTGAGTCTTGTGAACATCACGTGACTGGCTAAGCCCCTCCCAACTCAACACCTCAACCAACCTGTCAGCATACTCACAGGTGCATACATTACAGTTTTGCATACATGAGTTTTGGCGAGGCATTCAACCGGGAATGGCATCGCAGGTGAGCTTAATCCTGCCCACACCAGTGCCCATACACGTGCAATTTTCCAGGAGCAGGAACACTGGGGGGGCTTTCCCTCCCAGATCCAGGTGCTCGAAGGCCAATTATAGTCCAGGATGAGATCATTCAACCATCACAGACTGGTGACTGAACTTGGGACTTTGTGGCCCGCACAGCTTTACCAGCCCAACCACCGGGGGTGGGCTTGGCATTCTGAGGCTGCCAATGATACCAGCCAATGATTCCCCTTCCCCGATATCGGGGGAATGCTGCGCTCACTCAGCCCAGTCCATGGTCTGCAGCAACTGCCTGCCCTCTGCACAGGGTTGTCCGAGAATCACTACACCCCTTCCCCATGCCAAGATCCCCCAAATCGCACATTGGGAATTCTGGGGAAAAGGTGGAGCCTGCGATGTAAGGGCAGTCGGTTTCAAACTCCACGGTCAGAGCATTTCATACACACTTCCAACTGAACACTGGGGATGGCTCCTTATTATACAGAAGTTACATTCATTCCATTTCAATTCTTTTTCATTTCATTAATTTTTCATCACAATGTCAAGATGAAAGTCAGATACAGCACGGGTTAGATAGAGAGTAAAGCTCCCTCTACACTGTCCCATCAAACACTCCCAGGGCAGGTACAGCATGGGGTTAGATACACAGTAAAGCTCCCTCTACACTCTCCCATCAAACACTCCCAGGGTAGGTACAGCACGCGTTAAATACAGAGTAAAGCTCCTTCTACACTGTCCCATCAAACACTCCCAGGGCAGGTACAGCACGGGGTTAGATACAGAGTAAAGCTACCTCTACACTGTCCCATCAAACATTCCCAGGGCAGGTACAGCATGGGGTTAGATACAGAGTAAAGCTCCCTCTACGCTGTCCCATCAAACACTCCCAGGGCAGGTATAGCATGGGGTTAGATACATAGTAAAGCTCCCTCTACACTGTCACCATCCAACACTCCCAAGGCAGTTGAATCTGTACATCTCACCTAGTCTGTGCTGTACGTGAGCTTGGAGCATTTGATGCTGACACTGGGTACTCAAAAGGAAAAAAAGTGTTTAAATTCGCCAGTGACGATATCAATCTCTCCAATGTGGACAACAATTCCTCCTTTAACCAAAAGCAGATCATGACTATATTTTTGTACTTTCCCAGAATTCCCCAGTTAGTCTGGAGAGGCTATCCCTGCCCTGTCACTTCCAACTCGTGGCGAGAACTCACCGTGCCCTTCAACCCCTCCAGATCACATGTGAGGGACTGGATCTGCCTTCGGTAGTCGTTCACCTCCTGCTTGGCCTGGCGCAGGGCTTCTGCCTGGCGACTGGCAGCATCGGTCAGATCGGAGAACTGCACACAAAAGGTCAAAGTTAGAAGTTCAACCACACAGCGAGCTTGGGAGGGTGAGAAGTATTGGTGCGGGCTGTGTCCGTCTATCTCAGTCGCCCAGTCCCCCCAGCGATCCCATAGCCTCCAATCGTGCACTGTTCACCACCCCTCCCAACACATCTTCAGCGAATTCTTCCTCTACTTCAGTTTTGGCTGGATTTGGGAAATTCTGCAATGTTCCCTTTTGGGGACCAAAGGAATGGCGGCTGAATTATGGTCTGGTTTCCTAGCATTCTGAATGCAGCATGGTTGCATAGATTTAGAGGCAGGCAGTAACATTTTCGCGAATGAAGCCCCTAAATATCTGTCCGAGAGCACCCCCATCCTCCCCGATGGGAATGGGATAAAGGTCAAGCCTCCATTCCCCCTCCCCCCATATCCAGAATAAAATGGTGACCCTCAAAACAAGAGCATCTGACGACAACCATTTATCTGGCTATGTTCGAGCAAAGAGGCAGGGATAGGAGACGAGCTGGTGAATTGTGGCACCAGCTGTGGCTCAGTGGGCAGCACTCTCTCGAGGGAGTGCTGCACTGTCGGAGGTGCCATCTTTCAGATGAGATGTTAAACTGAGGCCCCCTCTGCTCTCTCAGGTGGATGTAAAAGATCCCATGACACTATTTTGAAGAAGAGCAGGGGTCCTGGCCAATATTTATCCCTCAATCAACACCATTAATTGTCATTATCACATTGCTATTTGTGGGAGCTTGCTGTGTGCAAATTAGCTGCTGCGTTTCCCACATTGCAACAGCGACTACACTCCAACCTGAGATTGTGAAAGGCTCTTTATAAATGCAATTTCTTCTTTTCAGAGGCAGGTCTGGAAGTCTTTACGTTGAGCATCAGGTGCGGAGATCGCTTACCTTGGCCTTGTAGCAGGTGCGGAGATCGCTTACCTTGGACTTGTACCACTCCTCAGCCTCTTGCATGTTCTTGCTGGCGACAGACTCGTACTGAGTGCGAATGTCTTTCAGGGCAGCGGTGAGGTCAGGCTTGGTCATGTCCAGCTCCACATGGACCTGCTGCAACTGCAACTGATCCTGCAGTTCCCGGATTTCCTAAAGGAGCATGAACAGGAAATAGGGGTGAGGGCATCGGTCAGACAGCTCAGTGCCCAGGGACCCTGTACCCAGGATCGCTCAGTGCCCAGGGACCCTGTACCCAGGATCGCTCAGTGCCCAGGGACCCTGTACCCAGGGACCCCGTACCCAGGATCGCTCAGTGCCCAGGGACCCCGTACCCAGGATCGCTCAGTGCCCAGGGACCCTGTACCCAGGATCGCTCAGTGCCCAGGGACCCTGTACCTGGGATCGCTCAGTGCCCAGGGACCCTGTACCCAGGATCGCTCAGTGCCCAGGGACCCCGTACCCAGGATCGCTCAGTGCCCAGGGACCCTGTACCTGGGATCGCTCAGTGCCCAGGGACCCCGTACCCAGGATCGCTCAGTGCCCAGGGACCCTGTACCCAGGATCGCTCAGTGCCCAGGGACCCTGTACCCAGGATCGCTCAGTGCCCAGGGACCCCGTACCCGCGATCGCTCAGTGCCCAGGGACCCTGTACCCAGGATCGCTCAGTGCCCAGGGACCCTGTACCCAGGATCGCTCAGTGCCCAGGGACCCTGTACCCAGGATCGCTCAGTGCCCAGGGACCCTGTACCTGGGATCGCTCAGTGCCCAGGGACCCTGTACCCAGGATCGCTCAGTGCCCAGGGACCCCGTACCCGGGATCGCTCAGTGCCCAGGGACCCTGTACCTGGGATCGCTCAGTGCCCAGGGACCCCGTACCCAGGATCGCTCAGTGCCCAGGGACCCTGTACCCAGGATCGCTCAGTGCCCAGGGACCCTGTACCCAGGATCGCTCAGTGCCCAGGGACCCCGTACCCGCGATCGCTCAGTGCCCAGGGACCCCGTACCCGCGATCGCTCAGTGCCCAGGGACCCTGTACCCAGGATCGCTCAGTGCCCAGGGACCCTGTACCCAGGATCGCTCAGTGCCCAGGGACCCTGTACCCAGGATCGCTCAGTGCCCAGGGACCCTGTACCCAGGATCGCTCAGTGCCCAGGGACCCTGTACCCAGGATCGCTCAGTGCCCAGGGACCCTGTACCCAGGATCGCTCAGTGCCCAGGGACCCTGTACCCAGGATCGCTCAGTGCCCAGGGACCCCGTACCCGCGATCGCTCAGTGCCCAGGGACCCTGTACCCAGGATCGCTCAGTGCCCAGGGACCCCGTACCCGCGATCGCTCAGTGCCCAGGGACCCTGTACCCAGGATCGCTCAGTGCCCACGGACCCCGTACCCGCGATCGCTCAGTGCCCAGGGACCCCGTACCCGCGATCGCTCAGTGCCCAGGGACCCTGTACCCAGGATCGCTCAGTGCCCAGGGACCCTGTACCCAGGATCGCTCAGTGCCCAGGGACCCTGTACCCAGGATCGCTCAGTGTCCAGGGACCCCGTACCCGCGATTGCTCAGTGCCCAGGGACCCTGTACCCGGGATCGCTCAGTGCCCAGGGACCCTGTACCCAGGATCGCTCAGTGCCCAGGGACCCTGTACCCGAGGGCATTCAGTGCCCAGGGATCCTGTACCCTGGATCACTCAGTGCCCAGGGATCCTGTACCCGGGATCACTCAGTGCCCAGGGATCCTGTACACGGGATCACTCAGTGCCCAGGGATCCTGTACCCTGGATCACTCAGTGCCCAGGGATCCTGTACCCGGGATCACTCAGTGCCCAGGTATCCTGTACCCGGGATCACTCAGTGCCCAAGGACCCTGTACCCGGGATCACTCAGTGCCCAGGGACCCTGTACCCGGGATCACTCAGTGCCCAGGGACCCTGTACCCGGGATCACTCAGTGCCCAGCGATCCTGTACCCGGGATCACTCAGTGCCCAGGGATCCTGTACCCGGGATCACTCAGTGCCCAGGTACCCTGTAACCGGGATCACTCAGTGCCCAGGGACCCTGTTCCCGGAGGTGCTCAATGCCAAGGGACGTTGTATATAATCAGTATACAGTCTAACTGATTTATTTTCTGCTGCACATGTATGTGTGCATCAGGATATATAAACTTTTGTTTGTACGAACTCCGATTCTTTGCTGTCGGCCATGAGTATTCCTCACCTGTCTTGTCCTGTCCTGGCTGGGCACCATTAGTGTGAGTGCTTTGACTGTGTGTCTGGGCACTGACTGCTGGTGTACAGACCCTACCCCTTCGGGCAGTGTGACTGATCCGCCCTCCACCCCAGTGACGGCAGGCAGCGTCCGTTTCCCTGCAGCGGTTGAAGATGTCGAGTCCATTCAGTTTGCTCGGGTGGCCACACAAAATGGTGCCCTCGCATCAGCCCATTTGCACTCGGGACTGGCACAGCCTCACGATCCCTGGCCTGCCCACTGCGTGTGACTCTATCACCGCCCAAAGGCTGGAGAATGCGGCAGAGCCTCGGGCCTAGGGTTGTTGCCAGGGAAACGCCAATGCACTTAATGCCGAAGGACCCTGAGGATAGAGGATTGGCTAACTAACAGAGAACAGAGAGTCTGGATAAATGGTTAATTCTCTGGTTGGCAACCAGTAACTAGTGGGGTGCCGCAGGGATCAGTGCTGGGACCCCAACTATTTACAATCTATATTAACGACTTGGATGAAGGGACTGAGTGTAACGTAGCCAAGTTTGCTGATGATACAAAGATGGGATTAAAAACAATGTGTGCGGAAGACACAATAAATCTACAGAAGAACATAGACAGGCTAAGTGAGTGGGCAAAAATTTGGCACATGGAGTATAATGTTGGAAAGTGTGAGGTCATGCAGTTTGGCAGAAAAAATCAAAGAGCAAATTATTATTTAAATGGAGAAAGATTGCAAAGTGCCGCAGTACAGCGAGACCTGGGGGTACTTGTGCATGAAACACAAAAGGATAGTATGCAGGTACAGCAAGTGATCAGGAAGGCCAATGGAATCTTGGCCTTTATTGCAAAGGGGATGGAGTATAAAAGCAGGGAAGTCTTGCTCCAGCTATACAAGGTTTTGGTGAGGCCACACCTGGAATATTGTGTGCAGTTTTGGTTTCCATATTTATGAAAGGATATACTTGCTTTGGAGGCAGTTCAGAGACGGTTCACTCGGTTGATTCTGGGGATGAGGGGGTTGACTTATGAGGAAAAGTTAAGTAGGTTGGGCCTCGACTCATTGGAATTCAGAAGAATGAGAGGCGATCTTATCGAAACGTATAAGATTATGAGGGGGCTTGACAAGGTGGATGCAGAGAGGATGTTTCCACTGATGGGGGAGACTAGAATTAGAGGGCATGATCTTAGAATAAGGGGCCGCCCATTTAAAACTGAGATGAGGAGAAATTTCTTCTCTCAGAGGGTTGTAAATCTGTGGAATTCGCTGCCTCAGAGAGCTGTGGAAGCTGGGACAGTGAATAAATTTAAGACAGAAATGGACAGTTTCTTAAATGATAAAGGGTTATAGGGAGCGGGCGGGGAAGTGGAGCTGAGTCCATGATTGGATCAGCCATGATCTTACTGAATGGCGGAGCAGGCTCGAGGGGCCGTATGGCCTACTCCTGCTCCTGTTTCTTATGTTCTTATGTTCTTTTAATGTGAAATGCTGCCATGTGTGTATGATTGAGAAACACTATTGCGCAGAAATGACTTGGCACTTGATGTGATATTCTGCCTGCTGTTTTAGTGCGGGAGTAAGGTCAGATATTCTAAATGAGTTACTGTCTCTGTTAACATGGTGGACAGGGGAATATCAAAAGAGGTGCTGATATCAGCAACAGTCCTTGAGACGTCTGCCTTCCTGGACACATGGCTATACGCTGGCTTTGCAATTTAAAATTTTCATCAAATCTAATGAGGCCCACAATTAGTTGTTTAAACTACAATCAGATCCGGTATAAAATCTGAGTGAAGTGTTTCTGGCCCGCTGAGCGTTTCCAACATTGTCTGCTTTTAATTCAGATTCCAGCATTCATAGGGGGGAAATCCCCCCGAGCCCCAACTGGGGCAGGAACCTTCCCGGGGCCAGGGCTTTTATTGCCCGGCCCAAAAGTCCCACCCCCAATGTGGAATTGGGCCGACCGCCCTCAAAAGGAGGGTAGCGCTGTCTCCCCTGCTGCCTCCCCGCCCTGACTCTGGCCCTGTCTTCCCCCCTCTCTCCCCCGCTGTCTCCCCCCCTGTCTCCAGTCCTGTCTCCCCCCCTGTCTCACCCCCGTCTCTCCCACCCTGCCTCCGGCCCTGTCTCCCCCCACTCTCTCCCCCCCTGTCTCCGGTCCTGTCTCCCCCCCCTGTCTCCGGTCCTGTCTCCCCCCCCTGTCTCCGGTCCTGTCTCCCCCCCGTCTCCCCCCCTGTCTCCGGCCCTGTCTCCCTCCCTGTTTACGCCCCCCCTCCCTCTCGCCCCCCTGTCTCCCCCCCCTGTCTCCGGCCCTGTCTCCCCCCCCCCCTGTCTCCCCCCACTGTCTCCGGCCCTGTCTACCCCCCTGTCTCCGCCCCCCCCTCTCGCCCCCCTGTCTCCCCCACCCTGTCTCCGGCCCTGTCTCCCCCCCCTGTCTCCGGCCCTGTCTACCCCCCTGTCTCCCCCCCTCCCCCTCTCGCCCCCCTGTCTCCCCCACCCTGTCTCCGGCCCTGACTCCCTCCCCTCGCTCCCCCACTGTCTCCGGCCCTGTCTCTGGCGCTGTCTCTGTCTCTCCCCTTCCTTTGAGGGGTATTCCTGGATCTGAGTCCACAACACGCAGAGCAGGCCAGCGCTATGCAGACGCTCCGCCTGCCGCTGACACTCAACAACGGCCCCTCCCCCCCTCGCTTCCATTAACGTGGAGGGCCGCTGCGCACTCTGCATGGCTGCCACTGGGCCCCCAGGGCACATTAGACCGAGCCAGCGGCCCCCCACCCAAAGCGGAGTGCCAGGCTGCAGGATGGCGGCTCGCTCGCTAGGGTCAAGAGTCAGACCCAAGTGTCGGCCGACAAATAAAGATGACGGCCCGGGGCGCTAAAGGCCTTCCCTTTAAACGACGCCCCGGCAGTGAAAGTTCGCCTGCTTCGCGACCCGCAGGGCAATTTCCCCCACGGTGCAGTAAGGAGTAGGGGCGATGAGGAGTTAGCGACGGCCCGGGGCACGAACCACGGGGCGCGGCACTGCCGGGACATCCCCGCCCCCCCAAACCTCTGGGACAATTTCCCGGGAGGCAGTGGCGCCCCCCTCTCCCCAGGCGAAGACGCCATTGTGCCCTGTGAGCATCCCCCGGGATCAGATGTGGTCGATGGTACACAGTGTGAGCGGGAGGGAGCGAGACCACTGTGGCCAGAATCCCACTGGGTCCCAGGCACTTGCTGCCCATTCCTGATCACAGTGGGCCGATTCCCCTTACCTCATCGTGGACTTTCTTCAAGAAGTCAATCTCATCCTGCAGGGACTCAATCTTCCGTTCCAGATCAATCCGAATCAAAGCAGCTTCATCGACGTCCTGGGGAGTGGAGGAGGGCAGAGGGGAGCAGGGTTAGAAACACCACAGGATTAATCATTAAACACACTGTGCTCGAGCACCAGCCGGGAGCTGCCTCCTGGACCCAACCATTCCAGAGAAGACGGAGGGGGAGGAGGAGTTCAGAGGAGATGGGGCTCAGGTTCCACTGCAGGAGAAGAGGATTTGAGAGGGGATTCAGAAGAGGAGAGGGGGTTTCAAAGGGGGAAAGGAGGTTCAGACGAGAGGGGGTTCAGAGGGGATTTCACAGGGGGAGAGAAGGCCGAGAAGAGGAGGGGGATTTCAGAGGGGAGATGGAGTCCAGAGGTGGAGAGGCGGGGAGGGGAGATCTAGTCAGAAGGTGGCGAGGGGCAGAGGCGGGGATGGAGTTGTCATGTATGTACTTTTGGGCCTTAATAAAGCAGAGCCAAGGTCACAGCTCTTGGAGTTAAACAATACTCAGTCCAACAGTTATTGCATACACAACATTTGGCAACGAGGCAACAAGAACCTTTGGATTGTTGGAGCGATTTGTGGAAGGAGAAGGTTGCACAGACTTTGGGAGCTGTTTGAGCCAGTTCTTCGTGGCCAACAAAATGGAGGAGGTCGGCGAGGCAGATCGGCGCCGGGCGGTGTTCCTCACGGTTTTTGGCCCAAACATTTATGGTCTGATAAAGAATCTAGTCCTGCCTGTGAGTCCAACAGAGAAGACGTATGAAGAATTGTGTCCACTGGTACAGGACCACCTTAAGCCAGACGAAGGCATCATCATCTCGAGATACAGATTTTACACGCACGTTCGCTCAGAGGGCCAGAATGCGGCGTAATTTGTTGCCGACCTGAGACATCTAGCGGGACCGTGTAAGTTCAGGGCTCTGTTGGCAGACATGCTGCGGGACTTCTTTGTAATCGGCATCAACCACGAGGTGATCCTGTGTAACCTACTGGCGGTGGAGACGTTGGACTTGAACAGGGCCATCACGATCGCTCAGTCATGCATGACGACGGATAGAAGTCTAAAACAGATATCAGTGAAAAATTGAAACTCGGCAAGTACTGTAAATGTGATTGATTCGGCATTTAGCAGAGTGGCACATGGCAGGGCCTACCCGACTGCGTACGTGAAACCTGTGGTTGCCCAAAGTCCGCCAGCGGGAATACATTCGATTCCTCCGTGTTGGAGTTATGGGAGAAATCACCGGTACCAGCATTGCTGATTTAAGCAATATAGTTGCAAAGGCTGTCTGAGAGCGGGGCTTGCAGATGAGCAAGCGTGCTGTGACACACCATGTGGAGGATGATGGTCAGACTAGCATGGATCCGGATACACAATCCGAGATACCAGAGGAGGAAGTGTATGGACTGTACTCGTTCCTAACTAAGAACAAACCGATAATGATCAACGTGAAATTTAATGGGGTGCATGTATCGATGGAACTGGACACGGGGCGAGTCAATCAATAATGAGCCAGAGGGCATTCGACAAGCTGTGGGATACTAAGGCTGTGAGGCCCAGGCTGATTCCAGTCAATGCCAAGTTGCTCACATACACCAAAGAACTCATAACGGTGATTGGCAGTGCCACAATTAAAGTGTCGAGTGACGGTGTGGTTCACGAGTTACCACTATAGATTGTCCCAGGCAATGGCCCAACACTGTTTGGCAGGAACTGGCTTGAAAAAAATCAGATGCAATTGGAACGACATCAAGGCGTTGTCATCGGAGAAAGATACATGCGCCTAAGTACTGAGAAAGTTCCCCTCGGTGTTCGAACCAGGCATCGGCAACTTCACGGGAGCCAAGGTGCACATCCACGTGGACTCGGATACATCCATCATAAAGCTCAGGGAGTTCCGTATATGATGAGGAAGAAGGTCGAAATCGAACTGGACAGAATCCAGCGTGATGGGATCATATCACCGGTTGAATTTAATGAATGGGCTAGCCCCATTGTTCCTGTGCTGAAAAGTTAGAATCTGTGGAGACTACAAGGCTTCGAAACAGGATCAGTACCCGTTACCGAAGGCTGATGACTTGTTTGCAACGCTAGCCGGGGGGAAGTCGTTCACAAAACTGGACTTGACGTCTGCCTACAGGAGCTGGTCGAGACGTCAAAGAGACTTACGAGCATTAACATGCATAAAGGACTGTTTATTTATCACAGGTGCCCTTTTGGAATTCGCTCAGCTGCAGCAATATTTCAGAGGAAAATGGAGAATCTACTGAAGTCCAAGATCACAGGTCGTAACTCCGAGGAACATCTGAACAACCTGGAAGAGGTTCTACATCGTCTGGACAAAGCGGGACTCAGACTGAAACGCTCGAAGTGCATCTTGATGGCACCAGAGGTCGAATTCCTGGGGAGGAAAATTGCTGCTGACGGCAACAGGCCCACGGATGCGAAAACCAAGGCCATCAAGAATGCACCCAAGCCGCAGAATGTGATGGAGCTGCGTTCGTTCCTGGGTCTACTCAACTACTTTGGTAACTTCCTACCTAAATTGAGCAACTTATTAGAACGACTGCACATGCTGCGAAGAAAAGGTGACAACTGGGTGTGGGGTGCATCTCAAGACAGAGCTTTTGAGAAAGCTACTAATCTACTTTGCTCTATCAAGCTGCTAGTACATTATGACCCATGCAAACAGTTAGTATTGGCCTGTGATGCTTTGTCATATGGAATTGGTTGCTTACTCCAACAAGCTAATGAGTCGGGTAAACTTCAACCAGTCGCTTATGCTTCAAAAAATTTGTCTAAAGGGGAAAGAGCGTACAGAATGGTAGAGAAAGAAGCACTAGCCTGTGTGTATGGGGTTAAAAAAATTAATCTTGTAACTGTTTGGTCTTCGGTTTGAAGTGGAGACAGGTCACAAGCCGCTCATTTCACTATACTCTGAAAACAAAGGTATCAATACCAATGCATTGTCCGGCATCCAGAGGTGGGCACTGACATTATCCGCTTATGATTATGTCATTCGCCATAGACCTGGCACTGAGAATTGTGCCGATGTTTTGAGTCGTCTGCCGTTGCCCACACCGGAGGTGGAAACGCCACAACCAGCAGACCTATTGTTAGTTATGGATGCTTTTGAGAGTGAAGGAATCCCTGTCACGGCTCAACAAGTTAAGACCTGGACCCGCCAGGACCCAATTTTATTGGTGGTGAAGAGTTGCATCCTCAAAGGTGATTGGTCTGCCATACCCAAGCAAATGTGCGAGGAGACCAAACCTTACATTCGTCGCAAAGACGAACTATCTATTCAGTCGGATTGTATACTGTGGGGCAATCGTGTTGTTGTGCCCAAGAATGGGAGAGAGAAAGTTGTACGTGAGCTACATAGCACACATCCCGGCATTGTAATGATGAAAGCCGTTGCCAGGTCTCATGTCTGGTAGCCAGGAATTAACTCTGAGCTGGAATCATGTGTGCATCAGTGCAACACTTGCATGCAGCCCAGCAAAGCACCAGCCGAATTGTCGCTGAGTCTGTGGTCGTGTCCGTCCAAATCATGGTCCAGGATCCACATAGACTTTGCAGGTTCCTTCCTGGGGAAGATGTTTTTAGTTGTGGTGGATACATATTCGAAGTGGATAGAGTGTATAATCATGTCATCCAGCACATCCACAGCTACCATTGAGAATCTCAGTGTCATGGTCTGCCTGACATCGTTGTTACTGACAACGGATTGTGCTTCACCAGTCAGGAGTTTCAAGAGTTCATGAAACTCAATGATATCAAACATGTAAGGTCAGCACCGTTCAAACCTGCATCCAATGGGCAAGCAGAACGTGCTGTCCAAATCATAAAGCAGAGTATGAAGCGAGTAACCCAATGGTCACTGCAGACCCGCCTGTCATGCATACTGCTTAGTTACAGGACAAGACCACACACGTTTACCGGAGTCTCACCTGCTGAACTAATGATGAAGAGCGGTCTTAAGACTATCTCTTGTACACCCTGGCTTGAATAATCATGTTGAATATAGAAGACAAAGTCAGCAAGGGTATCACGATCATGCAGCTCTGTCACGTGATATTTCTGTAAATTATCCTGTATATGTTCTGAATTATGGTCAGGGTCCCAAGTGGATCGCTGGTACTGTCATGGCCAAGGAAGGCAACAGAGTATTTATTGTCAAGCTCAAAAATGGGCAAACATGCAGGAAACATATGGATCAGACAAAGCTGCAGTACACAGACAAACCGGAACAGTCGGAGGAAGAGACAATCGACGACCAACCAACCTACCCCCAGTCATCAGGAACTCAGTGGTCATCAGTGAATCGGGACTTTCAATCACTGACATGTTCAATGAAAATGGACTTTCAATCCCTGACATGTTCAATGAAAATGGACTTTCAATCCCTGACATGGCCATTGCCATTCTTACCAGTTCAGCCACCCAGCCACCAGTCACAACAGACTCTGAACACTCACCCAAGGCTGGAGTCGAACTGAGACGGTCAACCCGGGAGTGTAAAACACCGGACCGCTTCAATTTGTAAAAGACTGTGTTAATATCTCAGAGGGGGGTATTGTCATGTATGTACTTTTGGGCCTTTGATAGGTTCTGGGATATGGAGTCAAGTGCTTCTTAGTTCACTGTTGAAGGTCGATTAAGAAGATTACTTAAGTGTTCTCTCCACCTCTTATTTATGCCAGTCCTGTCTTTGATCAAAGTGCTGCCATCTGCTGAAAGGAGTGGAGTAGTGCTGGGTTTTGATGGTCCATAGACTGACTTGATGGCGCTGAAGAACATCTTGGTATTGTGAGTTTCAGCATAATGTTCCACTTCCTCTGCTTTCGTCTGCCACCATTTATCTTGCATCTAGCGATGGTCTCTTTGTGCTTTGCTCTGCATGTGTCTGTAGCGGTCCCTCTTGGAAATTGAGGAAGGGTCATTTTGCCATTCGAGATATGCTTTTTTCTTTTCATCCAGCGTCTTGCAGATCTCAACGTTGTTTTCATCGAACCAGTCTTGGTGTACCTTCTTTTTAAGTCCAAGAGTTGTCTTTGCTGAGTCTGTCACCATCTGTTTGAGCTTTGTCCACTTCTGTGTGGGGTTGCCGATGAGCTGACCGTGAGACATCAGCCTGTTATCGAGGTGATCCTGGAACTGCTCACGGTAGCACTGATGTTTCAGCCTAGCTGTGTTAAAGGCACTTCTGCTCGGTTTTGGACGCTTGCGCTGAAGTGGAGCAATGTGCAGCTGGAGGGTGGATCTGACTAGACAGTGATCTGTCCAGCATTCTGCTCCTCGCATGGCTCTTGTGATCTTTACATCCTTGATGTCTCGCCTTCTTGTAATGACATGGTATATCATGTGCCATTGCTTAGACCTGGGGTGCATCCAAGTTGTTTTGTACTTGTCGGCCTGCCTGAATAGAGTATTTGTGATAGTCAAGTCGTTCTCCGTGCACATACTCAAGAGGAGGAGGCCATTACTATATAATTTTCCTGTGCCGTGCTGTCCAATTACTCCCTTCCAGTGCTTGCTGTCTTTTCCAACTCGTGCGTTGAAATCACCCAGGATGATCAACTTGTCCCCAGCAGGTGTGGACCTGACCAGTCTGTCTAGATCTTCATAGAACCTCTCTTTCATCTCATCGGGGCTTGGTGATATAATGGTGATGTGGCGCTTGGCATTCAGGGGGAAACGCAGTTTCATAAGTCTTTCGTTAATCCCTTCAGGCAGGAAAGAAAGCCATCAACCAGATGAGTACTGGAAAGGCTCCAGGAAAGGATGGAATCCCTGCCGAAATCTACAAGGCAGTAGGCCCAGCAACTCTCGAGGCCTTTCATGACATAATAACTAGCATCTGGGAAGATGAAGACATGCCACAGGACTTCCGTGACGCTATGATAGTTTTCCTCTACAAGAACAAGGGCAATAAAGCAGACTGTGGTAACTACAGGGGAATATTGCTTCTGTCCATTGCTGGGAAGATTATCGCCCGCATAGTATTAAACCGACTCATAGCTAATGACTCAGAAGTAAATCTTCCAGAAACACAATGTGGCTTTCGACCTGGTCGGAGCACATGATCTTTGCACTCAGACAAGTGCAGGAGAAGTGCATTGAGCAGAACATGGACTTGTACGCTGTATTTATTGACCTCACCAAGGCCTTTGATACTGTCAACAGAGCAGCGCTGTGGTCAATCTTGACGAAACTTGGGTGCCCAAGGAAGTTTGTCCACATCATCGAGCTGTTTCATGACAACATGACAGGTGAAGTGCTCTCAGACCGCACAACCACGGCCCCATTTGCCATCTCAAATGGAGTGAAACAAGGTTGTGTATTCACTCCAGTTCTGTTCAACCTATTCTTTACCTGCATCTTGAACTATGCCATAAAAGACTTGGCGTTTGGGGTCTACCTAAAATATCGATTAGATGGTTCACTGTTCGACCTCCGCCGCCTTGCTGCAAAGACCAAAGTACAGAAACGACTCATCCTAGAGGCACTCTTTGCTGACGACTGCGCCCTTATGGCACACAAGGAGAGTGACCTACAATTCATACTCAGCAAATTTGCTGAGGCAACAGAATTGTTTGGCCTAACCATCAGCCTTAGTAAAACCAAGGTTCTCTATCAGCCTGTCCCTGGCACCACAGTATCTGCTCCCACAGTCTTCATCGGCAGTATACAACTAAAGTCAGTGGACAGCTTCAAGTACCTTGGCAGCATCATATCAAGTGATGGGTCCTTGGACAAGGAGATTGATGCAAGGATCTGTAAAGCCAGCCAGGCACTTGGTCACTTGCGCACTAAGGTGTTGAGTCACCACCACATCCGACTGTCAACTAAACTGTTGGTGTATAGAGCAGTCGTTCTCTCATCTCTCCTTTATGGATGTGAGACCTGGACACCCTACAGGCGTCACATCAAAAAGTTGGAAGCTTTCCATATGCGCAGTCTCAGATCTATACTCCACATATGCTGGCCAGACCGGGTGTCAAACCTTGAGATTCTGAAGAGAGCACAATCAACTAGCATCGAGGTGATGATCATGCGAGCCCAGTTCCGGTGGGCTGGACATGTCATCCGCATGGATGAGTCAAGGATCCCTCGTCAGCTTCTTACGGCGAGCTCTGTGAAGGTCGAAGACACCAGGGGCGTCCCCGCAAGCACTACAAAGATTGCATCAAGGCTAACCTCCAGTACTGTGGCATCCGACCAAAGGACCTCGAGAATACAGCAGCTAATAAAATCCAGTGGCAAACCCTCACGAAGACTGCCTGCCAGACCTTCGAAGAAAGCCGATGTCAAAGCCTGTGGGACACTAGAGATAGATGACATCAGGTGGCAGTACTGTCAGCATCAGGCACACTAAACTTCCCTTCTCCAACGTGCAAGAGACTATGGCCTATACAGCCACTTGAAGACATGCCATTGATGATTAGCACAACAACGTCTTTGATGGATACGACAGACTACCAAGACTTTTGGGCCTCAATAAAGCAGAGCCAAGGTCATACCTCTTGGAGTTAAACAGTACTCAGTCTAACAGTTATTGCATACACAACAGGAGTCCAGAGGTGGAGAGGGGGAGAGGGGGGATGGAGTCCGGAGGTGGAGAGGGGGTTCAGAGGGGGAGAGGAGGGATGGAGTCCGGAGGTGGAGAGGGGGAGAGGGGGGATAATATACAAAAAGCCCTGAAATGCCTGTTGTTGATTTTGTCACTATCAATAGTTTGTGGAAGCTGAAACACTCCCATGTGCCCAGGGTCTGGGGTATCTGCCAATATTGAGCCCTGGAGGTTCAGTACTGTTCTCACCCTGTGTCCACACGCACACCTTCCAGCACCAGGTATTGGATCGCAGCGGGATCAGGAACCCAGGGGGGCAATGAGCTCGACTGCAGGACCCCCACTGCCCTGGCACCGCCAGTTCTGAAGACGGGCATCCCAGAGGCACAGAGGAGGTTATCTTGCTGCACTCCACCTTACCCAGCCACCTGAGTCTGCAGGCCAAGGTGTCCCTACCTGGACCTGTCTCAGGAGAGCTGCCTTCTATCACCTACGTTTTACCAGGACATCAGTCGCAGAACTGTTTCATCTCCTGAAGCCAGACCTTCAGGCAGATTCCAGGGCCGGGACAGCTGTGCAAATGTCTATCGGAACTTCTAACCCAATCTGATCCTTTTAAGCAACAGCAGAATATCTGCCGATTTACCAAGTGGCAAAGAAGGTCTCAGATACTTTCTTTCCTAGCGATAACCTCGACATCCATTTCCCCAGGAGCTGGGCATCACTGATTCAGGCCCCTCCTCCTTTTCTCACACCCATTCATGAACAGCAAGGGGATGCACTTCATTCACATGCTGCTAGCCTGTGACCATGGGCACAAAGTCATGTATGTGAATGCTCACTCTCCTGGCAGCAGTCATGGTGCTTGGGTAGATTGGAGGGGGAAGAGGTTGGGTTTGAAGTATAGAACCGCCAATACCTTGAGGATCATCATGATCAGTTGACCGTTGCACAGCTTTGCCAAACCAAGGCGACATTGGCACGGGAGGGCAGAAGATCAGGCCACGATACAGCCACTGGCAGAGGAAGGCACTCACACCTAGCCTAACGACATGCCAACTAAACCAACTATGTTTCCACACAGGAGGCCATTTGGCCCATCACATCTGTGCCAACTCTTCACTAGAACCATCCAAAACCAATCCCACTGCCCCGTTCCCCCTACAGTACTGTATCTTCCTCTGCTTCAAATATTGATCCCATTTTCCTTTAAAAGAGAAGTTGGATCCAAAATTGACTCGGAGACAGGAAGCAAAGGGTAATGGTTGATGGGTGTTTTTGTGACTGGAAGACTATATCCAGTGGGGTTCTGCAGGGCTCAGTGCTGGGTCCCTTGCTTTTTGTGGTATATATCAATGACTTGGACTTGAATATTGGGGGTTTGATTAAGAAGTTTACAGATGACACTATAATAGGCTGTGTGGTTGATAATGAAGACGAAAGCTGCGAATTGCAGGAAGAGGTCAGGTGGGCAGAACAGTGGCAAATGGAATTCAATCCGGATAAGTGTGAGGTAATGCATTTGGGGAGGTCTAACAAGGCAAGGGAATACACATTAAATGGTTGGACACTGACAAGTGTAAAGGAACAAAGTGACCTTGGAGTGCAGGTCCACAGATCCCTAAAGGTAGCAGGCCAGGTAGATAAGGTGGTTAAGAAGGCATATGGAATACTTGCCTTTATTAGTTGAGTCATGGAATTCAAGAGCAAGGAGGTTATCGCTTCTCGGCCTTTTGGCTAAGATCATGCGTAACTGACCTGACAGGGGAGTAGCCACCATGACCTCCGGGCGGTTCTCCCTGGATCAGGAAGGTATATGCTTGCTTTTTTGGAAACAGGAGGTGGGTGGGGTGGCTTGACCCATCCACCTCCACGGAGGTGTGTGGGGGACCTGACCCATCCACCTCCATGGCACGAACCTGGTATTGCAATACTTCCAGGAACGGTGCAGTGGCTCTAGGCCTTTTGGCTAAGAGCATTGGCACAGAGTGATCCTTGGCGTGTGCAAGGTGACCTCTGGCGTTTGTGATTTGACAAAGAATTGGAACGATTGGCTACGAATTTCAAAAAAAAAAAAAGGAGGTTATGCTTAAATTATATAAAACACTGGTTAGGCCGCAGCTGGAGTACTGTGTGCAGTTCTAGTCACCACATTACAGGAAAGATGCGATTGCATTGGAAAGAGTGCAGAGGAGATTTACAAGAAGATTGCCTGGACTGGAGAATTTTGGCCATGAGGAAAGATTGCAGATGCTGGGTTTGTTTTCTTTGGAACAGAGGAGGCTGAGGGGAGACCCGATTGAGGTGTATAAAATTATGAGGGGCCTGGATAGAGTGGATAGGAAGGACCTGTTTCCCTTGGCAGGGGGCATAGATGTAATGTAATTGGGAGGAGGTTTAGAGGGAATTTGAGGGGGAAATGTTTTCACCCAGAAGGTGGTGGGGGTCTGGAACTCACTGCCTGAAAGGGTGACAGAGGCAGAAACCCTCACCACATTTAAAAAATATTTGGATGTGCACTTGAAGTGCCATAACCGACAGGGCTACCAAGAGATGAAAAGTGGGCTTAGGCTGGATAGCTCTTGGTCAGCCGGTGCAGACACAATGGGCCGAAATGGCCTCCTTCCGTGCTGTAAATTTCTATGATTCTATGAAAAGATGCAATAGAAACATAGAAACATAGAAATTTACAGCACAAAAGGAGGCTATTTCGGCCCATCGTGTCCGCGCCGGCCGACAAAGAGCCGCACGGCCCTTGGTCAACAGTCCTAAAGATCACATATAAACCTATGACCAATGACGGAAAGGCAAAGAGCACCCAGCCCAACCAGTCCGCCTCACACAACTGCGACACCCCTTATACTAAAACATTCTACACTCCATCCCAAACGGAGCCATGTGATCTCCAGGAAGAGGCAAAAAGCAGATAAAAACCCAGGCCAATTTAGGGGGAAAAAAATCTGGGAAAATTTCTTTCCGACCCATCCAGGCGATCAAAACAAGTCCAGGAGATCACCCTGGCCGTATTCTATTCCCTGCAGTATTTACCATTATATCTGCCCCGTCCAACAAAAGGTCATTTAGTCTAATCCCAATTACCAGCTCTAGGTCCGTAACCCTGCAGGTTACTGCACTTTAAGTGCCCATACAACCATCTTTTAAAAGTGGTGAGGGTTTCTGCATCCACCACTCTTCCAGGCAGTGAGTTCCAGATCCCACAACCCTCTGCATAAAGAAGCCTCCCCCTCAAATCCTCTCTAAACCTTCCACCAACCACCTTAAAACTATGTCCCCTCATAATAGACCACTCCACCAATGGCAATAGATCCTTACTATCCACTATGTCCAGGCCCCTCAATATTTTGTACACCTCAATGAGGTCTCCTCTCAATCTCTTCTGTTCCAATGAGAACAAACCCAGCCTATCCAATCTGTCCTCATAACTAAGATTCTCTATTCCAGGCAGCATCCTAGTAAATCTCCTCTGCACCCTCTCTGGTGCAATCACGTCATTCCTAAAATACGGCGACCAGAACTGCACGCAGTACTCCAGCTGTGGCCTAATCAGTGTATTATACAATTTAAGCATAACCTCCCTGCTCTTATATTCTATGCCTCAGCCAATAAAGGCAAGCATTCCGTATGCCTTCTTAACCATCTTATCCATTTGGCCTGCTACTTTCAGGGATCTGTGTACATGCACTCCAAGGTCCCTTTGTTCATCTACACTATTAAATGGCCTACCGCTTAATGTGTATACCCTTTCCTTATTAGCCCTCCCAAAGTGCATCACCTCACACTTCTTTGAATTAAATTCCATTTGCCACTGCTCTGCCCACCTGACCAGTAGATTGATATCCTCCTGCAGCCCATGACTTTCCTCTTCATTATCAACCACACAGCCAATTTTAGTGTCGTCTGAAAACTTCTTAATCATACTCCCTATATTCAAATCTAAATCGTTGATATACACCACAAAAAGCAAGAGACCCAGTACTGAGCCCTGTGGAACCCCACTGGAAACATCCTTCCAGTCACAAAAACATTCATCAACCATTACCCTTTGCTTCCTACCTCTAAGCCAATTTTTGGATCCAACTTGCTACTTTGCCCTGGATCCCATGGGCTTTAACCTTCGTGACCAGTCTACCATGTGGGACCTTATCAAAAGCTTTGCTAAAATCCACTACATCGTACGCACTACCCTCATCGACCCTCCTCAAAAAATTCAATCAGGTTAGTCAAACACGATCTTCCCTTAAAAAATCTGTGCTGACTGTCCCTAATTAATCCTTGCCTTTCCAAATGTAGATCTATCCTGTCTTTCAGGATTTTTTCCAATAATTTTCCCACCACTGAGGTTAGGCTGACAGGCCTGTAATTACTCGGCCTATCCCTTTCTCCCTTCTTAAACAAGGGCACTCCATTAGCAGTCCTCCAATCCGCCGGCACCATGCCCAGATCCTAAGAGGACTGGAAAATGATGGTGAAGGCCTCTGCTATTTCCTCTTTTACTTCGCTCAACAGCCTGGGATGCATTTCATCCGGGCCTGGGGACTTATCTACTTTCAAAGCTGCTAAACCCCTTAATACTTCCTCTCTCACTGTATTTATTTCATCCAGAATATCACACTCCTCCTCGATAGCAGTATCTGCATTGCTCCTTTCCTTTGTGAAAATAGATGCAAAGTATTCGTTAAGAACCTTACCAACATCTTCCACCTCCACACAAAGATTACCCTCATGGTCTCTAATAGCCCCTACTCTTTCTTTAGTTACCCTCTTACTCTTAATATATTTATAGAACATTTTCCTTAATTTTACTAGCCAAGAATTTCTCATGCTCTCTCTTAGCATTCCTAATATCCTTTTTAATTTTGCCTCTTAACTTTCTATATTCTACTCAAGATTCTATAGTATTTAGCCGTTGATATATGACATAAACGTTCCTTTTTTTCTTTATCCTCCCCTGTAAGTCCCTAGACATCCAGGGGGCTCTAGAATTATTATTCCCAACCTTTTTCTTTAAGGGCACATGTTTGGCCTGAGCCTTCCGGATCTCCTGCTTAAATGCCTCCCATTGTTCCGACACTGATTTACCCACAAGTAGCTGTTTCCAGTCCACTATGGCCAAATCACTCCTTAACTTAGTAAAATTAGTTTTTCCCAATTCGGGACTTTTATTCCAGGCCTATCCTTGTCCTTATCCATAACCAACTGAATTATGGTCACTGGCACCCAAGTGCTCTCCCACTAATACCCCTTCAACCTGCTCAGCTTCAGTCCCCAAAATTAAATCCAAGACCGCCCCCCTCTCGTGTTGGGCTTGCTACATACTGACTAAAAAAGGTCTCTTGAATGCATTTCAAGAATTCCGCATCCTCTATACCCTTCGCACTATATTTCTCTCAATCAATATTTGGATAGTTAAAATCCCCTACTATTACTACCCTATAGATTTTGGACCACAAAAATTTGCCGACATATTTGCTCCTCTATCTCCCTCCCACTGTTTGCTGGTCACTGCTTCAACCCTTCCCTGTGGTAGGACATTCCATGCTCCAACATCCCTCTTGAGTCGAGACAGCTCTCTGAATCTCTCTTCAGTGACATTTTAATCCCAGCTGTAGACGGGAAGGAGTAGATTTATTCTTCAGGTGTCACCTGAGTGGCGTGTCGGGAGGAAGAGCTGTCAGCGAGGATCACATGCCCCTTACGGAACCTTAAGGCAGGTTCTAACTGGAGTTTCACTAAAGTTCCTGTTCCAAACAATTCACAGTGCTGCCCATATGTGCCCAACACATATCTCCACCATTGCCCTGCACCCAAGGTCAACTACCACAGATTCTCATCCACCTCTCTGCTATCGTATTCCATCCCATCCCCAATCATCGCGACTGTCAGAGACCCCCAGTCCTGGCAGAGGGTCGATCTTCTCTGACACCGTTTCTTACCTGTCTGTATGCAGCTAAGTTGTTCTCAGCTTCTGTCCGCATATTGATCTCGTCCTGTAACCTGGAACACACAATTTGGGCGAGAGTGAATCTGTGATAGCGGTGGAAGGCCGAGCCTCTCCAGCCATGACTGTAACGGTTCAGGCTTCAACAATCGTGCCCTCTGTCCTTCAATGGCGGTACAGTATTCCCCATGGCCACACCTGGGTCTTCCTACCAGCTGCAAATGCCCTTACTTACAAGCTTTCTGCTTGTAGAGGTCACGCCACCCAGGATCACCAATTACCTGTGTATGATCAGTTATCAAATGCCTTCTTAAAATCCATGAACGTCCGATCCACTGATTTCCTTCATCAATCCCTTGAGCAACCCAACCACAGAACTCCATGGGGTTAATTCACACGGACACTGATGACACAATCGGGGTGACTCCCCCCAATCAGATTACAGCTTTACAATTGCTCCCTTACACTGTTCCCAATACTGCCACCTTTCCCACTGCTGTGGCCAAGCTCACTGGCACGTTAATAATTGGCATACAAAAGCAAAATACTGCGGATGCTGGAATCTGAAATAAAAACATAGAATGCTGGAGGTCTCAGCGGGTCAGGCAGCCTCTGTGGAGAGAAACAGAGTTAACTTTTCAGATCGCCGACTCTTCATCAGAACTGGAGAGTGTTTGAAACAAACAGATTCTTAAGGAGCACTGAAAGAGGGCGGGGAGAAAAGAACAAAAGGGAAGGTCTGTGATAGGTTGGAAGACAGGAGAGATTTTAGAGACAAAAGGGATGATGGGCCAACGTGAGATAGTAATGGCAGAAGTTAGAAAAAGGTTAACCTGGATAGGGTGTGAATGGTGTGATAATTACCAGCTGCCATGGAAGACAGAGAGAAAAAAATACTTGGCATGTCCTTCTGTCTCCTCTTTGAATGAAGGTTTGTGGTTGTCTCCATCATAGGTGGTCCCTCGAACGAGGATGACTTGCTTCCATATGAGTTCACAGATGTTTCAATGAAGGACCCGATGTTGCAGTCCTGAACTCCAGTTAAAAGGGTGGAAGATGCCTGTGCGTGGATTTTTTTAACATGTGGTGGCCATTGCACATCAGCCACCACACGGGCTTGACAGAACTAGGTCTTGGTCCAGTGGCAATGGTTAACCAGGACGACTGGAGACCTGCTCTGCTGTACTGACCTAGTGCGCACACATATCGCAGTGTGGGCTGGCCCGTGCTGCCCCTGGGCCCTCGCCTCTTCTGGGCCCCGTACCCTCATTTGCCGCACCTCCGCCACGATCTCTCGCCGCTCCTCCGCCACAAAACACTCACCGCACCTCCGCCACGATCACCCACTGAGTCTCAGCCACGATCTCAAAATGCTCCTCCGCCCCGAACTTGTGGTTGTCTAATTCCATGGTGTCACACCCGATTCCAAGCAGCTTTATAATCTCCATGTTGCTGAGATTCTGAGGTTATTTTGCAGTGGAAACATTGAGATCAGCCAGCTTCATACCCTTTAGATCATTGTTACTATTACCTGTTAGTTTCCCTTCCCTAATCTTCCTTGTGTCTCTGGTATCCGATTTCTGTTCTACTTGGATAGTCAGAGCAAAATATTCATCTTGTAGTACCCAGCATACCCTTAGCCTGTTGTATAATCTGCACTTTATGTAAAGACAGATCCGTCAGGATTTCTTACAGGGGTGCGGTATTAATATAAATGTTATCCCATTGACTTGTGGCTGCAGTCTGCAGCAGTCAATCGCAGTGAAACGCACCCTTTGCCCAAAACATTATTGCCATTAAAATCAAACATTTGTTTTCTTTCCCTTCATCCTGTGCTCAGCTTCAGGAGGACAAACCCTTTAACTTGCAGTATTCACATAAAAACACTTCAGAATCATAGAAATATTACAGCACAGAAAGAGGCCATTCGGCCCATCGTGTCCGCACCAGCCGACCAAGAGCTTCCCAGCCTAATCCCACCTCACAGCTCTGTGGATTACGGCACTTTAAGTGCACATCCAAGCCCTTTTTAAATGCAATGAGGGGTTTCTGCCTCTACCACCCTTTCAGGCAGTGGGTTCCAGACCCCTACCACCCTCTGGCTGAAGAAATGTTTCCTCATCTCCCCTCTAAACCTCCGACCAACCACTTTAAAGGAATGCTTCTGTGATTTGCGAAGGGTTAATCGCGCTCTCGCTGTGTTTGTGTTCGCTCAGTGGTGAATCGATTGTGGGTGTCGGCGCACTATGTCCCCTGACAGACGGCCCACATACCATCCTCTGGTCCACGGCCCACACACTCAGGCCCTTCCTCACTCTGTGGTACCATCATCCGTTCATTGGTGTTGCACACAAACAAGTTATCGCTATTTTTATTAATGACTCATTGTGGCAGAGGTTAGAAAACAAAGGGGCAGGTTTTTGTCTCTCACACACTATTCAACTTCCCCCCTCACAACACCCCAACCATCACTTCCCACACATCAATCCTGATTGGTTCCCACAGCTCCCGGCTTCACGGTCTGCGGCTGATGTTCAATCGACGACTCGTTAGCCCCGGCACGCCCTCTGCTGGTACATCAGGCAATATGCTGCTTCTTCCTCTGGGACTTGCAATAGGGAATCACAGGCCACAGAGCAGCAATTTACAAGCGGTAAAGTTTTTTATCACTTATTTTTATGCCCATTAAACTGAAGGATATTATGCCCAGGGCAAGTACAGCACGGGGTTAGATACAGAGTAAAGCTCCCTCTACACTGTCCCATCAAACACTCCCAGGACAGGTACAGCACACAGTTAGATACAGAGTAAAGCTCCCTCTACACTGTCCTATCACTGTACCTCAACCTCAAGCACGAATAGGCTTCCCCTGCTTCATCAACTGGGGAATATCTGGCAATGAAAGTCTACTTCAGTTCAACAGGTGATGTATGTTGGTAGGGTTTGATGATGTACATTGGCAGGAGGCTTGTGTGGAGCATAAAAAACAGCATAAACCAGTTGGACTGAACGGCCCGATTCTGTTCTGTTAATTCTACGTAATACCCTAAGCCACTAAGAATTTATCGATCTCAGTGTTGAAAGCTCCAATTGTCCCCCAGTATCCACAGCCTTTTGGGGGCAGATTTCCAGATTCCCACTGCACCTTGTATGAATAAACGTTTCCTGATTTCACTCCTGGAATGCCAAGCTCCCATTTGAAGGTTCAGCCCCCTTGTTCTGGATTCAACCAGAGTGAACCGTTTCCCTGTATCCACCCTATTCAATCCTTTTGTTTATTTTAAACACCTCAATTAGATCACCCCTCAACCTTCTAAATTCAGGACAATACCAGCCATGTTTATGCAACCTGTCCTCATAATTTAACCCTTTACGCCCTGGTAAATCTACGCTCTACTCCTTCCAAGGCCAATACTTTGCTTGAGGATTGCTGGAACCCTGCTTGTTTGACAGAGTAGCACCATCACCATGGTGACCTGCAAGGCTTCCAGCCCCTGATCCTAAATAAGGTGCCTGTTCTCAGTGGGCAGGGAGTTGGTCAGTTTGTTGAAACATACTGAGCTGCTACCACTGATTTAGGGTACCTTCCAGCAGAAGCTTCTCTCTGAAACATGTTCTGTAAGGATAGATGCCGCATGGCACTGGGGCATTGCTGTGTGATGGTGTTCAGTGATCGGGGGCAGACCTCTGCCCACATTGCTTTTCTTTCCAGCAGGTGGGGTGTCCATCCAAGCCACTTCATGCAGAGGCCAGACAATTTCTTCATTGCACAGGAAGGGTGAATAGCAGGATCCCAGGGCTGGGTTCAAAGCAGCAATGGGTAAGGCTTTGGGATGGGGGTTGAGGGATGGGGGTCGGAGGTTGGGGGTTGATGGATGGGGGATAGGGGTTGGGGGATGGGGGTTGGGGGATGGGGTTGGGGGTTGGGGTTGGGGTTGGGGTTTGGGGGATGGGGGTTGGGGTTTGGGGGGATGGGGGTTGGGATGGGGATTGGGGGTTGAGGAATGGGGGTCGGAGGTTGGGGGTTGATGGATGGGGGGTTGGGGTTGGGGGATGGGGGTTGGGGGAGTGGGAATGGGGGTTGGGGGATGGGGGATTGGGGGATTGGGAATGGGGGTTGGGGGATTGGGGATGGGGGTTGGGGGATTGAGTTGGGGGATGGGGGTTGGGGGATTGGGGTTGGGGGATTGGGGTTGGGGGATTGGGGTTGGGGGATTGGGGTTGGGGATTGGGGGATTGGGTTGGGGATGGGGATTGGGGGATTGAGTTGGGGGATGGGGGTTGGGGGATTGGGTTGGGGGATTGAGTTGGGGGATTGGGGTTGGGGGTTGGGGGATGTGGTTGGGGGATTGGGTTGGGGGATTGAGTTGGGGGATTGGGGTTGGGGGTTGGGGGATGGGGTTGGGGGATGGGGGTTGGGGGATTGGGTTGGGGGATGGGGGATTGGGTTGGGGGATGGGGGATTGGGTTGGGGGATTGAGTTGGGGATTGGGTTGGGGGATGGGGGATTGGGGGATTGGGTTGGGGGATTGGGGGTTGGGGGATGGGGTTGGGATTGGGGGATGGGGATTAGGTGTTTGGGGATTGGGTAGGGGTTGGGTAGGGGTTGGGGGATGGGGTTAGGGGTTTTGGTTGGGGGATGGGGGCTGGGGGTCGGGAGTCGGGGGGTCAGGGGTCGGGGAGACCCAAGGAACCTGGCAGGAAGAAAATGGCTTAAAAATAAAGCGAATCTCACGTTCCAAAAACTCAACACTGCAAAAATGGAATGGAAGTATCTGTGTTGAGGTTGGAGCTTGGCGCCATAGTGTGCAGCCCATTGATAACGTTCTGAGATTCTTCATCGGTTGCCATTGCACCCTTTGCCAGACAGCAGCGCCCCTTTAGTCTAACCTCGTCCTGCCCTGTGGGTGGTGACTCTCCCAAGGGTGTCCAGGGTTGCCTTGACCTTGGCCACGGGGCTCAGCCCAGGAGTCTGCCTTTCTCCTGTCCTGGCCTGGTGTGATTGTCATTCGATAAAAACATAAGAAACAGGAGCAGGAGTATGATATTTGACCCCTCGAGCCTGCTCCGCCATTCAATAAGATCATGGTTGAACCGATCATGGACTCAGCTCCACTTCCCTGCCCACTCCCCATAACCCTTTATTCCCTTAACGCTCAAAAATCTGTTTATCTTCGCCTTAAATATATTCAATGATCTAGCCTCCACAGCTCTCTGTGGCAGAGAATTCCACAGGTTCACGACCCTCTGAGGGAAGAAATTCCTCCTCATCTCAGTTCTAAACGGGCGGCCCCTTATTCTGAGGCTATGTCCCCTAGTTTTAGTTTCCCCGACAAGTGGAAATATCCTCTCTGCATCCACCTTGTCGAGCCCCCTCATTATCTTATATGTTTCAAAAAGATCACCTCTCATTCTTCTGAACTCCAATGAATAGAGGCCCAACCTACTCAACCTATCCTCATAAGTCAACTCCCTCATCCCCAGAATCAACCGAGTGAACCTTCTCTGCACAGCCTCCAATTCAAGTATATCCTTCCTTAAATACGGAGACTAAAACTGTACGCAGTACTCCAGGTGTGGCCTCACCAATACCCTGTACAGTTGTAGCAGGACTTCTCTGCTTTTATACTCTATCCCCCTTGCAATAAAGGCCAACATTCCATTGGCCTTCCTGATTACTTGCTGTACCTGCATACTCACTTTTTGAGGGCTGCAGTGAGCCCCCAGTCTGCCCCATCTCCGAGTCAGAGGACGTGGGGGGCGGGGGGGAACCGAGTGGGAATTGGGAGAATCTCCCAAGGTGGAGGAGAGCGCTTCAACAGTGAGTTGGCATCTGAACACTGGCGACACGCCCTCTAGCTGCCAGGCAGGGGACGGCAGGGTTGTTGGTCTGCAATCAACGACCTACCCAATGCCCAATGCCGACCCAGAGTGCAGCCTTGAAAAGGCCGACAAGAGGGGAAGGAACAGAGGATCTCCCAAGGGAGAGCATCCTTCACATACACGGCGGAGAAACAAACTTTACAACATAGTTCAGAACACATCATGAGGGGTTTTACCAAAGTAAATCGGGATAAGCTGTTGGGTGGGGGGTGGGGGGGGGGGCGATAACCAGAGGGCACAGATTGAAGATAATTAGCAAAGGACCAAAGGGGAGATGGGGAGAATTAGTTTTACACGTCGAGTTGTTGTGATCTGAAATGTGCTGCCTGATAGGGCGGTGGGAGCAGTTTCAGTAGCAATTTTCAAAAGTCAATTGGATAAATACATGAAGGAGAGAAATTTGCAGGACTATGGGGAAAGAGCGGGGAGTGGGACTGATTAGATCACTCATTCACAGAGCCGGCACAGGAGGAGGAGGATGGGCCCAATCGCCTCCTTGTGTGCTGTATGATACTAACAATGGGGGCATCGTCACCCCCTGGGTGTTAGTCTGTTGGGGCGGAACGCACATCCGTTATCGAACCCACCCCATTCTCACCCATTGAGTAGGTTGGAGAACGGGCATGAGACCCCCCCCACCCCCCCCCGGCCAGGCTAACACCCAGAGGGCGAAGGTAGACATTGAGCCCAGCATGTGTGGGGGTTGGGTACTGGCCAGGCTAACGCCCAGAGGGTGAAGGTAGACATTGAGCCCAGTGTGTGGGGGTTGGGTTCGGCCAGGTCAATGCCCAGTGGACGGACATCCAGTCCAGTGTGTGGGGGTTGGGTACTGGCCAGGCTAATGCCCAGAGGACGGACTTCCAGCCCAGTGTGTGGGGATCGGTTACCTCTGCTTCAGGTTGTTGTGATCCTCCAGCAGGTTGTCCTTCTCGATCTCCAGCCGGGCCTTGGCGCTGTTGAGCTGGTCCATCTGCTGCCGCAGCTCCCTGATCTCATCCAGGTACATCTCCCCCAGCCGGCTGGGCTCCTTGCCTTTGATCTGGTTGAGCTCGGTGGCCAACACCTTGTTCTGGTTCTCCAGGAAGCGCACCTTCTCGATGTAACTGGCAAAGCGGTCGTTCAGCTCCATCATCTCAAACTTCTCGTTGGTGCGGGTCTCCTTGAACTCAGCGTTGAGGGCGTCTGACAAGGAGAAATCAAGCTTCTCCTGGAACATCCCTATGCCTTTAGTTGGGTAGTTGACATGCCTCAGTCGGATCACGGAGCTTCTGGAGGAGCTTGGTAAAACAGACCTGTGTAAGAGGATGGAATTAGCAGGCACAAAGATTCCATTCATTCCCCCCGCCCCGAGCTAGCCCAGCATAAACATCTTTATTCCCATCCCATTTCTCTCGATGAATTCCACAGGTCTATCGTGCTGCCAGTAACTTTGCCCAAGTGGCCTCTCTTCATGCAGTGAGCTGTGGCAACTTATTTCACAACAGAAGACATCACAGCCAACCTTGACTCTGTCCTTCAGTGACATTCACACACACTTTCCAGCAGGAGCAACAGATCCCAATGCCACCTAATTTTAACCTTCTTAAGACTGTATTACAGCAAGGACAGCAGTTGAATAGCTTCCTGGCTGAGGCCAGATACCTTGGCACACACCAGGGGGTCAAGGTTGGTACATGCTGCTCAGTGTCACTGCACCAAGGGCCCCCAATGGGTTATATACTCACTGTGTTACAGCAAGGGACCAATGGGGTATATACTCACTGTGTTACAGCAAGGGACCAATGGGGTATATACTCACTGTGTTACAGCAAGGGACCAATGGGGTATATACTCACTGTGTTACAGCAAGGGACCAATGGGGTATATACTCACTGTGTTACAGCAAGGGACCAATGGGGTATATACTCACTGTGTTACAGCAAGGGACCAATGGGGTATATACTCACTTTGTTACAGCAAGGCCCCAATGGGTTATATACTCACTGTGTTACAGCAAGGCCCCAATGGGTTATATACTCACTGTGTTACAACAAGGCCCCAATGGGGTATATACTCACTATGTTACAGCAAGGCCCCAATGGGGTATATTGTCACTGTGTTACAGAAAGGCCCCAATGGGGTATATACTCACTGTGTTACAGCAAGGGACCAATGGGTTATATACTCACTGTGTTACAACACATGGCCCCTATAGGGTATCGACTCACTGTGTTACAGCGAGGCCCCAATGGGTTATAGACTCACTGTGTTACAGTGAACTGGCCATGTGCCCCTCTAACGCTGGGGGCACAGTCTAGCAGCCTCACTGGGGTTGAGGGCCCAGGTGACAGACACCTGAACTGTTTTTCGCTCCTGTGGGATTATCAGGTGCCAGTTGCTCAGTGTTCCCCCCCCAGCACCGCTCTCCCCCGGCTCCCGTCCACTGCTAGTGAGACCCCACCCCTCCCCTGGCCCCAGTCCACACGCCCCCCCCATCGGCCCCAGCCCCCTGACATCAGCCGACTGGAGCGTTTATATTGCTGCCTTCAATCATTTAATAAGCAATTAATGAGATCTCTGATTGATAAATGACCTGATAAGCTGCTCCAGATCCTGTTTACTGATCCCAAGTATGTCCTCATTGGCCTGCGAACTGATTCAGGACAGAGATATTTTAAACTGAATTTTCAAGTGAACTAAGGAGGGTTGTGGTTTTCCATGATTGACACAGACAGTAGCCAATCAGGATGGGCCCAATAATTCAAACACCTTCTGGTGTTTTTAATCACTCGAAGCTGTCTAAAAATTAATTCTCGCTGTTCAATCGAACTGTGAGCAAGGAAACGGCTGATGCCCAAATCACAGGTGCTTCACTCAAATAGCCATCCCTCATGTGAGTCTCGAGAGTGAGGACTGACCGGACAATCGGCCATGGGAGGCATCGTGCCCTCACTCAGTGTCCCGGTATGGGCAGCGGTGAGAGGTCACGAGCAGGGATCCCAGCCCTCCCTGGCCCAGGGGTGCTGGGGTCAAAGATCATACGTCTATCGCTAACTGGCTGAGCTGAGCTCGCTCCACAGACCGAGAACCAAACCTGGGGCCTTCTGACCCGCAGGGTTTAGTGTCCATTTAAAGGTGGTGCCGGTGAATCCATTTATCAGCAGGCCGGGGAAGCTAAAAATGAAGCACCCATCTGCTTGGTAACGCTGATAATGGCCCTCCACCCTTTTGGGTCTGTTCTTCAGCTTCTTTCACAGTTGCTAATCCATCATGGAACTTTTCAGACTCTCTCGGTATTAACAATGTCGTTTGTTTCATTCGTTCTCATTTAGTTTCTAATCGAAAGAAAGATTAACCAGTGAGGCCGGGAAGTACTTTTTGAAGTGTAGTCCCTGCTGTAGTGCAGGAATCGTGGCTGCAATTTTGCGCACAGCAAGCTCCCACAAACAGCACTGGGATAAATGAGCAGGTAATCTGTTGTACATGTTGATTGAGAGATAAATATTGGCCAGGACATCGTGGTGAACCCCCTACTCTGCTTCGAAATAGTGCCGTGGGATCTTTTACATCCGCCCGAGAGGGTAGACGGGGCCTCGGTTTAACGTTTCATCTGATTTGGTTCTTGCTGACTTTACTTTTGCCTCTTCCCAATCTTATTCTGTTCATATTGGGGTAGATGAGTGACAGCAGTCCTCAAAGAGTTAATCCAGGGTCTGGGAGGAGAAATTAATCATCCAGGGTGACTGCGCAGTGACCCCGTGCCAAAGCACCCGTTCCACCCTGTCCCACTCTCTCTGTCTATCTGCGTCTCTCCCATCCCCCCTGCTCTCTCTCCGCACCTGATTCTCTTCCCCAATTCCTTCCCCTGCCTTCCCTCTCTCCTTCTGTCCTCCCCCTCTATCCCTCTGTCCCTAGTCACCCTCCCTGACTTTTCCCGCCTTCCCCTCCCTATCTTTGGTCCTTCTCTCTCTCCCTCTTTATCTCTCCTCTTCTGTCTGCCTCTCACTATCTTTCTCTCCCTTTCCCTCTTCTCTCTTCCAGTCACCCTTCTCTGTGTCCATCTCCCTCTCCTCCTGTCATCTCTCTCTCTCTGACCCCGATCCCTCTCTCTTTCTCCCGTCTCACTCCCATCTTTCTCTTTTTTTAATCTCCCTCCACCGCCCTTTCAGTGATTCGTAAAATTCTGCTACTTTTCACAATAGTATTTCTGGTGACACTCTTTGTTTCAGTGTTTAAATAGTTGGTATTTTTGCAATGAATTAGCTATATTACACATTGCTAAAGGATTTCGCCACAGTTCAATTCTAATATCGGCACAGCAATACTTTCACAATCCACTGGGAGGCGCCATTCCCTTGCAATTCCCTCCTGACAAACGGAGCAGACTGGGTCGGGGGTGGTTGGGGGGGCTACTGGGATTGGGGAGCGGTGGGGGGGATTCTGAGTGGAGGAGGAAGGGGTCAGGTGGGCAGCTCTAACGCCTAATGTACGGTTCAACAGACCGACTAAACCTGGAATAAAAAGAGAAGACGGCAGTCTTTCTTCCATAAAATACTGAGACCTCTCTATCCCTTCCCATACTGAGACCCTCTCTATCCCTCCCCATACTGAGACTCTCCTCTCTCCCCCCAAAGCAAGCCCCCCTCTCTCACCCCCAAACCGAGACCCTCTCTACCCCCCCTCAAACCGAGACCCCCCCGACTCTCCCCCATACTAAGACCCCCCTCTCTCCCCCAAAACCGACCCCCTCTCTCCCCCCATACTGAGACCCCATCTCCCCCCAAAATCGAGAACCCCCTCTATCCCTCTCACCCCCCATACCGAGACACCCCTCTATCCCCCCATACCGAGACCCCCTCTTTCCCCCCACACTGAGACCCCTTTCTTCCCCTCATACTAAGACCCCCTCTCTCCCCCCATACCGAGCCCCCCTCTCTCCCCATACTGAGACCCCCTCTATCCCTCTCTCCCCCTCTCTCCCCCCATACTGAGACCCCCCTCTCCCCCCATACTGAGACCCCCTCTCTCCCCCCTCTCTCCCCCCATACTGAGATCTCCTCTCCCCCCCATACCGAGACCCCCCTCTCCCCCCATACTGAGACCCCCTCTATCCCCTCCCCCCATACTGAGCCCCCCTCTATCCCCTCCCCCCATACTGAGACCCATCTCTATCCCCTTCCCCCATACTGAGACCCCCATCTATCCCCTCCCCAATACTGAGACCCCCCTCTATCCCCTCCCCCCATACTGAGACCCCCCTCTATCCCCTCCCCCCATACTGAGACCCACCTCTATCCCTTGCCCCAATACTGAGACCCCCCTCTAGCCCCTCCCCCCATACTGAGACCCACCTCTATCCCTTGCCCCAATACTGAGGCCCCCCCTCTATCCCCTCCCCCCATACTGAGACCCACCTCTATCCCTTGCCCCAATACTGAGACCCCCCCTCTATCCCCTCCCCCCATACTGAGACCCCCCTCTATCCCCTCCCCCCATACTGAGACCCACCTCTATCCCTTGCCCCAATACTGAGACCCACCTCTATCCCTTGCCCCAATACTGAGACCCCCCTCTAGCCCCTCCCCCCATACTGAGACCCACCTCTATCCCTTGCCCCAATACTGAGGTCCCCCCTCTATCCCCTCCCCCCATACTGAGACCCACCTCTATCCCTTGCCCCAATACTGAGACCCCCATCTATCCCCTCCCCCCACACTGAGACCCCCCCTCTATCCCCTGCCCCCATACTGAGACCCCCCCTCTATCCCCTCCCCCCATACTGAGACCCCCCCCTCTATCCCCTGCCCCCATACTGAGATCCACCTCTATCCCCTCCCCCAATACTGAGACCCCCCCTCTATTCCCTCCCCCAATACTGAGACCCCCCTCTATTCCCCCCCCCCCCCATACTGTGCTGAAGTTGGGATTGCCGATTGGAATATAAACACTTGGGTTAATAAAGACAATGTGAGGAGAGTCTCACTGGAGCAACAGTTACAGCGCAGGTTTCATCCGAGCCCTGAACCAGCAGAGACACTCGGGGAAGAGTCTCGGCAAGGCCCAAACAGACACAAACCGCTCGACAGACTGTACCCGAGCCTAGACCAGGTCAAACCAGTCCAGATCTTGTACAGTGAGAGACTAGACCAAGTATAAGGCGGTCCAAACATTATACATTGAAAGTCTAAACTAGCTTTAACCTATCCAGGGAGCGCAAGATCAGAGCTTAGACCAGGTCAAACCAGTTAGGTACTGTACAGCGAGAGCTTAAACCAGTTCTAAACCAGTCCAGGTACTGTACAATGAGAGTTTAAACCAGTTCTAAACCAGCCCAGGTACTGTACTGCGAGAGCTTAAACCAGTTCTAAACCAGCCCAGGTACTGTACTGCGAGAGCTTAAACCAGTTCTAAACCAGCCCAGGTACTGTACTGCGAGAGCTTAAACCAGTTCTAAACCAGCCCAGGTACTGTACAGCGAGAGCTTAAACCAGTTCTAAACCAGTCCAGGTACCGTACAATGAGAGCTTAAACCAGTTCTAAACCAGTCCAGGTACTATACAATGAGAGCTTAGACTAGTTCTGAACCAGTCGCGATGTTGTGAAGGACTGATGACTGGAGGAGGCTGTTGTTTGAAGCCCCAGATGTCTCTGTACCTGGATGTGAAGGTGCAGTGCTCACAGCAGTGACACAGTCACAGTCTGGAGCAGCGTGCAGCCTGCCCATTGTATGAACTGTTGCTCAGGTTACAGGCGAGGCTGCTGTGGGAGTGCTACGTTATTTGGTACCTCTTTGTGAAGCTGAATCTGCTCCCTGGGACTGTGTTGAGGCCCCCAAATCGCTTCCTGTAAGAGGAGGTCTGCGTTGACTCGAAGCTCACGCTCATCTTTGCCCACTCAGTAGCCGCTGGTGTCGCTGCAAGTTACAGATCCTGGATGGGACTCTCTCCCCACTGTCCGCTTGCTTATATACACAGGTCCTTCCCCTGGTACAGGGTGGCTGCCAGGGAATGCCACAGGGTCCTAGTGCACCTCAGGCCAAAGCCCACTTCTCATTCGTGAGCTCTGGAAATTCGTGTCGACCAACAGACCATTCTTTACTAGCTAATGATATTAAAATATTCATATTTCGGATGTACAGCCGTCCCAGAAATACTACTGTTGGGGCGCAGCGGTAAATTTTGCACCGTCAAATGGATTGTGTCTGCCGCTGCAAAATTCATCAGCTGGGCCTTGAGGGTGGAGGGGTAGCACGAAGGGAGGCATTACACATCTCTCTCGGGGCGCTAGGCCAGCTGAGCAAGCGAAAATCCCGAGCTAAGCAGCCGGCCTCGGAGCGCCCTGAGAGAGGCCTGGGGCGGGCGGGCGGTGGGGGGCACCTGAAATAAACCCAGGAAAAACATTCCCAATACATAACTCACAACACCACAATATAAATCGCAAAACAAATCCACCCAAAACATTCGCAGTTACTCGAGGTCGACATTTCGAGCTTCAACAGGCACTCCCACAAGGGCGCTCTACGCATCGTGCGGCAGGCAAAAATCGAACTGATGTCACAGCCACGTCTGGGCGGTAATGCTCAGTGTCCCTCGAAACCAGCACCGAATGTCCCTCTGGGGCGCCAATAGGGGCGGCAAGAGACCGAAAATCCAACCCTGTGTGTTACAGGGTATAACTATATTGTAATATACTGTGTTACAGGGAATAACTATATTGTAATACACTGTGTTACAGGGTATAACTATATTGTAATACACTGTGTTACAGGGTATAACTATATTGTAATACACTGTGTTACAGGGTATAACTATATTGTAATACACTGTGTTACAGGGTATAACTATATTGTAATACACTGTGTTACAGGATATAACTATATTGTAATACACTGTGTTACAGGGTATAACTATATTGTAATACACTGTGTTACAGGGTATAACTATATTGTAATACACTGTGTTACAGGGTATAACTATATTGTAATACACTGTGTTACAGGGTATAACTATATTGTAATACACTGTGTTACAGGGTATAACTATATTGTAATACACTGTGTTACAGGGTATAACTATATTGTAATACACTGTGTTACAGGGTATAACTATATTATAATACACTATGTTACAGGATATAACTATATTGTAATACACTGTGTTACAGGGTATAACTATATTGTAATACACTGTGTTACAGGGTATAACTATATTGTAATACACTGTGTTACAGGGTATAACTATATTGTAATACACTGTGTTACAGGGTATAACTATATTATAATACACTATGTTACAGGATATAACTATATTGTAATACACTGTGTTACAGGGTATAACTATATTGTAATACACTGTGTTACAGGGTATAACTATATTGTAATACACTGTGTTACAGGGTATAACTATATTGTAATACACTGTGTTACGGGTATAACTATTATAATACACTGTGTTACAGGGTATAACTATATTGTAATACACTGTGTTACAGGGTATAACTATATTATAATACACTATGTTACAGGATATAACTATATTGTAATACACTGTGTTACAGGGTATAACTATATTGTAATACACTGTGTTACAGGGTATAACTATATTGTAATACACTGTGTTACAGGGTATAACTATATTGTAATACACTGTGTTACAGGGTATAACTATATTATAATAAGTTAGCCCAAAGCAAGGGGCTTCAAGCCAATGGGAGAGCACTTGCTCGAAAACTGTGGGACTGACTCATCACCATCCCCATGTTTACACCATTATCGGGAAATTATGCAGGCCTTCAGAAAACTAGGGAACCCAAAACAAACCGAGGGCCTACACAATGGCTACAGGAGGCCCACACCCTGCCAACCCAATCAACACCTACTCAACCCTTGCGTAGGTTAACATCTGAATGGTCGGTGGAAAAAAACGGCAAAATCTAACACTGCTGCATTTTTCAAAATCACAAAGCCCACCAATGGGCAGGATCGATTTCAGCACGAGAGGTGTACTGGATATCTGGCTATAAGAAGGGGGTTCTGACCCAGTGTGTATGTGTGTTCTGCTATCGTGAGCAAACAACCAGCAAGCCTCTCGACACAGAAGGAAGCCCAGTGCCCGAAGACACCGAAGACAGAAGAAACAAACCACCAGACGGCAAAAGGCACAGTAGTGAGTACTACCTCTGGTCCCCAGAACTCCCAACTCAGTTAGGTCACGAAAGGTGGGAGGTTGGGCATTGTACTGCTAAACTTGTGTAAACATTTTTGTTGTGTCCGTTTAGTGGGATTTAGGGGGATTGTTTTGTTGGTGTATTGCTGCTTGTTGAGATACACCTTGTCAAATAAATTGGAAGCTTAAAGTTCCTCTTGGAATCGCCTCATCTCAGTTCTGTTGTATTACATCTCCTGATCGTGAGTCTTGTGTCAGAACAGGGTAAGGGAAGCTAGGAGCGCCTCAAAAACGCTCAACTGTGTGTCACAGGCTAGGGAAGAAGGGGTTAGGAGTGTTTGACATTCACAGGTGCCTCACAGGCTAGCCATAAGCTGTGGGGACGCACGAATCTCAAAACCCCCTTCATAAGCTGTGGACACAGTCTCTCCAGGGGTGCTCTTGCAGCACTCAGGGTACCTCACAGGCCAGGCATAAGCTGTGAAGGCAGAAGCCCAGAGAGAGAGACACCCAAAGCACAACACTCCCCAGAACTCTTTACAGTGTTGCAGGTTATAACTATATTATAATAACTGTCTGTTACAGGGTATAACTATATTATAATATACACTGTGTTACAGGGTATAACTAGAGCATAATGCACTGTGTGTAACAGGGTATAACTATATTATAATGCACTGTGTGTTATATAGTATAACTATATTATAATATACACTGTGTTACAGGGTATAACTATAGCATAATGCACTATGTGCTACAGAGTACAACTGCGATGTTTCCGCAAGATCCTGCATATCCCCTGGGAGGATAGTCGCACAAACATTAGCGTCCTCATCCAGGCCAACATCCCCAGCATTGAAGCACTGACCACACTCGATCAGCTCCTCTGGGCAGGCCACATTGTTCGCATGCCAGACACAAGACTCCCAAAGCATGCTCTCTACTCGGAACTTGTCCACGGCAAACGAACCAAAGGCGGGCAGAGGAAACGTTACAAGGCCACCCTCAAAGCCTCCCTGATAAAGTGCGACATCCCCACTGACACCTGGGAGTCCTTGGCCATAGACCACCCTAGGTCGAGAAAGTGCATTCGGGAGGGCGCTGAGCTCCTCGAGTATCTTCGCCAAGAGCATGCAGAAATCAAGCGCAGGCAGCGGAAGGAGCGTGCGGCAAACCAGGCTCCCCGCCCACCCTTTCCCTCAACGACTGTCCCACCTGTGACAGAGACTGCGGTTCTCGTATTGGACTGTTCGGTCACCTAAGAACTCATGCTAAGAGTGGAAGCAAGTCTTCCTCGATTATGAGGGACTGCCTATGATGATGATTCGAATATCCACTGTGTTACAGGGTATAACTATATTATAATATACTCTATGTTCCACGGTATAACTATATTATAAAGCACTGTGTTACAGGGCATAACTATATTATATTATACCGTGTGTTACAGGATATAACTATATTATAATACACACTGTGTTACTGGGTACAACTATATTATAATCGCCAGAGAGATTAAGAAGATCTCCTTAATCGAGACTCTGTCATTGACTCAAGTGTTCTCGACTCCATCCCGCAGTATGCTACCTGCTGCCATCTCAGCTAATCACAGCCCTGCATGTGGTAGAAAAGGCCACCTGTCAGCTCAAGAACAACAAGGCATCAGGAACAGATGGAATCCTCGGCGAGGCACAAAAGTATGGTGGGGAAGCAATATTGGCACGAATGCATGACCTCATCTCTCTTATCTGGTAGGAGGAGAGCATGCCGGAAGATCTCAGAGATGCCATAATTGTGACCATCTTTACAAAAAGGGACAAGTCTGATTGCAGCAACTACAGAGGAATCTCCCTGCTGTCAGCCATTGGGAAAGTCATCGCTAGAGTCCTCCTCAATCGTCTTCTCCCTGTGGCTGAAAAGCTCCTCCCAAAGTCGCAAAGTGGATTCCGTCCACAATGGACATGATCTTTACGGCGCGACAACTACAAGAGAAATGCAGGGACCAGCACCAATCCTTCTAAATGGCCTTCTTTGACCTTACAAAGGTCTTTGAAACTGTCAACCACGAGGGACTATGGAGCGTCCTTCTCCGTTTCAGCTGCCCCCAAATGTTCGTCACCACGACGACATGCAGGCCGTGATCCTGACCAACGGATCCACCACAGACCCAAGCCACATTCGGACCGCATATAAGGGTCAAGCAAGGCTGCGTCATTGTACCAATGCTCTTCTTGATCTTCCTCGCTGCAATGCTCCATCTCACACTCAACAAGCTCCCCACTGGAGTGAAACTAAACTATAGAACCAATGGGAACCTGTTCAACCTTCGTCATCTCCAGGCTAGATCCAAGGTCATCCCATCCTCTGTCGTTGAACTTCAGTACGTGGATAACACATTCAGAGGTTGAACTCCAAGCCATCATCAACATCTTCACCGAGGCGTACGAAAGCATGGGCCTTACACTAAACATCCGTAAGACAAAGGTCCTCCACCAACCTGACCCCGCCACACAGCACTGCCCCCCAGTCATCAAGATCCACATTGCGGCCTTGGACAACGTGGACCACTTTCCATACCTGAGAGCCTACTATCAGCAAGGGCAGACATCGACGACAAGGTCCAAGACTGCCTCCAGTGTGCCAGCGCAGCCTTCGGTCACCTGAGGAAGAGAGTGTTTGAAGATCAGGACCTCAAATCTCACACCAAGCTTATGGTCTAAAGGGCTGTAGTGATACCTGCCCTCCTGTATGGCTCAGAGACGTGGACCATGTACCGTAGACACCTCAAGCAATGGAGAAATACCACCAACACTGCCTCCGCAAGATTCTGCAAATCCCCTGGGAGGATAGATACATCAACGTCAGTGTTCTCCATCAGGCCAACATCCCCAGCAGCGAAGCACTGACTAGCTCCGTTGAGCGGGCCACATCGTCCACATGCCTGACAGGAAACCAAGCGCTCTACTCGGAACTCCTACATGACAAGCGAGCCCCAGGTGGGCAGAGGAAACATTTCAAGGACACCCTCAAAGCCTCCTTGATAAAGTGCAACATCCCCACCGACACCTGGTAATCCCTGGCCCAAGGCCGCCCTAAGTGGAGGAAGAGCATCCGGGAGGGCGCTGAGTACCTCGAGTCTTGTCGCCGAGAGCGTACAGAAATCAAGCGCAGGCAGCGGAAGGAGCGTGCGGCAAACCAGTCCCACCCACCCCTTCCCTCAACCACTGTCTGTCCCACCTGTGACAGAGACTGTAATTCCTGTATTGGACTGTACAGTCACCTGAGAACTCACTTTTAGAGTGGAAGTAAATCTTCCTCGATTTCAAGGCATTGCCTATGATGATATTATAATACACCGTGTGTTACGGGGTATAACTATATTATAATAAACTGTGCATTACAGGTTATAACTAAATTATAATACACCAGTCAAGGTATGATGTAACTTCCTCTGTTATGTATGACTCGATAGACTGAATACTGTAAACTAACCCAGTATAAACCTGGCTCTGCTTTATTCGGGCCCAAAGTGATTACATTACATGATGGCTTGCCTTTTATACCTGGGCCGCACACACGTGCGCATAGCCCAATGACCTCCGACAGTGGCGCCACCTGGTGGCTAGTAACCCCAAGCATACATATATGACAATATCTCCTTTTAAGATATTAGTAACAGTCTTTTTACAAATTGAGATGGCCCGGGGCTTTCCACTCCTGAGTTGATCGTCTCAGTTCAACTCCAGCCTTGGGCGAGTGTTGTGAGTCAGTTATGACTGGGGGCTGGGTAGCCGATTTGATGGGAGTGGCAATGACCATGTCAGGGATTGAAAGTCCAGATTCATTGATGACAGCGGAGTCCTCTGATGACTGAGGGTAGGTTGGTTGGTCACTGATTGTGTCTTCCTCAGACTGTTCCGGTTCATCCGTGTGCCACAGCTTTATCTGATCAACATGCTTCCTGCATGTCTGCCCATTCTTGAGCTTGACGATAAACACTCTGTTACCCCCCTTGGCCGTAACAGTACCAGCGATCCAATTGGGACTTGACTATAATTTAGTACATACACAGGATCGTTAACAGAAATGTCACGTGACACAGCAGCGCGACCATGATACCACTGCTGACTTTGATGTCTGTATTCAACATGATCGTTCAAGTCAGGGTGGACAAGAGAAAGCTTGGTCTTGAGACCTCTCTTCATCAATAGTTCAGCAGGGGGGACCCAGGTAAGCATGTGGGGTCTTGTCCTGTAACTAAGCAATATGCATGACAAGTGAGTCTGCAGTGAACCTTGAGTTACACGTTTCATGGTTTGATGGTTTGGACAGCACCCTCTGCTTGACCATTAGATGCAGGTTTGAATGGTGCTGACCTCACATGTTTGATACCATTGTGTATCATAAACTCTTGAAACTCCAGAATAGTGAAGCAAGATCCATTGTTGCTTACAGCAATGTCGGGCAGATTATGAGTGGCAAACATGACACGAATGCTCTCAATGGTAGCTGTGGATGTACTGGATGACATGATTATACACTCTATCCACTTGGAATATGCATCCACCACAACTAAAAACATCTTTCCCAGGAAGGGACCTACAAAATCGATGTGGATCCTGGACCATGGTTTAGATGGCCACGACCACAGACTCTGCGACGATTCCACTGGTGCTTTACTTAGCTGCATGCAAGTGTTACGCTGATGCACACATGGTTCCAGATCAGAGTCAATTCTAGGCCACCATACATGAGACCTGGCAATGGCTTTCATCATGACAATACCGGGATGAGTGCTATGTAGATCATGTACAAATTTCTCTCTGACTTTCTTAGGCATAACAACACGATTACCCCACAGTAAACATTCTAACTGAATGGATAGTTCGTCTTTGTGACAGCTGTAAGGTTTGGTCTCATCACCCATTTGCTTCGGTATGGCAGACCAATCACCACTAAGGACACAACGTTTCACAACCGATAATATCAGGTCCTGGCTGGTCCCTGTCTCAACTTGTTGAACCGTGACAGGGGTTCCTTCACTTTCAAAACAGTAGGTGTGCCGGTTGTGGCGTCTCCACCTCCGGTGTGGTCAACGGCAGATGGCTCAGTGCATCGGCACAATTTTCGGTGCCAGGTATATGATG
Source organism: Pristiophorus japonicus (assembly GCF_044704955.1). Taxonomy (NCBI): domain Eukaryota; kingdom Metazoa; phylum Chordata; class Chondrichthyes; family Pristiophoridae; genus Pristiophorus; species Pristiophorus japonicus. The sequence continues at coordinate 55,325,666 of NC_091997.1, forward strand.
AATGACATAATCATAGGCAGATAATGTCGGCGCCCACCTCTGGATGCGGGACGATGCATTGATATTTATAGCTTTTCCAAAAACAATTAAACGAGTGGCTTGTGATCTGTTTCCAGTTCAAACCGAAGACCAAACAAGTACTGATGCATGTTTTTAACCCCATACATACAGGCTAATGCTTCTTTTTCTACCATGCTGTAGGCTCTTTCCGCCTTTGACAAACTTTTAGAAGCATACGCAACAGGTTGTATTTTACCCGACTCATTAGCCTGTTGGAGCACGCAATCAACTCCATATGACGAAGCATCACAGGCCAATACTAGACGCTTGCACGGATCATAATGTACCAGCAGCTTGTTAGAGCCAAGCAGTTTAGTAGCTTTCACAAAAGCTCTATCTTGAAACGCACCCCAAACCCAGTTGCCACCTTTTCTTAGCAGCATGTGCAGTGGCTCTAATGAAGTGTTCAATCTAGGTAGGAAATTATCGACGTAGTTGAGTAAACAAAGGAGAAGGATGTTAATGGCTTGTGGTCCGTCTCTAGCTCGAACTGTCTGCCAAAAAGTTACTGGTGCATCTTTTTCACAGCGTAAACACACGCGAGTGCTTCCTTCTTGACCATGCCGTATCCACACTCTGCCTGGGAGAGTGACCTGGAGGCATAAGCCACCGGTTGGAATTGGCCATCATCGTTACCCGTCTGTAACACACACACAACCCCGTAGGATGACGCATCGCATGTTAAAACCAGTTTTTTACAAGGGTCATACAAAGTCAACAGTTTGTTGGAACACAGCAGGTTCCTCGCTTTATTGAAAGCCCATTCTAGACAGTCCCCCCAAAACCATTCACAACCTTTACGTAGGAGCATGTGTAATGGCTCCAACAATGTGCTTGTTTGGCAGAAAGTTCCCAAAATAGTTCAAAAGTCCCAGGAATGATCGCAACTCCGTGTGTTGCCAGGCCTGGGCGCCCAACAGATTGCCTCCGTTTTTGATTCAGTGGGCCGGATCCCGTCTGCCCAAAAATTCGACCTCTGGGGCCAAAAACACACACTTGGCCTTTTTCAGCCGCAAGCCTACCTGATCCGTAGCACCTCCTCCAGGTTGTGGAGGTGTCCTTCAGTGTCTCGACCCGTTATGAGAATGTCGTCTTGGAATACGATAGCTCCAGGAATGGATTTGAGCAAGCTTTCCATGTTTCTCTGAAAGATGGCTGCTGCCGAACGAATACCAAACGGACACCTGTTGTGGATAAATAATCCCTTGTGCGTGGTGATGGTGGTCAGAAGCTTGGATTCTTCAGCCAGTTCCTGAGTCATGTAGGCCGAAGTGAGTTCCAGCTTCGTGAACAGCTTGCCACCTGCCAGCGTGGCAAAAAGGTCCTCCACTCTCGGAAGCGGGTATTGGTCTTGCAACGATACTCGGTTGATGGTGGCTTTGTCGTCACCACAAATCCTGACCGAGCCATCTGCTTTAAGGACAGGAACGATGGGACTTGCCCAGTCACTGAATTCAACGGCTGAAATTATGCCCTCTCTAAGCAGCCTGTCCAATTTACATTCAATTTTTTCACGCATCACATACGGCACCGCTCTGGCTTTGTGGTGCACTGGTCTGGCGTCCGGAGTGATGCGTATCACTACTTTAGTGCCCTTGAACGTTCCGACACCAGGTTGAAACAGTGACCCGAATTTTTGCAGGACCTGTGAGCATTAACTTCGCTCCACGGATGAAATGGCGTGCACATCCCCCAATTTCCAATTCATCTCAGCTAGCCAACTCCTCCCCAAAAGCGTGGGGCCATTTTCCGGAATGATCTAGAGTGGCAGCCGGTTCTGTAATCCATTATGTGTTACCACCAAGTTTGCACTGCCTAGCACAGGGATGATCTCTTTGGTGTACGTCAGTAGCTGCGTGTCAATGAGTTCCAGTTTGGGCCTGCTAGCTCTGTGTGGCCATAGTCTCTCAAATTGTTGGGCGCTCATGACTGACTGGCTAGCTTCCGTTTCCAGCTCCATGTGCACCGTGATGCCATTCAGTAAGACTTTCATCATCATGGGTGGCGTTTTAGTGTATGAGCTGTGGACATCAGCCACATGAATCCGCTGAACTTCAGCATCTATGGCTTTACCCCAGGCCTCATCCTGCATTGCAGACCCCTCGTCTGGTTCCACTGTCTCGCAGATTAGCCTCGCTACTGCCTTTTTGCACATCCTGGCCAAGTGTTCACTGACATTACAAATCCTACAGGTAAATTGCTGGAACCTGCAGCTTCTCACAGTGTGTCTACCCCCGCACCTCCAGCATGAGCTGAGATCGAGATTGCTGTTAACAAAAGGACTATTACCAGGCATTCCTCTCTGATTGCCCATTTGGCTGTTTCTAAGGACTCTGATGGTGGGTGTTAATGGTCCCATCGCGGGACGCATTGTTCCTCGAGATGGCGTGAATTGCCGATCCCCTTTCCATTGTCCTTGTTGCAGGCCCACCCTGGAGCCTGTTGCTGCCTGGGCGGTTTTGAAATGCCCTTGCCTGCCTGCGGGGTCCCGAGCCGTGTTCACCATGTTAACTCCCTGGTCCGTCGCCACGTTTGAACCAGGGCTGCGCGCGTAAGTTAGCTTGGTCTCCTCTTCCCCTGTGTAAGAGGAGCTTGGGGTGTGGGTTCGAATTCACACACCCCGGGGGTTCTGTACGTGCGATTTATGAGGGTGGGTGAGTAATGAGGCACCAGACACAGTGGGTAAGAGTACAAAATGGCTAATGTTGTTTATTTAGAATAGTAAACACCAAGATATAGGCATAGGAAGAGGTCATAAATAGCAGTAATGGCACAATCTCACTCAACAACCTGAAAAACCTCACAACAGGGAAGGGAAAATCAGAGGTTAAAACATTCCACTCTCACACAACCACACCTCCCACTTCCTCCCTTCTTATCAATTCCTATCCTAAATTGAGTCTGTGAGGGGGTTTGGGCTATATTCACAATCCTATCAACTCCGGGGTTCTGGGGGCACTTATTTCAGCTCGGGGTCCCTCTGGGGTGGGTTTTACGTTGTTGGTCGGTTCGGTTTTCCTCCTCGATGATGCGTCGGTTTCTTCTCCTTGCCTTTCAGTTGGCTCCTAAGCAAAAAGCTGCTGGAGTTAAGCACATCTTCCCCAGAGCGAGGGCCCTGTGAAAAGCTGACTCAACTCCCAAAAGCGGATCCAACCTCCAACCTCTGGTTGGTTTCCTTGCTCAGCTCAGCTGTGGGAAGTCACTGCCACTGCCTGCTGGTTTTCAGTCTCGGTGGCTTCGTCTGCGGAACTGCTGCTTCTTCCCCTGGTGGAGCGAGAGCGAGAGGGAGAGAGAGCTCTCTCTGGATACAAGCTGCAAGCTGCAAGCTCCAAGCTCTCCAACTTCCAAAACCTCCCCCACCTTCCAAAACCTCCAGCCTCTCCAGCTGCTTCCACACCCAGCTGCTTCTACCCCCCCGGTGGTTCTGTAGGTCCTAAAACCAATTTAGTTCTGGCCTTTTCGTGCTCAAACTCAGTTGGTGGTCCATTGTGTAAGTTTGGGTGGGGAGATAGCTTTGAATATTTAATCAGAAGATGTCACAGGTACCGGTAGGTGTGAGTACAGGGGTATTGTTTCAGTGCACATTGGTGCCTCAACGTCTGCTGGCCCATTGTCCACTGTCCATATTAATTAGGTAGATGATGGTCCACATTCATTAGGGGTGAATCATGTTTTCAAACTGGGCCGGGTAGTCCCCATTGGTTGAGGATTTCCCTGCTTCAGGCCTGACTCGACCCCTGATTGACCTGCCAGAATGCACTTTTCCCCCATTGGCCAGTGCCTCTGTCTTGCTTGTGAGCCAGACCCCACAATGTCTGTATCCGCCCACACGTTTCCCAGCCTGCCTGGTCTGAGGATTTTACTTGGCCAAAAATGTTCATTTAAAATGTATACGATGATCCCATTGTAGTTTTCTTGTCCTTAGGGTGTTCCAATAAAATGCGGCCGTGGATTTTCAAACCTTACACCTGCCATAAAGGTCTGAGCTATCAACGCCGCCCCTTCTAAAGTCAAGACCTTAGTCTTTATGAGCTTCCTTAAAATGCCGGCATGATTAGTGCCCTCGATGAAAAAGTCCCTTAACATCTCCCCCCTGCAGGCATCGGAGAACTTACAGAGACTGGCCAAGCACTGCAGTTCCGCCACGAAGTTCGAGATGTTTTGTCTCTCCCGATGCTGGTGAGAGTAGAACCGGTGCCAGGCCATGTGTACGCTACTCACCGGCTTGAGATGCTCACTGATCAGCTGGCTGAGCTCATCAAAGGACTTGTCCGCCGGCTTTTGGGGTGCGAGCAGGTCTTTCATCAGCGCATACGTCTGTGGTCCGCAGCTGGTCAGTAGATGCGCCCTCCGCTTGTCAGCCGCTGTCTCTTCCAGCCAGTCCTTTGTGACAAAGCTCTGCTGGAGTCTTTCCACGAAGTCGTCCCAGTCCTCACCCATACAGTAACGTTCCTCTGTGCCACCAGTGGCCATCCTCGTGATTTGGTGATTCTTGTTTCTCGTCGCCAAATGTAGTGCCCCTGCTCCTTACTACAAACTCACATGAGGCATGGATATATCAGACACGGTCACTCTGTGACCTTCACCTTTATTTCCAATACCAAGGAGTGATGACCCTGGGTGGGACCTCCCCTTTTATACCTGGAAACCCAGGTAAGTTCACCCCCCTGTGGTCAGGGTGTGCATTTCTATGGTACAGGTACAGTGTACATGAGTTACAGTTACATGACTATGTCATTGCAAGATGGTTAAACACATGACAACCGGAGTCCCTCGACCTTGTTCCATCATTCAATTAGATCGTGGCTGATCTGTATCTTAACTCCATCTACGCACATTGCTTACGTAACCCTTAACATCTATGTCGAACAACAATCTATCTAACTCAGTTTTGAAATTTACAATTGACCCCCAGCCTCAACAGCTTTTTAGGGGAGAGAGTTCCAGATTTCCACTGCCCTTAATGTGAAGAAGTGCATCCTGGCATCACCCCTGAATGGCCTGGCTCTAATTTTAGGCCCCCTTGCTCTGGACTTCCCCCACCAGAGGAAATAGATTCTCTCCATCTATCCCATCAACTCCTTCGATCATCATAAACACCTCAATTAGATCACCCCTTAATCTTCTATACTCAACAACAACAGCTTGTATTTATATAGCGCCTTTAACGTAGTGAAACGTCCCAAGGCACATCACATAAATTTTATAAGACAAAACAATAAATTTGACGCCCAGCCGCATAAGAAGAAATTACACAGGTGACCAAAAGCTTGGTCAAAGAGGTAGGTTTTAAGGAGCATCTTAAAGGAGGAAAGAGAGGTAGAGAGGCGGCGAGGTTTAGGAATGGAGTTCCAGAGCTGGGGCCCAGGCAGCTGAAGGCACTCAAGGGAACACAAGCCGATTCTATGCAACCTGTCCTTATAATTTAACCCTTTCAACCCCGGTATTATTCTGGTGAATCTGTGCTGCTCCCCTCCACCCTTCCTGAGGGGCGGGGTCCAGGACTGAACGCAGTGCTCCACATGGGGTCTAACCAGAGTTCTGTACAGCTTTAACACAACTTCTACTCCTTTGTATTCCAGCCCACTTGAGATAAAGTCCAACGTTCCATCAGCCTTTTAAATTATTTTTTGTACCTGTCCATGAGACTGGATAAGTATTGCAAAAGGTAAAATATAAAAGACTGCAGGAAAAGAGCAGGGAACTGGGCTTAGAGTGCACAGCTCCGCTGAAGAATTCGAACTGACACAGCTACGATGGGCCGAATGGCCTCCTGCCGGCCTGTGATGTGCAACCTGCATTTGGAGAGCTTGGTGATAAAAAAGATTGACATTAGGACCTGGGGAACTCCCTCGCAGCTCGACATGCACTGCATTTCGCAATTTACAAAACTCCTGAGAAATACGTGGGAGATTGTCGCTGAGCCAAGTCTCATCAATCCCAGCACCATTAAACTAAGGGATAATGAAAGTGAGCAGTCACTTCTCCTCCACAGCTTTTCCAATTCTAGTTTTTACATTTTTTTTATTGATGGAGGGCCAGGGCGTGCCTATAAACCCTGGTTATTTAGACTGTGGGAGCCCCTTGATTCTGTGGCCTTAGAGAAGTTGTGAATGGTTTGCAATGTTTCTGAGTTCTCAGGGGAACTTGCTGAGTGTTTATCTGGACTGGTCTAAGTTTTCCCAACGAAAGATGATACACGTAAGGAATCAGACAGGAGGCTTTTGGCTTCCAGTGCGTCTATCGGACGCGTGATACTTGGATCACATCCACCACTGGTTCTTTACGGGTGTGAACCAGTTTTCAGATACACATTGACCCAATATTCAAAAGCACCACATGGGGTGAGGTACGTGAGCTGACTCATTGGGCCAAGGGGGGGTGTGAAGCCAAGGCCAGGTCGTTGGAGCGAATCCTCCTCTTAATGCTGGCAGAAATTGGGTGGCAATGGCTCGGCCAAAAACGCCCATCGACCATTGCCCTCTGCTTCCTGCCTCTGAGCCAACTTTGGATCCAACTTGCCACATTGCCCTGGATCCCATGGGCTTTTGCTATGTGGGACCTTATCAAAAGCCTTGCTAAAACCCATATACACTACATCAAACGCACTGCCCTCATCGACCCTCCGGGTTACCTCCTCGAAAAATTCAATCAAGTTAGTCAGACACGACCTTCCCTTAACAAATACGTACTGATTGTCCTTGATTAATCCGTGTCTTTCTATATGAAGATTTATTCTGCCCCTCAGAATTTTTTGCAATAATTTTCCCACCACCGAGGTTAGGCTGACTGGCCTCTAATTACTCGAGGGGCTGGATGGCCTACTCCTGTTCCTATTTCTTATGTTCTTATGCTCTACTTAGTCTATCCCCTTCTCCCTTTTTAAACAAAGGTACAACATTATCAGTCCTCCAGTCCTCTGGCACCACACCGGTAGCCAGAGAGGATTGGAAAATGATGGTCAGAGTCTCTGCTATTTCCTCTTTTGCTTCTCTTAATAGCCAGGGATACATTTCATCCAGGCCTGGGGAGTTATCCACTTTCAAAGCTGCTAAGCCCCTTAATACTTCCTCTCTCACTATATTTATTTCATCTAATATTTGACACTCCTCTCCTCCCTGATTGCAATGTCTGCATTGCCCCTCTCTTTTGTGAAAACAGACGCAAAGTATTCATTCAGAACCATACCCACATCTTCCACCTCCACACCGAGATTAGCTTTATAGTCTCTAATACTCTTTCTTTAGTTATCTTCTTACTCTTATAGCAAGTCTCTATTGGTCTCCATTGACCCACCGCCCGGATATAAAAGTGGAATCTCACCCTGTAGTCTTATACATGGAAGCCTAGTTCTCGTTGCTCTTCCACAAGTCTATGGACTGGCTTTGATGCTTTTGGGGCAGGAATGGTGGCGGGGCAGTAAAGTTAGTGCCCAGGAACAGTTTGCGCCTCAGTCAGTAACGTTGGGCAACTGGACCCTGGGTCAGGGGGCACAGCGCTAAGGGAGGCGTTATACACCTCTCTTGGGTGCTCGCATGGGAAACTCCCGAGCTAAAGAGCTGGGCCGGGAGCGCTCTGAGAGACACTGGGGGGGGGGAATAACCCACCAAAACATCCCCAAAACATTGCCCATGCCACCACAACACAAATCGCAAAAAAATTAAAAGGAAAAACAACCACACTTAGCTGAGGAGTCCATTACTCACCTCTCCACTGTCGGGTTTGTTGCATTGCCCGATTTCCCAGGCCGATCACTGCAGGGTGCACTGCGGGGCGGACGGGTCGGGCTGAGGGGCAGACTCACGCCGGTGTCGCCACCAGGGGGCGTTGCACACCGAGCGCAGCTCTTCCGGGCGGTGCTGTTCCGCGCCGCCGCTAAACCGGACCCGAGGATCGCCGCGGGGTGCTGGAGGCTGGCCGCCCGCCCAGAGCACCTCACCCCCGCCATTGCAGCCATTCCAGGGTGGAAAACAGAGTGCAGCAGACCCGAAAATCCGCACCCTAGTCTCTTGCTTGCCCTCCCTATCTTGCCCTCCCTATCTCTGTAACCTCTTCCATCCCTACAACCCCCGAGATGTCTGCGCTCCTCCAATTCTGGCCTCTTGCGCATCCCTGATATTAATCACTCCTCCATTGTTGGCCATGCCTTCAGCTGCCTGAGCCCCAAGCTCTTGAACTCCCTCCCTAAACCTCTCCGCCTCTCTACCTCTCTTTCCTCCTTTCCTCCTTTAAGACGCTCATTAAAACCTACCTCTTTGACCAAGCCTTTGGTCATCTGGTCTAATATTTCCTTCTGTGGCTCGGTGTCAAATTTTGTTTGATAACGCTCCTGTGAAGCACCTTGGGACATTTTACTACATTAAAGGTGCTATATAAATACAAGTTGTTGTTGTTAGAAAATATTCCGATTTGTCTTTCTTGGATCCAAAGTCGATGACCTCACACTTCCCCACATTGAACTCTGACATTGTTTTGCCCACTCACTGAATCTGCCAATGTACCCATGTAACTTCCTGCTCCCAATTACACAACTTACTGTGCTTTCGAACTTAGTGTCACCTGCAAACTCTCTATTTCTTCATCTGAGTCATTGATCTATGTGGTGAATAGCTAAAGCCCCAGTACAGATCCCTGGGGAACTCCACTTGTTACATCCCACCAATCTGACTACGTCCCCTTTATTCCAACCAATCAACAGCTCATGTCACAGGGTTACCTCCAATCCTAACCATCAAGGTTAAACAATGATGAGAAGAAACAACAACAATAATTTGTTGACATAATAAAATGTTCCAAGGCACTTCTTCTTCTTCTTCTTAGGCACTCCCATGGAGTGGAGGACGACTTGCTTCCACACTAATATGAGTTCTCAGGTAACTGAAGAGACCAATGCAGGACCTACAGTCTCTGTCACAGATGGGGCAGACGCTGGTTGAAGGGACGGGTGGGTGGGGTGCTTGGGTTGTCGTACGCTCCTTCCGCTGTTTGTGCTTGGCTTCTGCATGCTCCCGGTGAAGAGACTCGACGTGTTCGGCGCCTTCCCAGATGCTTCTCCACTTTGAGCGGTCTTGTGCCAGGGATTCCCAGGTGTCGGTGGGGAAGTTGCACTTTTTCAAGGAGGCTTTGAGGGTGTCCTTGAAACGTTTCCTCTGCCCACCTGGGACTTGCTTGCCATGTCGCAGCCCGGAGTAGAGGGCTTGTTTTGAGAGTCTAGTATCGGGCATGCGGACGATGTGGCCCACGCAATGGAGCTGATCGAGCGTGGTCAATGCTTCGATGCAGGGGATGTTGGCCTGAGTGACAACACTGACATTGGTGCGTCTATCCTGCCAATGGATTTGCAGGATCTTGTGGAGGCAGTGCTGGTGGTACTTCTCCAGCACTTTGAGGTGCCTGCTGTATATAGACCTTGGCTCTGAAGTATATAGGAGGACGGGTATCACCACTGCCCTGTAGACCATGAGCTTGGTGCTGGGTTTGAGATCCTGGTCTTCAAACATTCTCTTACTCAGGCAACCGAAGACTGCACTGGCGCACTGAAGGCGGTGTTGAACATCATCATTGACGTCTGCCCTTGTTGACAGTAGGCTCCCAAGGTATGGAAATTGGTCCACATTGACCAAGGTCTCGGCATGGATCTTGATAATCGGGGGCAGTACTGTCTAATGGGACATTTCACAGGAGTGTTATAAGACAAAACCATTGATACTGAGCCACATAAAGAGATATTACGATAGGTGAATAAAAGCTTGGTTTTAAGGAGTGTCTTAAAGGAGGAGAGAGAGGTAGAGAGGCAGAGAGGTTAAGGGAGGGAATTCCAGAGTTTAGGGCCCAGGTAGCTGAAGGCATGGCCGCCAATGATGGAGCAATTAAAATCAGGGTTAAAAACATAGGGAGCGAAATTCATTACTCACCACCCGCTGAAATAATAACAGGGAGCGATGTAAGCTGGGCGGCCGACTCACTATCACCTGTTTTACACTATTGCACAAAGCAACATCAGCCCCAATTACTTTTAAGAAAAGATGACGGCTTTTGGGGCTATTAGGACCCCACGGAATCCTGATCTACAAAGGCGAGGCTCCTTCTCATCTCAAAAGTGCCGATTAATAATTAGAGGTTTGAATCGAAATGAAGGGGCTTGATTTAGAGAAAGTCCTGCTCTATCTTTACCACGTGATTTAGGTCCTGGAGCCTGTGAATTCTCTCCATGCCCAGGGATCTCACCATACTGAACAATCACACTCAAAGATACAAATGATCTCCCGAGTCACAGATCCTGAGTCGCAGAATAAACAGTGTGTGTTTTCAGTCCCTTGTCCCGAAAACATGTGGCGGCGATATTCCCTCCGATTCTTCTCACGGGTTATTTTTAGGATGTCCCACAACAGCAGCCGGGCCTCGGCCAATCCAACATGGGCAACAGGCCTTTGTCTGGAATGTACGTTCATTCAATGGCCACTTCATTGAGATGGTTTGTGGAAAAGCATACACAGAGCCAGTTGTGATACTGCAGTGAGATTCAATCCCGACAAAACATGGGCATAAGGAGCCACACACACAGAAGCTGTCTTTAAGGTTTCTGCTATGTGAATTTTGGGCTTCAAACATTCCCAGGGCAGGTTTAGCACGGGTTAGATACAGAGTAAGGTTCCCTCTATGAAGAGGGTGGATAAAGGAGAACCAGTGGATATGGTGTATTTTGACTTCCAGAAGGCATTTGACAAGGTACCATATAAAAGGTTACTGCACAAGATAAAAGTTCACGGGGTTGGGGGTAATGTATTAGCATGGATAGAGGATTGGCTAAAGAACAGAAAACAGAGAATTGGGATGAATGGTTCATTCTCTGGTTGGCAATCAGTGACTAGTGGGGTACCGCAGGGATCAGTGCTGGGACCCTAACTATTTACAATCCATATTAATGACTTGGAAGAAGGGATTGAGTGTAACGCAGCCAAGTTTGCTGAAGGTACAAAGATGGGAGGAAAAGCAATGTGTGAGGAGGACACAAAAAATCTGCAAAAAGACATAGACAGGCTAAGTGAGTGGGTAAAAATTTGGCCGATGGAGTATAATGTTGGAAAGTGTGAGGTCATGCATTTTGGCATTAAAAAATCAAAGAACAAGTTATTATTTAAATGGAGAAAGATTGCAAAGTGCTGCAGTACAGCGGGGCCTGGGGTACTTGTGCATGAAACACAAAAGGTTAGTATGCAGGTACAGCAAGTGATCAGGAAGGCCAATGGAATCTTGGCCTTTATTGCAAAGGGGATGGAGTATAAAAGCAGGGAAGTCTTGCTACAGGCATACAGGGTATTGGTGAGGCCACACCTGGAATACTGCGTGCAGTTTTGTGTCCATATTTACGAAACGATATACTTGCTTTGGAGGCAGTTCAGAAAAGGTTCACTAGGTTGATTCTGGATATGAGGGGGTTGACTTATGAGGAAAGCTTGAGTAGGTTGGGCCTCTACTCATTAGAATTCAGAAGAATGAGAGCTGATCTTATTGAAACGTATAAGGTTATGAGGCGGGCTTGACAAGGTGGATGCAGAGAGAATGTTTCTACTGATGGGGGAGACGAGAACTCGGGGGCATGAGCTTGGAATAAGGGGCCGCCCATTTCAAACTGAGATGAGGAGAAATTTCTTCTCTCAGAGGGTTGTAAATCTGTGGAATTCGCTGCCTCAGAGCTGTGGAAGCTGGGACATTAAATAAATTTTAGACAGAGATAGACAGTTTCTTAACTGATAAGGGAGTAAGGGGTTATGGGAGCGGGCAGGAAAGTGGATCTGAGTCCATGATCGGATCAGCCAAGATCGTATTAAATGGCGGAGTAGGCTCGAGGGGCCGGATGGCCTACTCCTGCTCCTATTTCTTATGTTCTTATGTTACACTGTCCCATCAAACACTCCCAGGGCGGGTACAGGGATAGATACAGAGTAGTGCTCCCTCTGCACTGTCCCATCAAACACTCCCAGGGCAGGTACAGCACAGATCTCAGTACATATTAAATCTTTCTCTACTTGTCTCCTGTCACTTCACTCCATCCCACCCTATCAACACATCCTTCCAATCCGTTCTCTCTCATGTGCTTATCCAGCTTCCCCTTAAATGCATCGATGCTATTCACCTCAACAAGTTCCACATTTTAATCACTCTCTGAGTAAAAACGTTCCTCCTGAATTCCTTATTGGATTTATTAGTGACTAACTTATATTTATGGCCCATAGTTTGCTCTCCTCCCCAAGTGAAAACACCTTTGCTGTGTCGACCCTATCAAACCCTTTCATAATCTGAATGATCATCCCTCAGTATTTTCTAGAGAAAGGAGCCCCAGCGTATTCAATCTTTCCTGATAGTTAAACCTCTCACTTCTGGTATCATCCTTGTTAATCTTTTTTTGCCTCTCTATCCTTTTTATAATCTGGAGACCAGAACTGTGCACAGTGTTCCAAGTGTGGTCTAACCAAGGTTCTGAACAAGGTTATCATAACTTCTCTGCTTATTAATTCTATCCCTCTAGAAATGAACAACAATGCATCCTTTGTTTTTTTTGTGGCCTTATTAACCTGTGTCACTACTTTTAGTGATGTGTGTATTTTTACCAGTGCATCCTTCTGCTTTCAGTTGGACTCTGAAGGAATCCAGGGATATGGGGATTGAACGGGAAAGTGGGGCTGAGTTCGAAGATCAGCCATGATCTCATTAAATGGTGGAGCAGGCTCAAGTGTTCATCGGCCCTACTCCTGCTCCTATTTAATATGATCTCACATTCCTCTACCGCAGTTAGACTTTTAGGCCGCTGATACGTATGCTTATCACTATAATAAATCACACGTGGCCCATGCTGGAGCTGATCATCTTGTGACCTTTGGTTTAATGTAAACTCCAAAAGTAAGCACTGCAGGAGGAGCCTGCTTTATATAGGGAGGCAGCATGAGGTGCAGTAATGTGAGCCTCCCAGGCTTTCCCCATCTGTTGGCTGTTACATGTAATTACATGGTACAATGCATGATACAGAGCAAGGCTGCAAATACATCACAACACTTCCCCCCAGGTCTTAGACGCGGTTTACAGGTCAAGCCTGACCGGGAGTCTGCGCTCTCTGGTTGAGTGTCTGAGTTGGACGCTGGCCTGGCCGGCGTGTCGCTGCTTTGTGGTGCTGTGGCTCTGGTCGGACTGTCCAGTGTGACGGATTCTGTCTCTTGGTGAACTGCTGGTTCTGTTGCTTGTGGTTGGAAGTCGATGTCACTGTAGTCACCCAGCGGTTCTGGATCATCGGTGAATCTCAGTTTGGTTTGATCGATGTGCTTCTTGCAGGTTTGGCCATTCGTGAGTCTTACCATGAATACCCTACTCCCCTCTTTAGCTACGACAGTGCCTGCAAGCCACTTGGGGACCATACCAAAGTTCAGCACGACATTGATACAACATGTTACAGAGTTGCGGTCATGATATGTACATTGCTTAAGATGCTGGTTTTTGACAATCTCACTTAAAACCGGGTGCACGAGGGACAACCTTGTTTTGAGGGTCCTCTTCATGAGGAGTTCGGTGGGCGGAACCCCTATGAGTGAGTGGGGCCTCGTCCAATATGCAAGCAGTACGCGAGACAGACGGGACTGCAAGGGGCCTTCCGTCACTCGCTCATGCCCTGCTTTATGATCTGTACTGCCCATGGGAGGCTAGTTAGAACGGGGTTGTGGGATCCCTTGGAACTCCAGGGGATAAGCCCTCTGGTGGTTAGACATGGTATTTACAGGTTTACATACATAACAACATCCGCCCCCCCGCCCCCCCCGCCCAAGTCAATAGTGTAACTATTTACAATGTGAGTCGATCAAAGGCCTGTTTTTCCATCTCAGTGCAAATGCTGGTTTTGTTGAGTCATTTGTTGGGCCCTCGCTGGGCTGCTGCGCAGCTGGCCTTGCTGGGCTGCTGGGGGTGGTGAGTCCTGCTGGGCTGCTGTGGGTGATGGGTTCTGCTTCATGGTCAACCGCTGGGTCGGTTGCCACTTGTGTGTGTGTTGGAGGGTTGAAAAAGGTAGAGTCTATTGTGGGTTGTTCTGGATAGTCCGTAAATCTGAGTTTGGTTTGGTCCAAGTGTTTCCTGAAGAAGAGTCCATTTGAGAGTTTGACCACAAACACACTACTCCTCTTTTTGGCCAAAGCAGTACCAGGGAGCCACTTGGGACCTTGTCCATAGTTCAACACAAATACAGGATCATTTATCTCAATTTCGCGTGACGCATTTGTACGATCATGATATGTATTCTGTTGAAGCCGCCTGCTCTCTACCTGTTCAAGTAGATCAGGGTGGACTAACGAGAGCCTTGTCTTAAGTACCCTTTTCATGAGCAGTTCAGCGGGAGGGACCCCAGTGAGCTAGTGGGGTCTTGTGCAGTAACTAAGCAGGACTCGGGATAAGCGAGTCTGCAGTGAGCCTTCAGTTACCCTTTTAAAGCTCTGCTTGATTGTTTGAATTGCTCGTTCTGCCTGACCATTGGACGCTGGTTTAAACGGGGCAGATGTGACATGTTTGATCCCATTGCGGGTCATGAACTCCTTGAACTCGGCACTGGTAAAGCATGGTCCATTGTCACTCACAAGGACATCAGGCAGACCGTGCGTGGCAAACATGGCCCATAGGCTTTCAATGGTGGCAGCGGACGTGCTTGCCGACATTATCATACATTCAATCCATTTGGAGTACGCATCTGCAACCACTAAGAACATTTTTCCCAAGAATGGGCCTGCATAGTCAACATGGACCCTGGACCATGGTTTGGAGGGCCAAGACCATAGACTTAGTGGAGCCTCCCTGGGTGCATTGCTTAACTGTGAACATGTATTACATGTGTGCACGCAGGACTCTAAGTCTGCATCGATACTGGGCCACCACACTTGGGATCTGGCTATCGCTTTCATCATTACGATGCATGGGTGGGTGCTGTGGTGGTCACGAATGAAAGTGTCCCTGTCCTTTTTTGGCACCACTACCCGATTACCCCACAGAAGGCAGTCTGCCTGTATAGACATTTCATCTCTGCGCCGCTGGTACGGCTTTATTTCTTCCTGCATCTCTAACGGGACACTAGACCATCTCCCGTGGAGCACACAGTTTTTTACTAATAGAAACATAGAAACATAGAAAATAGGTGCAGGAGTAGGCCATTCGGCCTTTCTAGCCTGCACCGCCATTCAATGAGTTCATGGCTGAACATTCAACTTCAGTACCCCATTCCTGCTTTCTCGCCATACCCCTTGATCCCCCTAGCAGTAAGGACCTCATCTAACTCCTTTTTGAATATATTTAGTGAATTGGCCTCAACAACTTTCTGTGGTAGAGAATTCCACAGGTTCACCACTCTCTGGGTGAAGAAGTTCCTCCGCATCTCGGTCCTAAATGGCTTACCCCTTATCCTTAGACTGTGACCCCTGGTTCTGGACTTCCCCAACATTGGGAACATTCTTCCTGCATCTAACCTGTCTAACCCCGTCAGAATTTTATATGTTTCTATGAGGTCCCCTCTCATTCTTCTGAACTCCAGTGAATACAAGCCCAGTTGATCCTGTCTTTCTTGATAGGTCAGTCCCGCCATCCCGGGAATCAGAAGAGTAAGGGTTCCTGGCTCGTCCAGGTTCTAATCTGTCGGGCGGTAACAGGTGATTGCTCACTCTCGAATGCTTCCATTACCATAACTAAATCTGCGGGCTGTGCCATCTCCACCCCTGTGGTGGGCAATGGCAGCCTACTGAGAGCATCGGTACAGTTTTCTGTGCCTGGCCTGTGGCGGATGGCGTAGTTGTATGCGGACAATGTGAGCACCCATCTCTGGATGCGGGATGATGCATTCGTATTTATCCCCTTACTTTCAGAAAAGAGGGATATAAGTGGCTTCTGGTCGGTTTCCAATTAAAATTTGAGCCCGAACAGATATTGAAGCATTTTCTTTACCCCGTAAACACATGCTAACGCTTCTTTTTCGATCATACTGTAGGCCCTCTCAGCCTTAGACAGACTTCTGGATGCATAAGCAACCAGTTGCAATTTCCCAGATTAATTAGCTTGTTGCAATACACACCCGACCCCGTACGACGACGCATCACATGCTAGAACCAGCCGCTTACATGGATCGTACAACACAAGCAAGTTGTTTGAACATAACAGCTTCCTAGCTTTCTCAAAGGCATTTTCTTGGCTTTTACCCCATACCCATTCATCTCCTTTACTCAGTAAAGCGTGCAGGGGTTCTAACAATGTGCTAAGACTCGGTAAGATGTGACCAAAATAGTTCAGGAATCCTAGAAACGACCGCAGCTCCGTCACGTTCTGTGATCTCGGTGCGTTCTTGATTGCCTCCGTCTTCGAATCGGTGGGTCTGATGCCGTCCGCTGCAATTCTTCTCCCCAGGAACTCCACTTCAGGCACCAGGAAAACGCACTTCAAGCGTGTTAGCCTGAGCCCCAAACAATTGAGCTGACTAAGAACCTCCTTCAAGTTCTGCAGGTGCTCGACGGTGTCCTGACCTGTAACCAAGGTGTCGTCCTGGAAGACCACGGTGCGCGGAACCGACTTCAGCAAGCTTTCCATGTTCCTCTGGAATATCACCATGGCCGATCGAATCCCAAACGGGCATCTGTTGGAAATAAAGAGACCTTTGTGCGCGTTGATGCAGGTGAGGCCTTTCGATGATTCCTCCAGCTCCTGCATCATGTAAGCTGAGGTTGACAAGCTTCGTGAATGTTTTCCCTCCCGCCAGTGTCGCAAATAGGTCATCTGCCTTTGGTAGCGGGTATTGATCCTGCAGTGAGAAACGATTGATAGTTACTTTGTAATCACCACAGATTCTGACGGTGCCGTCTCACTTGAGGACTGGAACAATCAGACTGGCCCACTCATTGAATTAGATCAGCAAAATGATGCCCTCTCATTGCAGGCTGTCCAGCTCGATCTCCACCCTCTCTCTCATCATGTAAGGTAGCGCTCTCGCCTTGTGATGGATGGGTCACGCCCCCGGAATCAAATGGATCTGTACTTTGGAACTTCCCGATGCCTAGTTCGAACAGTGAGGGGAACTTGTTTAGGACCTGGGCACATGAGGTGTCGTCGACGGACGAAAGCGCTCGGATGTCGTCCCAGTTCCAGCGTATCTTTCCCAGCCAGCTCCTGCCAAACAATGTGGGGCCATCGTCTGGTATGACCCAGAGTGGTAACTCGTGCACCGCTCCATCGTAGGAGACCTTTACGGTGGCACTGCCGATTACGGGAATCAGTTCCTTTGTATACGTTCTCAGTTTAGTACGCATAGAAGTCAGGACTGGCCTTGAGGCCTTGCTGCACCACAATTTATCGAAAGTCTTTTTACTCATTATGGACTGGCTTGCGCCCGTGTCCAGCTCCATGGACACCAGGAGTCCATTTAATTCAACCTTCAGCATTATCAGGGGACACTTTGTGGTGAATGTGTGCACCCCATATACCTCTGCCTCCTTGTCTGAGGCTCTAGTTCATCATGATCCTCGTGGGTCTGTCCTCCTCTGCAACATGGTGGTTTGCAGGACTAGCAGGGTTAGCAACTTGCCTGCACATGCATTGGAGGTGTTCCACAGCCCTTGCAAACGTATCCTTTGAAGCGGCATGAATGGAAACGATGATCACCTCCGCAGCGCCAACAAGGTGTTAATGGCCTTATATTCACCACCCTTGATGGTGGACTCTGAGTCATCTGCAGACATGCAGCTGCAGGCGTGTAAGCCCTGCCCTCTACATTTCGATTCGAAAACAATGTTTCTTTGTTCACAGTACTTGCAGCAGCCCTAGTGTGCTGAGAAATTTGTTTGGTATTGTCACTGGTGGTGATAAACACCTGGGCTGTCGCTATGGCTTTACTCAAGGTTGGGGTCTCTGCAGTCAAAAGTTTGTGAAGTATTATTTCATGGTCAATGTCAAGTACAAAGAAGTCCCTGAGCATGTGCTCCAAGTGTCCTTCAAATTCGTAATGTCCTGCAAGGTGCCTTAGCTCGGCAACGTAGCTCGCCACTTCCTGGCCTTCAGACCTCTTGTACGTGTAGAACCGATACCTCCAGGTTTAGATGCTCCAGGACCAGTGTACACAACTCATCGTATGACTTGTCTCTGGGTTTCACTGGAGCGAGCAGGTTTTTCATGAGGCCATACGTTGGTGCCCCGCAAACGGTGAGGAGAATCGCCCTTCGTTTGGCAGCGATCGCTTCTCCTTCCAGCTCGTTGGCCACGAAGTATTGGTCAGGTCGCTCCACAAAGGTTTCCCAATCATCTCCCTCCAAAAATTTCTCCAAGATGTCCACGGTTCTCTGCATTATTGCGGTGGGGTTCGTCATCTGTATCTTGTCGCCATTTGTGGTGTCTTGAATAAAGAGTCAGACCAGATACTGCTAGCTCAAAGTAAGGTGTGACCGTAGTCCTTTATTACAGGTCTCAGAGTGCCTCTCCAGCCTGTGAGGCCTCCTTATATACAGGTGCTCCCAAGGGATTGTGGGATCCCTTGGGACTCCAGGGGATAAGCCCTCTGGTGGTTAGACATGGTATTTACAGGTTTACATACATAACATTCTCCATGTTTCGTTGGAAGATCGCAGCCGCTGAACGGATCCCGAAAGGGCACCGGTTGTATATGATCAACCCCTTGTGTATGTTTATGCACGTCAGTTTCTTGGACGATTCCGCCAGCTCCTGGGTCATGTACCCCGAGGTGAGATCCAAATTTTGTAAACAGCTTTCCGCCCGACAGGGTCGCGAACAAATCCTCCGCCTTGGGTAGCGGGTACTGGTCCTGTAACGATACTTGGTTTATGGTTACTTAATAATCTCTACAGATTCTAATTGTCCCATCACTTTTAAGAACGGGGACAATGGGACTGGCCCAATCATTAAATTCCACTGGCGATATGATGCCTTCGCGCTGAAGCCGGTCTAGCTCGACTTCTACTTTCTCCCGCATCATGTAAGAGACCACTCTGGCCTTGTGGTGAACGGGTCTCGTGTCTGGGCTGAGGTGAATTGTCACCTTGGCCCATGTGGAGCTGCCGATGTCAGGCTGTAACAGTGACAAAAACTTGTCTATGACATGCGCACACATGACAATAATGCTTTTACATCGCCCCATTTCCAGTTAAAATTCCATAGCCAGCTTCTGCCAAGCAGCATGGGCCTGTTACCGGGAACATAGAAACATAGAAAATAGGTGCAGGAGTCGGCCATTCGGCCCTTTGAAAGGGGTACTGAGGGAATGATCAGCTATTGAATAAGATCATGGCTGATCATTCCCTTAGTACCCCTTTCCTGCTTTCTCTCCATACCCCTTGATCGCTTTAGCCGTAAGGGCCATATCTAACTCCCTCTTGAATATATCCAATGAACTGGCATCAACAACTCTCTGCAGCAGGGAATTCCACAGATTAACAACTCTCTGAGTGAAGAAGTTTCTCCTCATCTCAGTCCTAAATGGCCTACCCCTTATCCTAAGACTATGTCCCCTGGTTCTGGACTTCCCCAACATCGGGAACATTCTTCCTGCATCTAATCTGTCCAGTCCCGTCAGAATCTTATACATTTCTATGAGATCCCCTCTCATCCTTCTAAACTCCAGTGAATAAAGCCCCAGTTGATCCAGTCTCTCCTCATATGACAGTCCAGCCATCCCAGGAATCAGTCTGGTGAACCTTCGCTGCACTCCCTCACTAGCACTTCCTCAGATTGGGAGACCAAAACTGAACACAATATTCCAGATGAGGCCTCACCAAAGCCCTGTACGACTGCAGTAAGACCTCCCTGCTCCTATATTCAAATCCCCTACTATGAAGGCTAACATACCATTTGCCTTCTTCACCGCCTGCTGTACCTGCATGCCAACTTTCAATGACTGATGAATCATGACACCCAGGTCTCGTTGCACCTCCCCTTTTCCTAATCTGCCGTCGTTCAGATAATATTCTGCCTTCGTGTTTTTGCCCCCAAAATGGATAACCTCACATTTATCCACATCATACTGCATCTGCCATGCGTTTGCTCACTCACCTAACCTGTCCAAGTCATCCTGCAGCCTCTTAGCGTTCTCCTCACAGCTCACACCGCCACCCAGTTTAGTGTCATCTGCAAACTTGGAGATATTACCCTCAATTCCTTCATCTAAATCGTTAATGTATATTGTAAAGAGCTGGGGTCCCAGCACTGAGCCCTGCGGCACTCACTAGTCACTGCCTGCCATTCTGAAAAGGACCCGCTTATACCAACTCTCTGCTTCCTGTCTGCCAACCAGTTCTCTATCCACGTTAATACATTACCCCCAATACCACGTCCTTTGATTTTGCACACCAATCTCTTGTGCGGGACCTTGTCAAAAGCCTTTTGAAAGTCCAAATACACCACATCCACTGGTTCTCCCTTGTCCACTCTGCTAGTTACATACTCATAAATCCATGCTGACTTGGACCAATCCTATCACTGCTTTCCAAATGAACTGCTATTGCGGCCTTAATGATTGATTCCAACATTTTCCCCATTACTGATGTCAGGCTAACTGGTCTAAAATTACCTGTTTTTTAAAGCTCAACAACAGGGCAACTGGATTTGAACCAATGACCTCTTGATCTGTAGTCAAATGCTCTACCACTGAGCTACATCCCCTCTCACAATCCATTCTGGCAATTTATGCACAGAATCATCATACTGCACCTGAACCATTGTACTTCCGAGGACCGGGATAATCTCTTTAGTGTCGGTGTGCAGCTTCGTGTCGATTGGGTTCAGCCTTGTTTGCCCATAACTTCTCGAAGGCCTTCTGGCTCATGATCGATTGGCTCGCACCCATGTCCAGTTCCATCGGTACCGGTATGCCGTTCAGTTTAACATTCATCATAATCGAGGGACTCTTGTTGGTAAAGGTGTGCACTTCATGCATGTGCACCCCATGTACCTCTTCCTCCTCGGTCATCTCTGCGCGATCCTCAGGATCTACGCTTGACCTCCCATCCTCCGTTATGTATCGAGTTATAGCTCATTTACACATTCGTTGGAGATGCCCCATCATTGAACAACTCTTGGAGACATATTGTTTGAACCTGCACTGGTTTGCACGATGAGCCCCTCCACAGCACCAACAGCTTGCTGATGGACTTGCATTCACAGATACTGATCTCTTCGCATTAATCCATTGTTGTGGTGAGTGCATCATCTCAGGTCGAGCAGAGGTCGCATTAGCCCAGCTGGGGGCACTTCTCCTGTCTGTCGACGAAGTTAGCTTATTCATGGTTTTTGACCCCGGGTGATTCTGAAGTTGTGAGTAGATTAGCTTTGTTTCTTCCTCTCTGACCATGCCTGAGCAATTAGGGTGGCTTTGGCTAGGTCCAAGTCTTCCTCCACTAGCAATATGCGGAAACTCCCTTCGTGCCCGATTCCCAAAACAAAGAAGTCTCTTAACATTTCTTCAAGAACTGTCCGAATTTGCAAGGCCCAGCAAGATGCCTTAGCTCAGTGATGAACGCTGCCACGTCTTGTCCTACTCCGCGCTGGTGGGTGTAGAAACGGAACCTCGCCATGAGCACACTGCGTTTCGGCTTTAGGTGATTTCGAACTAGCTCACACAGTTCTTCTTAACTTTTCTCAGCGGGTTTCGTCGAGGCCGGTAGATCCTTGATCAATGCATATGTCCCTGATCTGCAGACCGTGAGGAGGACAGCCTGCGTTTGCTGGCATTCGCAGCTCCCTCTAAGTCTTTTGCGACAAAGCATTGATCCAGCCGGTCAATGAAGTCATCCCAGTCTTCCCTGATGCAATATCGCTCGATGTAGTCAACGGTGGCCATAGTTGCATGTTCGTATCCTATTCTTGTCGCCAGTTGATACGTATGCTTATCACTATAATAAATCACACGTGGCCCATGCTGGAGTTGATCACCTTGTGACCTTTAGGTTTAATGTAAACTCCAAAAGTAAGCACTGCAGGGGGAGCCTGCTTTATATAGGGAGGCAGCACAAGGTACAGTAATGTGAGCCTCCCGGGCTTTCCCCATCTGTTGGCTATTACATGTAATGACATGGTACAATGCATGGTACAAAGCATGGCTGCAAATTCATCACAGCACTTCCCCCCAGGTCTTAGACGCGGTTTACAGGTCAAGCCTGGTCATGTGGTCATGTGCTGATGCCCTGTGTCTTGTGCAGCATCAGGTGATTGTGGAGAAGGTTGGTGTTGTTGGTGCTACTGCTGGTGTGCCTGGTGATGCTGGTGTTAGGATTCATCGTGGTCAGATTCTGAGGGCCAAGGTGACAGAGTGTAAATGGTTCGTATCCTGATGCAGCAGATACCAATTGAAGTTGAGATGACAGAAGCGATCTGTCAAAGGTGAGAGAGATTATGCAGTGAGGTGAGCCTGGCTAGAGAGTTTGCTACAAAGACTTGCAGCCGGCATAAAGCACAAAGTGTGTTCCAAGGGGAGAACCCAAAGAATCTCTGGGCTTGGAAAGTATGCAGGTGTAATTTGTGAGGTTTTGTACAAGTTTTAAAGCCGTCACCAATCATCGGCTTCAATGGCTGCTCAGCCTTCACCTCAGATGAACAGACGGGTTCAGGAGCAGCATGAGATCCATGAGCGACCTGTAAAGTTAAAAGGTGAGTAAAATATTACTGTCAAAGGCATCAAAACAAGCCAATAATTGGCTCAATTGCCTCCCCCACCGCTGACAGTTCCAACATTTGGGAAAGTTGCATGTCAGCGGGTTGACACCGGAGTCCTGACCCGCTGTCAAAAAAATAAATTTTCCCAGCCGACCCACTGACTTTCGGAAAGTTCCCGCTTATTTCCCAAGGAGTATGTTGCCTCCATATTCTTCCTACCAAAATGCACCGTCTCATCTCTGTACTGAAATTAATTTGCCAATTAGACACCCATTCTGCTAATTTATTAATGTCATATTGTACTTTGTCGACGTCTTGCACAGTATTAAACTATAGCCCTAATTTGGGGTCATGTGCAAATTTTGAAATTGTATTTCCGATTCCCAAGTCCAAATCGTTAATGTAAATTGTGAAGTACAGTGGTCGCAGCACCGATCCCTGTGGAACACCTCTACCCACCTTTGCCAGTCCGAGTGACTACCTTTAACACCTACTCTGTTTTCTGTTGTGTAGCCAGCTCGCTATCCAGTCTGCAACGTATCCCCTGACTCTACATGCTCTGACGTTAGTCATGAGTCTAGTATGCAGTACCTTATCGAAGGCCTTGTGACAATCCAAATATATTACATCTACCGCTTTACCCTTGTCTACTCCTTCTGTTACTTCTTCAAAGAATTGAATAAGGTTGATCAAGCATGACCTTCCCTATGGAAATCTGTGCAAACTATTCTCAATTATATCTTTGGTTCCTAGATGTTTTTCTATTGCATTTTTGAGTAAGGATTTCATTATCTTTCCCACCACTGACATTAAGCTAACTGGTCTATAGTTCCCTGACTTGTGCTATCTCCATTTTTAAATATAGGAGTTCCATTAGCTGTCCTCCAGTCCTCTGGCACTATTCGCTTTTCTAATGAATTTTTATTTATGTGTAATAGTGCCTCTGCTATCCCTTTCCTAATTCTTCTAATATGCGTGGGTGCAATCTATCCAGACCAGGGGTTTTATCCTCTCTCAGTTGGACTGGTTTATCAATTATCTTCCCCCACTTCTATCTTAAATGTCTTTATATCTTTTTACATAGAAACATAGAAACATAGAAAATAGGTGCAGGAGCAGGCCATTCAGCCCTTCTAGCCTGCACCGCCATTCAATGAGTTCATGGCTGAACATGAAACTTCAGTACCCCCTTCCTGCTTTCTCGCCATAACCCTTGATCCCCCGAGTAGTAAGGACTTCATCTAACTCCCATTTGAATATATTTAGTGAATTGGCCTCAACTACTTTCTGTGGTAGCGAATTCCACAGGTTCACCACTCTCTGGGTGAAGAAGTTTCTCCTCATCTCGGTCCTAAATGGCTTACCCCTTATCCTCAGACTGTGACCCCTGGTTCTGGACTTCCCCAACATTGGGAACATTCTTCCTGCATCTAACCTGTCTAAACCCGTCAGAATTTTAAACGTTTCTATGAGGTCCCCTCTCATTCTTCTGAACTCCAGTGAATACAAGCCCAGTTGATCCAATCTTTCTTGATAGGTCAGTCCCGCCATCCCTGGAATCAGTCTGGTGAACCTTCGCTGCACTCCCTCAATAGCAAGAATGTCCTTCCTCAAGTTAGGAGACCAAAACTGTACACAATACTCCAGGTGTGGCCTCACCAAGGCCCTGTACAACTGTAGCAACACCTCCCTGCCCCTGTATTCAAATCCCCTCGCTATGAAGGCCAACATGCCATTTGCTTTCTTAACCGCCTGCTGTACCTGCATGCTAACCTTCAATGACTGATGTACCATGACACCCAGGTCTCATTGCACCTTCCCTTTTCCTAATCTGTCACCATTCAGATAATAGTCTGTCTCTCTGTTTTTACCACCAAAGTGGATAACCTCACATTTATCCACATTATACTTCATCTGCCATGCATTTGCCCACTCACCTAACCTATCCAAGTCACTCTGCAGCCTAATAGCATCCTCCTCGCAGCTCACACTGCCACCCAACTTAGTATCATCCGCAAATTTGGAGATACTGCATTTAATCCCCTCGTCTAAATCATTAATGTACAATGTAAACAGCTGGGGCCCCAGCACAGAACCTTGCGGCACTCCACTAGTCACTGCCTGCCATTCTGAAAAGTACCCGTTTACTCCTACTCTTTGCTTCCTGTCTGACAACCAGTTCTCAATCCACGTCAGCACACTACCCCCAATCCCATGTGCTTTAACTTTGCACATTAATCTCTTGTGTGGGACCTTGTCGAAAGCCTTCTGAAAGTCCAAATATACCACATCAACTGGTTCTCCTTTGTCCACTTTACTGGAAACATCCTCAAAAAATTCCAGAAGATTTGTCAAGCATGATTTCCCTTTCACAAATCCATGCTGACTTGGACCTATCATGTCACCATTTTCCAGATGCACTGCTATGACATCCTTAATAATTGATTCCATCATTTTACCCACTATTGAGGTCAGGCTGACCGGTCTATAATTCCCTGTTTTCTCTCTCCCTCCTTTTTTAAAAAGTGGGGTTACATTGGCTACCCTCCACTCCATAGGAACTGATCCAGAGTCAATGGAATGTTGGAAAATGACTGTCAATGCATCCGCTATTTCCAAGGCCACCTCCTTAAGTACTCTAGGATGCAGTCCATCAAGCCCTGGGGATTTATCGGCCTTCAATCCCATCAATTTCCCCAACACAATTTCCCGACTAATAAAGATTTCCCTCAGTTCCCCCTCCTTACTAGACCCTCTGACCCCTTTTATATCCGGAAGGTTGTTTGTATCCTCCTTAGTGAATACCGAACCAAAGTACTTGTTCAATTGGTCTGCCATTTCTTTGTTCCCCGTTATGACTTCCCCTGATTCTGACTGCAGGGGACGTACGTTTGTCTTCACCAACCTTTTTCTCTTTACATACCTATAGAAACTTTTGCAATCCGCCTTAATGTTCCCTGCAAGCTTCTTCTCGTACTCCATTTTCCCTGCCCTAATCAAACCCTTTGTCCTCCTCTGCTGAGTTCTAAATTTCTCCCAGTCCCAAGGTTCGCTGCTATTTCTGGCCAATTTGTATGCCACTTCCTTGGCTTTAATACTATCCCTGATTTCCCTAGATAGCCACGGTTGAGCCACCTTCCCTTTTTTATTTTTACGCCAGACAGGAATGTACAATTGTTGTAATTCATCCATGCGGTCTCTAAATGTCTGCCATTGCCCATCCACAGTCAACCCCCTAAGTATCATTCGCCAATCTATCCTAGCCAATTCACGCCTCATACCTTCAAAGTTACCCTTCTTTAAGTTCTGGACCATGGTCTCTGAAATTACTGTTTCATTCTCCATCCTAATGCAGAATTCCACCATATTATGGTCACTCTTCCCCAAGGGGCCTCGCACAATGAGATTGCTAATTAATCCTCTCTCATTACACAACACCCAGTCTAAGATGGCCTCCCCCCTAGTTGGTTCCTCAACATATTGGTCGAGAAAACCATCCCTTATGCACTCCAGGAAATCCTCCTCCACCGTATTGCTTCCAGTTTGGCTAGCCCAATCTATGTGCATATTAAAGTCACCCATTATAACTGCTACACCTTTATTGCATGCACCCCTAATTTCCTGTTTGATGCCCTCCCCAACATCCCTATTACTGTTTGGAGGTCTGTACACAACTCCTACTAACGTTTTTTGCCCTTTGGTGTTCTGCAGCTCTACCCATATAGATTCCACATCATCCAAGCTAATGTCTTTCCTAACTATTGCATTAATCACCTCTTTAACCAGCAATGCTACCCCACCTCCTTTTCCTTTTATTCTATCCTTCCTGAATGTTGAATACCCCTGAATGTTGAGTTCCCAGCCCTGATCATCCTGGAGCCACGTCTCCGTAATCCCAATCACATCATATTTGTTAACATCTATTTGCACAATTAATTCATCCACCTTATTGCGGATACTCCTTGCATTAAGACACAAAGCCTTCAGGCTTGTTTTATTAACACCCTTTGTCCTTTTAGAATTTTGCTGTACAGTGGCCCTTTTTGTTCTTTGCCTTGGGTTTCTCTGCCCTCCACTTTTCCTCATCTCCTTTCTGTCTTTTGCTTTTGTCTCCTTTTTGTTTCCCTCTGTCTCCCTGCATTGGTTCCCATCCCCCTGCCATATTAGTTTAAATCCTCCCCAACAGCACTAGCAAACACTCCCCCTAGGACATTGGTTCCGGTCCTGCCCAGGTGCAGACCGTCCGGTTTGTACTGGTCCCACCTCCCCCAGAACCGGTCCCAATGCCCCAGGAATTTGAATCCCTCCCTGCTGCACCACTGCTCAAGCCACGTATTCATCTGCGCTATCCTGCGATTCCTACTCTGACTATCACGTGGCACTGGTAGCAATCCCGAGATTACTACTTTTGAGGTCCTACTTTTTAATTTAGCTCCTAGCTCCTTAAATTCGTTTCGTAGGACCTCATCCCTTTTTTTACCTATGTCGTTGGTACCAATGTGCACCACGACATCTTTTGTTATGTCCATCATGTTAGCCTCCCTGGTAAATGTTGAGGCAAAGTAATTAATTAATATTTCTGCCACTTCATTGACATTACCTGTGAGTTTATCGTGTCCATCGCTTAGTGGCCTTATCTCTATCCTTGATAAATTAGTTTTATAATTCCTCTTTTGTTTCTCAATTGTTTTTATGACTTCTTCCCTCACCTCTTTGAATCCCCTTTTACTATACACTCTCCTTTATTGTCTATATTTGTAGTGTATGTCTTTTTCCTCAGTTTCAGTATACCCTGATCTCTTTATTCATCCATGGTGATTCATTATTGACCAGCTTGTTCTTATTTTTTAGCAGACTATATTCCTCCTGAAATCCAGTGATCACCTTTTTAAATATTTCCCACTGCTATTTTATCTCTTAGTCTGCCATTTTTTTTACCAGGTTACCTTCCCTAATTCCATTCTCATCCCTTCAAAATTAGCTTTTTTCCAAACTATTACTTTGGTCTTTGCCTTACTTAAGTCTTTCTCAATCATTATGTTAAATCTTATTATATTGCAATCGTTATTGTTCAGAAGTTCCCC
This sequence comes from Pristiophorus japonicus, assembly GCF_044704955.1. Taxonomy (NCBI): domain Eukaryota; kingdom Metazoa; phylum Chordata; class Chondrichthyes; family Pristiophoridae; genus Pristiophorus; species Pristiophorus japonicus. Next base: position 55,353,472 of record NC_091997.1, read on the forward strand.
TCCGCTTATTTCTCTTGTCTGCTTTGGTTCCTTTCCTGTTCCTCGATCCAGCGGTGATCCCTCCCTTGTTGGGCTTCTTGCACATTGGGTGAGAAAGGAGTCCGGCACACACTGTAAAATCTCAATTCCCCTTTCCCCTTTCTCTCCCACGATTATTATTCTACGGCTGGGAAATTGCGTCGCGGTAACATCCGCGAGACGGGACTTCTGTGCCAGGCTTGGAAACCTTGCCCCGCCCGTAAAATTGGGGTTACCGCCCCCGAGAGGAAGTGGAGCATAAAAAACAAATGCTCCACTTCCCTTCTGGGGCGCTAACAGGACGGGAGCAAAGTAAACGGGGCGCAGCGCTACGCACTGGGACATGTAGCACTGCTGCACAGGACGGGCTCACCCCTCCATTAAAGGGGAGGGCCAAGCTGCAGACTCTACATGGACCACCGGGGAGCGAGGTGCCGTGGCATCAACCCGGCACTCAAGCGGAGTGCCGACCAATCGCGGCACGGACCCCGTGTTCAAGGAGGCAAGTGGCTGCGACAGGTAAGTTGGCCGTTTTTTATTCACGCGCATGCCACCTCCCCTTTAATTAGTGTCTCGAGATTGCCCGTGTACGCGCCCGTCGCTGGCAGCGCCCGGTACAGCCTCAGGGGGCGATACCGAATTTTTGCTCCGGGGTGCAAACGTTGTCATTGCCGGCGCAGGGGGGCACTAACATGAGGCACAAATAACTCCAATTTCTCCCCCAAGTTTGTTCATAGATTTGCCTACATATCTCTTCCTCCACTTCCCTCCACTATTGGGGGGCCTGTAGAATAGGCCTATTAGCGTGATCAATCTCTTCTCATCCTTTTTTCTCAATCCCTGCAGATTCGTAATGTTAGTTATGTCCCTTTTTCTACTGCCATTGGGTTATCACTAATTACTGCAGCTACCCTGCAGCCCTTCTTCCTGCCCTATCCTTTCTAAATACATGATATCCTACACGAGTTGCCTGCCAGTCCTGTTCTTTATGTAGCCATGTGTCAGGTATCCGACTAGGCCGGACTCCTCACTACGAATTATTGTTTCCATTCCTCCCTTTTGTTTCGACTTCACGTCCCCACTTTTCCGGAATATTCCGCTGCAGTCTGGTTTACAGCCAGATTTCAGAAGCGAATTCAGTTAATTCTATTCAATCAAGATTTGAGCTTTGAAACAAGTTGCAGTAAACACTGTGACTAAGCTATCAACAGACACAGAAGGCAATTCAGTGTGTAAATTCAATAATGTTATCGCAAAATACACAATTTTGATACGTTGTTATTTTGTTTAAAGCCTTATTTTAGATTGCAAACATTGAGAAACTGAGAAAAAAATTACAGGTGAATTTCTTTTCATTAAGTATTTTGATTGATTCGATTGGTTCACCTCTCGCTCACTTATTCTTTTAAATAATATTGGTCGGTTATTATAATTGGTCATTCAGGATTGGTTGTTTCATAAACCGTCAGTAATTTCCTCACTTTATGAAAAGAAAAAAAACACTTGCATTTATATAGTGTTTTCAAAAACTCCGGACGTTCCAAGGCACTTGGCAGCCAATGAGAGTGTAGTCACTGGTGTAATGTGGGAAACGAGGCAGCCAACTTGTGTACAGCAAGCTCCCACAAACAGCAATGTGAAAATGACCAAATAATCTGTTTTTGTTCTGTTGATTGAGGGATAAATATTGGCCAGGTCACTGGGGATAGGCAGAGTTGGCTAAAGTGGACTGGGAAAATAGATTAAAGTGCGGGACGGTCAATGAGCAGTGGCAGACATTTAAGGAAATATTTCATAACTCGCAACAAAAATATATCCCAATGAGAAGGAACGACTGTAAGAGAAGGGATAACCATCCGTGGCTAACTAAGGAAATAAGGGAGGGTCTCAAATTGAAAACAAGGGCATACAATGTGGCCAAGACTAGTGGGAGGCCTGAGGATTGGGAAACTTTTAAAAGCCAGCAAAGAACGACTAAAAAATGATAACGGGAGGGAAGATAGATTATGAAAGCAAACTAGCACAAAATATAAAAAACAGATAGTAAGAGTTTCTATAGGTATATAAAAAGGAAAAGAGTAGCTAAAGTAAATGTTGGTCCCTTAGAGGATGAGACTGGGGAATTAATAATGGGAAACAGGGAAATGACAGAGAATTTGAACAAATATTTTGTATCGGTCTTCAAGGTAGAACACACCAAAAACATCACAAAAGTGGATAATCAAGGGGCAATGGGGAGGGAGGAACTTAATACCATCACTATCACTAAAGAAGTAGTACTTGGTAAAATAATGGGACTAAAGGCGGACATGTCCCCTGGATCTGATGGCTTGCATCCTAGGGTCTTAAAAGAAATGACTGCAGAGATAGTGGATGCATTGGTTGTAATCTACCAAAATTCCCTGGATTCTGGGGAGATCCCAGTGGATTGGAAAACTGCAAATGTAATGCCCCTATTTTAAAAAGGAGGCAGAGAGAAAGCAACAAACTACAGACCAGTTAGTCTAACATGTGTCGTTGGGAAAATGCTGGAGTCCATTATTAAAGAAGCAGTAACAGCATATTTGGAAAAGCATGATTCAATCAAGCAGAATCAGCATGGTTTTATGAAAGGGAAATCATGTTTGACAAATTTGCTGGAATTCTTTGAGAATGTAACGAGCAGGGTGGATAGGGGGAACCAGTGGATGTGGTGTATTTGCATTTCCAGAAGGCATTTGATAAGGTGCCGCATAAAAGGTTACTGCACAAGATAAAAGTTCACGGGGTTGGGGGTAATATATGAGCATGGATAGAGGATTGGCTAACTAACAGAAACCAGAGAGTCAGGATAAATGGGTCATTTTCAGGTTGGCAACCAGTAACTAGTGGGGTGCTGCAGGGATCGGTGCTGGGGCCTCAACTATTTACAATCTATATTAATGACTTGAGATGAAAGGACTGAGTGTAATGTAGCCAAGTTTGGTGATGATACAAAGATGGGTGGGAGAGCACCCACAAGAAATCTGCAAAGGGATATAGACAGGCTAAGTGAGTGGGCAAAAATTGGCAGATGGAGTAAAATGTTGGAAAATATGAGGTTATCCACTTTGGGAGAAATAATAGAAAAGCAAATTATAATTAAAATGGAGAAAAATTGGCAAGTGCTGCAGTACAGAGAGACCTGGGGGTCCTTGTGCATGAAACACAAAACGTTAGTATGCAGGTACAGCACGTAATCAGGAAGGCAAATGGAATGTTGGTCTTTATTGCAAGGGGGATAGAGTATAAAAGCAGATAAGTCCTGCTACAACTGTACAGGGTATTGGTGAGGCTACACCTAGAATACTGCGAACAGTTTTGGTCTCCATATTTAAGGAAGGATATACATGCATTGGAAGCTATTCAGAGAAGGTTCACTCGGTTGATTCCGGAGATGAGGGGGTTGACTTATGAGGATAGGTTTAGTAGGTTGGGCCTATACTCATTGGAGTTCAGAAGAATGAGAGGTGATCTTATTGAAACTTATAAGATAATGAGGGGGCTCGACAAGGTGGATGCAGAGAGGATGTTTCCACTCATAGGAGAAACTAAAACTAGGGGACATAGTCTCAGAATAAGGGGCCGCCCATTTAAAACTGAGATGAGGAGGAATTTCTTCTCTCAGAGGGTTGTAAATCTGTGGAATTCTCTGCCCCAGAGAGCTGTGGAGGCTGGGTCACTGAATATATTTAAGGTGGAGATAGACAGATTTTTGAGCGATAAGGGAATAAAGGGTTATGGGGAGTGGGCAGGGAAGTGGAGCTGAGTCCATGATCAGATCAGCCATGATCTTATTAAATGGCAGAGCAGGCTTGAGGGGCCACATGGCTGACTCCTGCTCCTATTTCTTATGTTCTTACAACTCCTCTGCTCTTCTTCGACATAGTGCCATGGGATCTTTGGTGTCCACCTGAGAGAGCAGACGGGGCCTCGGTTTAAAGTCTCATCTGAAAGACGGCACCTCCGACAGTGCAGCGCTCCCTCAGCACTGCCCCTCCGACAGTGCAGCGCTCCCTCAGCATTGCCCCTCCGACAGTGCAGCACTCCCTCAGCACTGCCCCTCCAACAGTGCAGTGCTCCCTCAGCACTGCACTGGAGTTTCAAGTGCGCAGGTCTCTGGTTCACTAAGTTTTATGCAGTCCTGGCAGACCTTCCATGGCATTGCTTACAGTGGGAGTAATTTTCAACTTCCCCACTGGGACTGTAACCTGGCAGAGCGTCCTGTGCACCTGTGGTACAATGCCACTGGTTTTCATTGCATTGCTTTCAAATGGAACAAACGAACAAATTCTTCAATGGGCGATCAATCCATCCTGCAGGGATACTGCCCTCAGTGACTCTGAAAGTTTGCTGAAGTATCAAGTCTGAAGTGTGACATTTGGAGTGTGACATTAAAGTATGATGCAAAGTAGGTCTAAAGTTTCCAGGAAATGTGAGCTGCAAACGAGACTTTGACTCCATTCTTGCATGTGTACCTTTGCATGTGTAATAATTTAAAGCAAGCTCTAGTTTCCCATTAAAAATGGTCATGTGTTACTTAGCTTTCCTGGGTCGAGATGGGCCACCTGTCACTGGCAGCACACTGACGTTAAGTTCTGTGTCTTTGATTGTGCCCAGGAGAACATAAGAACATAAGAATTAGGAACAGGAGTAGGCCAGCTAGCCCCTCGAGCCTGCTCCACCATTCAACAAGATCATGGCTGATCTGGCCGTGGACTCAGCTCCACTTACCCGCCCGCTCCCCATAACCCTTAATTCCCTTATTGGTTAAAAATCTATCTATCTGTGATTTGAATACATTCAATGAGCTAGCCTCAACTGCTTCCTTGAGCAGAGAATTCTACAGATTCACAACCCTCTGGGAGAAGAAATTCCTTCTCAACTCGGTTTTAAATTGGTTCCCCCATATTTTGAGGCTGTGCCCCCTAGTTCTAGTCTCCACGACCAGTGGAAACAACCTCTCTGCCTCTATCTTGTCTATCCCTTTCATTTTTTAAATGTTTCTATAAGATCACCCCTCATCCTTCTGAACTCCAACGAGTAAAGACCCAATCTACTCAATCTATCATTATAAGGTAACCCCCTCATCTCCGGAATCAGCCTAGTGAATCGTCCCTGTACCCCCTCCAAAGCTAGTATATCCTTCCTTAAGTAAGGTGACCAAAACTGCACGCAGTACTCCAGGTGCGGCCTTACCAATACCCTATACAGTTGCAGCAAATCTCCCTGCTTTTGTACTCCATCCCTCTCGCAATGAAGACCAACATTCCATTCGCCTTCCTGATTACCTGCTGCACCTGCAAACTAACTTTTTGGGATTCATGCACAAGGACCCCCAGGTCCCTCTGCACCACAGCATGTTGTAATTTCTCCCCATTCAAATAATATTCCCTTTTACTGTTGTTTTCCCCAAGGTGGATGACCTCACATTTTCCGACATTGTATTCCATCTGCGAAACCTTAGCCCATTCGCTTAACCTATCTAAATCTCTTTGCAGCCTCTCTGTGTCCTCTACACAACCCGCTTTCCCACTAATCTTTGTGTCATCTGCAAATTTTGTTACACTACACTCTGTCCCCTCTTCCAGGTCATCTATGTATATTGTAAACAGTTGTGGTCCCAGCACCGATCCCTGTGACACACCACTAACCACCAATTTCCAACCCGAAAAGGACCCATTTATCCCAGCTCTCTGCTTTCTGTTAGCCAGCCAATTCTCTATCCATGCTAATACATTTCCTCTGACTCCACGTACCTTTATCTTCTGCAGTAACCTTTTGTGTGGCACCTTATCGAATGCCTTTTGGAAATCTAAAGCCGAATGACCCTGGTTCACAAAACCTTCAATGGAAATCTGCCCAGTAGAAACACGGGAGCCCAGTAGAAACCAGAAATAACTCACATTTATACAACACCTTTCACTTCCCTCAGGACATCCCAAATTTCTAAACGGCCAATAAATTGTTGCTTTGTACGCAATTGTAGCACAGTAATGTCCCACAAAGAGAAATAAGATGAGTAATGAGGTAATGTCTTTTGATGGCGTTGGACCATATTGCCAGTTTGTGCAGTGAGTGTGACTCACCATGTACCTTCAAGAGAGAGCGGGATCAGATCCGAGCTGGGGCGGAGATCGCATCACACCACAGGGAGGTACCAATTTATATAGGCCATCGCAACTTGGCATCCCATTTGACCCTCGGCTCAACCTCCGACTCTATATCCACTTATCACCAAGACTTCCTATTTCCACCTCCGTAACATCGCCGTCTCTGCCCTTGCCTCAGCTCATCTGCTGCTGAAACCCTCATCCATGCCTTTGTCACCTCTAAACTTGACTATTCCAATGCACGCCTGGACAGACTCCCATCTTCCACCCTCCATAAACCTGAGCTCAGATCCCTGCTGCCTGTGTCCTAACTCCCATCAGCCCTGTGGTTTTTCATAGAATCATAGAAAATTATGACACAAAAGGAGGCCATTTGGCCCATCGTGTCCGTGCTAGTCGAAAAAGAGTTTCCCAGCCTAATCCCACTTTCCAGCTCTAGGTCCATAGCCCTGTAGGTTACAACTCTCTAAGTGCACATCCAAGTACCTTTAAAATGTGATGAGGGTTTCTGCCTCTACCACCCTTTCAGGCAGTGAGTTCCAGACCCCCACCACCCTGTGGGTGAAGAAATGTTTCCTCCTCTCCCCTCTAATCCTTCCACCAAGTACTTTAAATCTATGTCCCCTGGTTATTGACCCCTCTGCAAAGGGAAATAGGTCCTTCCTATCCACTCTATCTAGGCCCCTCATAATTTTATACACCTCAATTAAATCTCCCTTCAGCCACCTCTGTTCCAAGGAAAACAACCCCAGCCTATCCAATCGTTCCTCAGAGCTAAAGTTTTCCAGTCCTGGCAACATCCTCGTAAATTTCCTCTGCACTGTTTCTGTAATGTGGTGACCAGAACTGCCGCAGTACTCAAGCTGTGGCTTACCCAATGTTTTATACAGTTCTAGCATTACTTCCCTGCTCTTGTATTCTATGCCTCGGCTAATAAAGGAAAGCATTCCGTATGCCTTTTTAACTACCTTATCAACCTGTCGTGCTACCTTTAAGGATCTGTGGACATACACTCCAAGGTCCCTCTGTTCCTCCACACCTTTCTGTATTCTCCCATTTATTGTGTATTCCCTTGCCTTGTTGCTCCTCCCCAAAATGCATTACCTCGCACTTTTCAGGATTGTATTCCATTTGCCAATTTTCTGCCCAACTGACCAGTCCATCGATATCCTCCTGCAGTCTAGAGCTTTCCTCCTCACTGTCAACCACAAGGCCAATTTTTGTATCATCATTTGTATCATGCCCCCTACATTTAAGTCTAAATCATGGGGTATTCAACATTCAGGAAAGATAGAATAAAAGGAAAAGGAGGTGGGGTAGCATTGCTGGTTAAGGAGCAAATTAAGGCAATAGTTCGGAAGGACATTAGCTTGGATGATGTGGAATCTATATGGGTAGAGCTGCAGAATACCAAAGGACAAAAAACGTTAGTGGGAGTTGTGTACAGACCTCCAAACAGTAGTAGTGATGTTGGGGAGGGCATCAAACATGAAATTAGGGGTGCGTGCAATAAAGGTGCAGCAGTTATAATGGGTGACTTTAATATGCACATAGATTGGGTTAACCAAACTGGAAGCAATACGGTAGAGGAGGATTTCCTGGAGTGCATAAGGGATGGTTTTTTAGACCAATATGTCGAGGAACCAACTAGGGGGGAGGCCATCTTAGACTGGGTGTTGTGTAATGAGAGAGGATTAATTAGCAATCTCGTTGTGCGAGGCCCCTTGGGGAAGAGTGACCATAATATGGTGGAATTCTGCATTAGGATGGAGAATGAAACAGTTAATTCAGAGACCATGGTCCAGAACTTAAAGAAGGGTAACTTTGAAGGTATGAGGCGTGAATTGGCTAGGATAGATTGGCGAATGATACTGAAGGGGTTGACTGTGGATGGGCAATGGCAGACATTTAGAGAACGCATGGATGAACTACAACAATTGTACATTCCTGTCTGGCGTAAAAATTAAAAAGGGAAGGTGGCTCAACCGTGGCTATCAAGGGAAATCAGGGATAGCATTAAAGCCAAGGAAGTGGCATACAAATTGGCCAGAAATAGCAGAGAACCCGGGGACTGGGAGAAATTTAGAACTCAGCAGAGGAGGACAAAGGGTTTGATTAGGGCAGGGAAAATGGAGTATGAGAAGAAGCTTGCAGGGAACATTAAGACGGATTGCAAAAGTTTCTATAGATATGTAAAGAGAAAAAGGTTAGTAAAGACAAACGTAGGTCCCCTGCAGTCAGAATCAGGGGAAGTTATAACGGGGAACAAAGAAATGGCGGACCAATTGAACAAGTACTTTGGTTCGGTATTCACTGAGGAGGACACAAACAACCTTCCGGATATAAAAGGGGTCGGAGGGTCTAGTAAGGAGGAGGAACTGAGGGAAATCCTTATTAGTCGGGAAATTGTGTTGGGGAAATTGATGGGATTGAAGGCCGATAAATCCCCAGGGCCTGATGGACTGCATCCCAGAGTACTTAAGGAGGTGGCCTTGGAAATAGTGGATTCATTGACAGTCATTTTCCAACATTCCATTGACTCTGGATCAGTTCCTATGGAGTGGAGGGTAGCCAATGTAACCCCACTTTTTAAAAAAGGAGGGAGAGAGAAAACAGGGAATTACAGACCAGTCAGCCTGACATCGGTAGTGGGTAAAATGATGGAATCAATTATTAAGGATGTCATCGCAGTGCATTTGGAAAGAGGTAATATGATAGGTCCAAGTCAGCATGGATTTGTGAAAGGGAAATCATGCTTGACAAATCTTCTGGAATTTTTTGAGGATGTTTCCAGTAGAGTGGACAAGGGAGAACCAGTCGATGTGGTATATTTGGACTTTCAGAAGGCTTTCGACAAGGTCCCACACAAGAGATTAATGTGCAAAGTTAAAGCACATGGGATTGGGGGTAGTGTGCTGACATGGATTGAGAACTGGTTGTCAGACAGGAAGCAAAGAGTAGGAGTAAATGGGGACTTTTCAGAATGGCAGGCAGTGACTAGTGGGGTACCGCAAGGTTCTGTGCTGGGGCCCCAGCTGTTTACACTGTACATTAATGATTTAGACGAGGGGATTAAATGTAGTATCTCCAAATTTGTGGATGACACTAAGTTGGGTGGCAGTGTGAGCTGCAAGGAGGATTCTATGAGGCTGCAGAGTGACTTGGATAGGTTAGGTGAGTGGGCAAATGCATGGCAGATGAAGTATAATGTGGATAAATGTGAGGTTATCCACTTTGGTGGTAAAAACAGAGAGACAGACTATTATCTGAATGGTGACAGATTAGGAAAAGGAGAGGTGCAACGAGACCTGGGTGTCATGGTACATCAGTCATTGAAGGTTGGCATGCAGGTACAGCAGGCGGTTAAGAAAGCAAATGGCATGTTGGCCTTCATAGCGAGGGGATTTGAGTACAAGGGCAGGGAGGTGTTGCTACAATTGTACAGGGCCTTGGTGAGGCCACACCTGGAGTATTGTGTACAGTTTTGGTCTCCTAACCTGAGGAAGGACATTCTTGCTATTGAGGGAGTGCAGCGAAGGTTCACCAGACTGATTCCCGGGATGGCGGGACTGACCTATCAAGAAAGACTGGATCAACTGGGCTTGTATTCACTGGAGTTCAGAAGAATGAGAGGGGACCTCATAGAAACGTTTAAAATTCTGACGGGGTTAGACAGGTTAGATGCAGGAAGAATGTTCCCAATGTTGGGGAAGTCCAGAACCAGGGGACACAGTCTAAGGATAAGGGGGAAGCCATTTAGGACTGAGATGAGGAGGAATTTCTTCACCCAGAGAGTGGTGAACCTGTGGAATTCTCTACCACAGAAAGTTGTTGAGGCCAATTCACTAAATATATTCAAAAAGGAGTGAGATGAAGTCCTTACTACTAGGGGGATCAAGGGGTATGGTGAGAAAGCAGGAATGGGGTACTGAAGTTGCATGTTCAGCCATGAACTCATTGAATGGCGGTGCAGGCTAGAAGGGCCGAATGGCCTACTCCTGCACCTATTTTCTATGTTTCTATGTTTCTATGAGGGGTCAAAATTCGGTTGCTACTGCCAGCAGATAGCGCCTGGGAGAGGCGGCAATGGGGCGTAAACGGCTGGGCGACGGCGTTCGACGTGGGTGCCACTTGAAGGGAAATTCGGTTTTGCTTTTTCAAGGGTGTAAAGATTTGCCGCCCCGCCAATTACCGCCATGGAAATCCTGACGTCAGTACGCGTGCAACGCCTCCTTGGCACCGGTCTCGCCAGTCACTTTTGTCGCCTCACTTACCGGCAGGCGGGGAACACGCCACAAAAAGTTGGTGTTTACACATCGCGGTAAAGGTTCAGGGGTGGTATTTGTAGGGAGTTGCTGCCGGGACGACGAGGTCACAGTCAGCGCTGCGTTCTCTCCTCACAGAGAGCGTAGGTGTTGGTGTGCTGCAACTACTCAGCTTCACATCTAGCATTTCGTAAACATTGGTGACTTTCAGGTCACATCCATTGGTGACTAGCACATCGCGGCTACCTTCTGCAACTCAATGGGGCGGGGGGCAGTGATGGCGCACCACGGCATCCTGCAGCGAAGACTTCAAAGGTGCCGGCGACAGACACGGCTTCAGGCCAATGTGAGTCCACGGCAGAGGAGAGGCCCCAGACCTCGGGGCAGGAGGCCGTACAGACGCAAGGTTTATCGTGCACATTCTTTGTCCTTGACATGTCCAAGGAGCAGTGCATAAGAAGGTTGTGGTTCCGTGAGGAGGCGGTTGCCGAGTTCTGCCATCTCTTGCACACAGAGTCCGCAGCTGACATCGACACCAGGACCTCGCTGTCAGTGGCAGTGAATGTGACAGTTGTCCTCAACTTCGATGCTATCAGCTCCTTCCAGTCTCCTGTAGGCGATACATGTGACATCTTGCAGTTTGCAGTACATTGCTGCATTCGCCAGGTGACCCACGCTCTCTACAGCCGATGCACGGACCACATAAACTTCAGCATGTCCAGGCAAAGCCAGGATGAGCGCCCCCGTGGCTTCCCCAGATAGTGGTCTTCCCCAGGGTTCAGGGGGCCATTGATTTTATGCATGTGGCATTGAGGGCCCCGCCCCACAATGGAGATATGTTTCGCAATTGACAGGAATTCCACTCCCTCAACGTTCAGCTGGTCTGCGATCACAGGCAGATGATCCTCGCTCGCAATGCCCGCTATCCTGGCAGCTGCCACGATGCCTTCATCCTGCAGGAGAGCACTGTGCCACAACTCTTCAAGTCACTGCATGAAGTCCGTGACTGGCTCCTGGAAGACAAAGGATATGGTGTTGTCCCCTGGCTGATGACACCCCTCCACAATCCCACCACTCCTGCCCAGCAGCACTACACCAGCCATACCACAAGCCAGATTATTATCCAGCAAACTATCGGGGTCCTGAAGCAGCGTTTCCGCTGCCTTGACCTCTCTGGAGGGGTTTTGCAGTACTCACCTGATAGAGTCTCCATGATCACCATTGTCTGCTGCATGCTGCACAACCTGGCCATTATGAGGGGCCAGAGATTGCCATCAGAGATGGGTGATCCACCCCAGGAGGACGAATACGATGAGGAGGAAGATGAGGAGCTTCAGCCACGGAGGAAGCAGCCTGATACTACTGCGGCTGCAAGGACTGCTCGTCAGGGCCTCATTGCACATCGATTCCAGTGAATAATGCAAGATGTGCCGAATGGACAGCCTAGTCACCTGGCGATGTGCTGAAGACATCGCGTCCCACCCTCCCGCCTCCGTGTATACAAATGCCAAGACAAGATTGTGACGAATTAAAAGAATTTTTATTTACAAAAAATAACCATAGGAAAAAAGCACTAAAGGATGCCATCATCCAAAGCAAACAATAATTGAAACCAGACCCCTTGAAACATTGTCAGCCACATCCACATGCAACTATTCACATTAGTTCATAATCGAACAAGGCTACCTTCTCTGGCCACTATCACACAATTCTTTATTGGCTGATCCAAGTGCAACTATTTACATGAGTTCATATTCGAGCAAGGCCACCATCTCTGGCCACTAGCACGCACATATTTAGTGGCTCTTTCTGAGTGCTTTCCCAGCCCTTCCCTTCTTCCTCCCTTCCATACCTACTGCTCCTCCTCAATGGGGTCTCAGTGCCTACAGCAAGGCTGGGAGAAGGTCGCCGTGTTGGTGCTGCTGCCACAGCTGATGGCCAAGCAGGATGTTCCGCACCACCTCGGGCCCTGGAAGGGCCGGCTGCAGACTGCAGACTGCATCACCTCAGCATGGGCTGCAGCACTGTGTGGGGGATGGGTTGTAGAGAGCAGCAGGGGAAAGGGCTGAGTGATGTCGTCCTGAGAGAGGACATCACGTTCCAACAGGCCTGACACGCTGCTACTCCTCTGGGGCAGAGCCTCAGCATCTGGAGCAATCTGGCTGAGCACAGATTGTTGCTGTGCTACGCCAACGTTAGTTCCCCGTGCAACTGATGGGGCCCCAGACACGATGGTCAGGGCCTGCGTGGATTCAAGTTGGCTGCATCAGGGCAGACTGCGACTGCAGCACACCACGGAGCTGATTGATGCCACCACGCACTGATGACATGACAGTCTGCAGGCCTACCATAGCGTCGGTCTGGTGTTCAATGGCTACTGCCATATTAGCCATAGCCCATGCCTCCATGTCTGGTACCCCAAGATCACTTGAAGCATCCAACATCCATTGGTATCTACCAAGGATGGGCTCAATGGGCTACTGAGGCACAAATGGAAAGGTTGCGATGGACTCCTCCATCCTCACAGCCAGTGCCTCGACATTCTCGAGCACCCTGGACAAAACACCCAGCAGATCGCTGTGCATCTGCAATAACTGTCTTGCGATATCCTCTAGTTCGGGCTCACCATCAGACTGCTGCTGAGCATCACTCACCCTCTGGGGAGCTGGCCCCCGGGCTTCCCCTCCCCCGTGGCCACTGGGTCCCAGAGCATCTCCCACCTCCACCTCCTTGACCACGCCTTCCACAAAAAAGCTGCTGGCCCCGCTCTCTGAGGAAGCTGGATCGTCGGTCACCTCCAGAGAGATGTCCTCTGCCTCCTCGTCCGCTCCACTGTCACCCGCAGTGGAAGGCTGACTTGCAGGCCCCTGGCCGTCTGAGTCATCATCTGAAAGCACAAAGCCAGAGAAGAGTGGTTAGCTGCAGGGGAGGGACCAGGACTGGGAAAGATGTTCAGAAACGCCAGTCTCATGGGGAAGGATTGTGGTGTCAGGGCTACGTGGCCTGCTAGAGGCTGCAAAGGAACTCAACATACCGTCACTGTCCCAAGGGGGCTCGGCTTGACCCACCGCCACCAGACCTGTCACGTGTGTATGCATGGGGTTACTAGTCACCAGGTGGCGCCACTGTCGGAGGTCATTGGGCTGTACGCACGAGTGTGCGGCCCAGTTATAAAAGGCAAGCCATCATGTAATGTAATCACTTTGGGCCATAATAAAGCAGAGCCAGGTTTGAACCTGTGTTAGTTTACAGTATTCAGTCTATCGAGTTATTATATACATAACATTTGGCAACGAGGTTACTTAAGAACCTTCACATGCAAAAATATAGCACAATTGGAATTATGGAGAGATTCGTGGAGGGAGAGGACAGGGCAGATTTTGTAGCTCGCCTGGACCAGTACTTCGTGGTCAACAAAATGGAGGAACCCACTGACGCAGTTAGGCGCAGGGCGGTCTTCCTCATGGTTTGCGATCCGAAAATCTATGGACTCAAAGAATCTTCACTCACCTGCAAGTCCAATGGACAAGGACCATGAAGAATTGCATGCTCTGGTACATGACCATCTCAAACCAGAAGGCGGCATCATCATCTCACGATATCGATTCAACAAACACGTTCATTCTGAGGGCCAGGATGTGTCGGAATTCGTTGCCGACCTAAGACGTCCAGTTGGACCGTGTAAGTTCAAAAATGCATTGGGAGACATGCTGCGGGACTTCTTTGTAATCAGCATCAACCACGAGGTGATCCTGCGTAAGCTACTGGTGGCAGAGATGTGGATTTGAGCAAGGCCATCACGATTGCCCAGGCATGCATGACGACGGACAAAAACTTAAAGCAGATATCATCGGAAAATCAGAACTCGGCAAGCACTGTAAACAAGATTGTATCGTCGTTTGGCAGAGCTGCATAGGCAGGGCCTACTCGACTGCGTACGCAAAACCTGTGGCTGCCCAAAGTCCGCCAACGGGAATGAATCCGATTTCACCGTGTTGGCGTTGTGGGGGCAATCATCGGCCTCATCAGTGTCGGTTTAAACAGTACATTTGTAAAAGCTGTTCGAGACTGGGGCAGCTCCAGCGCATGTGTCCACAACTGAGCAAGCGTGCTGCAACACACCTCGTGGAGGATGATGACCAGTTTGGCGCGGATCCGGATATGCAATCTGAGATACCAGAGGAGGAAGTGTCTGGACTGTATTCATTCCTAACAAAGAGCCAACCAATAATAATTAATGTGAAACTTAATGGTGTGCCGTTAACAAAGGAATTGGACATGGGTGCGAGTCAATCAATAATGAGCCAGAGGACATTCAACAAGCTGTGGGATACTAAGGCTGTGAGGCCTAAGCTGAGTCCAGTCAATGCCAAAGTTGCGTACATACACTAAAGAACTCATAACGGTGATTGTCAGTGCAGTAGCCAAGGTGTCGTATGATGGTGCAGTTCATAATTTACCGTTATGGATTGTTCCAGGCAATGGTCCAACACTGTTTGGCAGGAATTGGCTAGAAAAAATCAAATGGAATTGGAACGCTATCAAAGCGTTGTCGTCGGAGGATGATACTCTATGTGCTCAAGTGCTGAGCAAGTTCCCCTCGCTGTTTGAACCAGGCATCGGCAATTTCACGGGAGCCAAGGTGCAGATCCACATGGACTCGGATGTAAGACCCGTCCGTCATAAAGCTCGGGCGGTTCCGTGCATGATGAGGGAGAAGGTCAAAATCGAACTTGACAGACTCCAGCAAGAAGGGGTCATATCACCAGTTGAATTTAATGAATGGGCTAGCCCCATTGTTCCTGTGTTAAAGAGTGATGGCCCTGTCAGGATTTGTGGAGACTACAAGATTACGATCAACCAAGTTTCGAAACAGGATCAATACCCGTTACCGAAGGCTGATGACCTATTTGCAATGCTAGCCGGGGGATAGTCATTCACTAAACTGGATCTGACATTGGTCTACATGACACAGGAGCTGGTTGAGATGTCGAAGAAACTTACGTGCATCAACACTCATAAAGGGCTGTTTATCTACAACAGGTATCCTTTCGGAATTCGCTCGGCTGCAGCCATATTTCAGAGGAACATGGAGAGTCTACTGAAGTCCGTCCCTAGAACCGTTGTGTTCCAAGATGACATCCTGGTCACAGGTCATGACACCGCCGAACATCTGAACAACCTGGAAGAGGTTCTACATCGTCTGGACAAAGTGGGACTCAGACTGAAACGTTCGAAGTGCGTCTTCATGGCACTGGAAGTCGAATCCTGGGGAGGAAAGTTGCTGCTGACGGCATCAGACCTATGGACTCGAAAACCAAGGCCATCAAAAATGCACCCAAGCCTCAGAATGTGACGGAGCTGTGTTCATCCTTGGTCTACTCAACTACTTCGTTAATTTCCTACCTAGATTGAACATTTTATTAGAGCCACTGCACATGCTGCTAAGAAAAGGCGACAACTGGTTTGGGGTGCGTCTCAAGATAGAGCTTTTGAGAAAGCTACTAATCTGCTTTGCTCTAACAAGCTGCTGGTACATTATGATCCGTGCAAGCGTCTAGTATTGGCCTGTGATGCTTCTTCATATGGAGTTGGTTGCGTGCTCCAACAGGCTAATGAGTCGGATAAACTACAACCTGTTTCATATGCTTCTAAAAGTTTGTCAAAGGCAGAAAGAGCCTACAGCATGGTAGAGAAAGATGCAGTAGCCTCTGTGTATGGGGTTAAAAAGATGCAACAGTACCTGTTTGGTCTTCTGTTTGAACTGGAAACAGATCACAAGCCACTCATTTCATTGTTTTCAGAAAACAAAGGTATCAATACCAATGCATCGTCCCGCATCCAGAGGTGGGCGCTGACATTATCTGCCTATGATTATGTCATTTGCCATAGACCCGACACCGAGAATTGTACCGATGCACTGAGCCATCTGCCGTTGCCCACACCGGAGGTGGAGACGCCACAATATGCAGACCTACTGTTAGTTATGGATGCTTTTGAAAGTGAAGGAACCCATGTCATGGCTAGCCAGAACCTGATATTATCGGTTTTGAAATGTTGTGTCCTTAGTGGTGATTGGTCTGCCATACCCAAGCAAATGGGTGATGAGACCAAACCTTACAACCGTCGCAAAGACAAAGTAGCCATTCAGTCAGATTGTTTACTGTGGGGTAATCGTGTTGTTATGTCTAAGAAAGTCAGAGAGAAATTTGTACATGATCTACATAGCACTCATCCCGGTATTGTCATGATGAAAGCCATTGCCAGGTCTCATGTATGGTGGCCTGGAATTGACTCTGATCTGGAATCATGTGTGCTTCAGTGTAACACTTGCATGCAGATAAGTAAAGCACCAGTGGAATCGTCGCAGAGTCTGTGGTCGTGGCCATCTATACCATGGTCCAGGATCCACATCGACTTTGCAGGTCTCTTCCTGGGAAAGATGTTTTTAATTGTGGTATATGCATATTCAAAGTGGATAGAGTGTATAATCATGTCATCCAGTACATCCACAGCTACCATTGAGAGCCGTTGTGTCATGTTTGCCACTCATAATCTGCCCAACATCGTTGTAAGCGACAACAGACCGTGCTTCACTATTTTGTAGTTTGAAGAGTTCATGATACACAATGGTATCAAACATGTGAGGTCAGCACCATTCAAACCTGCATCTAATGGTCAAGCAGAGCGTGCTGTCCAAACCATCAAGCAGAGTATGAAATGTGTAACTCAAGGTTCACTGCAACCTCGCTTGTCATGCATATTGCTTAGTTACAGGACAAGACCCCACATGCTTACCGGGGTCCCCCTTGCTGAACTATTGATGAAGAGAGGTCTCAAGACCAAGCTCTCTCTTGTCCACCCTGACTTGAACGATCATGTTGAATACAGACGTCAAATTCAGCAGTGGTATCATGATCGCGCTGCTGTGTCACGTGACATTTCTGTTAACGATCCTGTGTATGTACTAAATTATAATCAAGTCCCAATTGGATCGCTGGTACTGTTACGGCCAAGGGGGGTAACAGAGTGTTTATTGCCAAGCTCAAGAATGAGCAAACATACAGGAAACATGTTGATCAGATAAAGCTGCGGCACACGGATGAACCGGAACAGTCTGAGGAAGACACAATCAGTGACCCACCAACCTACCCTCAGTCATCAGAGGACTCCGCTGTCATCAATGAATCTGGACTTTCAATCCCTGACATGGTCATTGCCACTCCCATCAGATCGGCTACCCAGCCCCCAGTCATAACAGACTCACAACACTCGCCCAAGGCTGGAGTTGAACTGAGACGATCAACTCGGGAGTGGAAAGCCCCGGACTGTCTAAATTTGTAAAAAGTCTGTTACTAATATCTTAAAGGGGGATATTGGTATGTATGTATGCTTGGGGTTACTAGCCACCAGGTGGCGCCACTGTCAGAGGTCATTGGGCTGTGCGCATGTGTGTGTGGCCCAGGTATAAAAGGCAAGCCATAAAGTAATGTAATCACTTTGGGCCCTAATAAAGCAGAGCCAGGTTTGTACCTGTGTTAGTTTACAGTATTCAGTCTATCGTGTTATTGCATACATAACACCCACTCACTTGTGCATCCACAGGAGTTAGGGGTTGCACCTCAGAGTCCCCTCCTCCGGTCCGCATCTCGACTGTTCTGATCTGTGTGAGCTTGGCCAGCAAGGTTAAAGAGAATGTCAGAGTTAGTGCCCTTCTATCCTTCTGTCCGAAGTGCCTTACATAGTTCAGAACATGTTAGTGTAGGAGAGCCTTGAAAGGTCGATGTAACTTCCATTAGCTGCGAGTATTTGTGGCAATGCTTGAATGAGAGGGGCGAGGACCTAACGGTTACTGTGAGGATCGCGTCTTCCAGACACATATGAAGACTGAGGAGGTAAGAAGATGAGGGGTGGGTCTTCACAATGGCGTAGGAAGGTTAACAACGCACAGGCCCTCGGAGTGGGTGAGGCTGCATCTGGTCTCACCCACATAGAGCCTGCGGTCAGACACATTCACATTGAGGAGAGGCTGCACATTGAGCTCAGAGCATGGCATGCTCACCACCTGCGTCATGTCGTTCCACTTCTGCTGACACTGGGTCGCTGTCCTGGGTATCGTGTTACTTGCTGGCACAATTTCAGTGACTTCCTACCAGAGCCCGCGAACTGTCTGGGGCTATGGCCTCCTCCCAGTCTCCTTGCTGAGTAATTCTTGACCCCTCTCCAGGGCATCAAGTAGAGCATCGCCGGCAGTGTCGGAGAAGCGGTTTGTGTGCTGGCGAGCTGCTGCTGCCTCTGCCATATTCATCCTGTGAGTGAGTCATCATAAGCGGTCCCTCGAACGAGGATGACTTGCTTCCACGAGTTCACAGGTGTTTCGATGAAGGACCCGATGTTCCAGTCCTGAGCTCCAGTTGAGGGGGTGGAAGATGCCTGTGCGTGGATTTTTTTAACGTGTGGTGGCCGTTGCACACCAGCCACCACACGGGCTTGTCAGAACTAGGTCTTGGTCCTGGGGCAAGGGTTAACCAAGACGACTGGAGACCTGCTCTGCTGCACGGACCTAGCACGTGCACATATCGCAGTGTGAGCTGGCCCATGATCCCCCTGGGCCCTCGGCGCTTCTGGGCCCCGTACCATCATCTGTCACACTTCCGCCACAAACGCTCGCCGCTCCTCCGCCCCGACCTTCCCACTCCTCTGTACCTGGGCCCTGCCGACGTTCCTGCCCACGCTCCAAAACAGCGACCGGGGTTTTGATGACCTCGCCCAGTCACCCATCTCAAAATCCTTGGGGCAGCTCGCGCTGGAGGTTGAAGTGGTACGCCACTCCAGCTCTTTTATAGCCCGACCTGCGGAGCTGTTCTCCCGCAGGTCGGGGGGGGGCCACGAGTGAGTGCGTAGGCAGTGAATATACGCACGAAGCGGTGCCGCGGCCAATCACCACCTCAATTGAATCCCGGTGGCGGCAGTGTGTCTGTGGCGCAGTTACAAATGATGATTGCCGCCTGGATGTTGCCGCCTTGCTTGCCGATCCACTTCCTGCCGTTTACCGCCTCCAGAGTAGCGTGCAATGCCTGATTGAACGCGGCAATCCCATTTTCAGGCCGCAACTGCTGCCTGGCAGTAAAAAAACATAGAAACATAGAAACATAGAAAATAGGTGCAGGAGTAGGCCATTCGGCCCTTCTAGCCTGCACCGCCATTCAATGAGTTCATGGCTGAACATGCAACTTCAGTACCCCATTCCTGCTTTCTCACCATACCCCTTGATCCCGTTAGTAGTAAGGACTACATCTAACTCTTTTTTGAATATATTTAGTGAATTGGCCTCAACAACTTTCTGTGGTAGAGAATTCCACAGGTTCACCACTCTCTGGGTGAAGAAGTTCCTCCTCATCTCGGTCCTAAATGGCTTATCCCTTATCCTTAGACTGTGACCCCTGGTTCTGGACTTCCCCAACATTGGGAACATTCTTCCTGCATCTAACCTGTCTAAACCCATCAGAATTTTAAATGTTTCGATGAGGTCCCCTCTCATTCTTCTGAACTCCAGTGAATACAAGCCCAGTTGATCCGGTCGTTCTTGATAGGTCAGTCCTGCCATCCCGGGAATCAGTCTGGTGAACCTTCGCTGCACTCCCTCAATAGCAAGAATGTCCTTCCTCAGGTTAGGAGACCAAAACTATACACATTGGCCTCACCAATGCCCCGTACAACTGTAGCAACACCTCCCTGCCCCTGTACTCAAATCCCCTCGCTATGAAGGCCAACATGCCATTTGCTTTCTTAACCGCCTGCTGTAACTGCATGTCAACCTTCAATGACTGATGTACCATGACACCCAGGTCTCGTTGCACCTCCCCTTTTCCTAATCTGTCACCATTCAGATAATAGTCTGTCTCTCTGTTTTTTCCACCAAAGTGGATAACCTCACATTTATCCACATTATACTTCATCTGCCATGCATTTGCCCACTCACCTAACCTATCCAAGTCACTCTGCAGCCTCATAGCATCCTCCTTGCAGCTCACACTGCCACCTAACTTAGTGTCATCCGCAAATTTGGAGATACTACATTTAATCCCCTCGTCTAAATCATTAATGTACAGTGTAAACAGCTGGGGCTCCAGCACAGAACCTTGTGGTACCCCACTAGTCACCCCCTGCCATTCTGAAAAGTACCCATTTACTCCTACTCTTTGCTTCCTGCCTGACAACCAGTTCTCAATCCATGTCAGCACACTACCCCCAATCCCATGTGCTTTAACTTTGCACATTAATCTTTTGTGTGGGACCTTGTCGAAAGCCTTCTGAAAGTCCAAATATCCCACATCAACTGGTTCTCCCTTGTCCACTCTACTGAAAACATCCTCAAAAAATTCTAGAAGATTTGTCAAGCATGATTTCCCTTTCACTAATCCATGTTGACTTGGACCTATTCATGTCACCTCTTTCCAAATGCGCTGCTATGACACCCTTAATAATTGATTCCATCATCTTACCCACTACCGATGTCAGGCTGACCGGTCTATAATTTCCTGATTTCTCTCTCCCTTCTTTTTTAAAAAGTGGGGTTACATTGGCTACCCTCCACTCGATAGGAACTGATCCAGAGTCAATGGAATGTTGGAAAATGACTGTCAATGCATCCGCTATTTCCAAGGCCACCTCCTTAAGTACTCTGGGATGCAGTCCATCACGCCCTGGGGATTTATCGGCCTTCAATCCCATTAATTTCCCCAACACAATTTCCCGACTAATAAGGATTTCCCTCAGTTCCTCCTCCTTACTAGACCCTCTGACCCCTCTTATATCCAGAAGGTTGTTAGTGTCCTCCTTAGTGAATACCGAACCAAAGTACTTGTTCAATTGGTCCACCATTTTTTTGTTCCCCATTATGACTTCCCCTGATTCTGACTGCAGGGGACCTACGTTTGTCTTTACTAACCTTTTTCTCTTTACATATCTATAGAAACTTTTGCAATCCGTCTTAATGTTCCTTGCAAGCTTCTTCTCGTACTCCATTTTCCCTGCCCTAATCAAACCCTTTGTCCTCCTCTGCTGAGTTCTAAATTTCTCCCAGTCTCCGGGTTCACTGCTATTTCTGGCCAATTTGTATGCCACTTCCTTGGCTTTAATAGTATCCCTGATTTCCCTTGATAGCCACGGTTGATCCACCTTCCCTTTTTTATTTTTACGACAGACAGGAATGTATAATTGTTGTAGTTCACCCATGCGGTCTCTAAATGTCTGCCATTGCCTATCCACAGTCAACCCCTTAAGTATCATTCGCCAATCAAAAATCTCCATACAGACGGTGACACCACCTCAAAAATGGCAGCACCGAATTTTGACCCCTTAATATATATATACTACAAAAAGAAGGGGCCCCAGTACTGAGCCCCGTGGAACCCCACTGGATACAGCCTTACAGCTACAAAATCTCCCCATAACCATTACCCTTCCTGCCACTGAACCAATTTTGGATCCAATTTGCCCTTCTTCCTTGGGTCCCATGAAATACTTTTTTGATCAAAAGCCTTGCTAAAGTCCATGTAAACTACATCAAAGGCTCTGCCATCATCGACCCTCCTTGTTTCCTCCTCAAAGAGCTCAATCAAGTTAGTCAGACACGACCTTCCCTTAACAAATCCATGCTGACTGACTTTGATTAATGTGTGTCTTTCTAAATTAAGGTTTATACTGCCCCTCCAGTAATTTGCCCACCACCGAGGTTAAACTAACTGGCCTGTAATTACTTGGTTTATCCGTTCCTCCCTTTTTAAACAACGGTACCACGTTAGCAGTTCTCCAATCCTCTGGCACTACTCCTATAGTCAGGGAGGATTGGAAAATGATGGTCAGAGCCTCTGCAATTTCCTCCCTCATTTCTTTTAGTAGCCTCGGATATATTTCATCTGGTCCTGGAGACTTATCTACTTTCAAAAATGCTAAACCCCCTTAAAACTTCCTCTCTCACTATGTTTATCCCATCCAATATTTCACTATCTTCCTCCTGAACTTCAACATCCATATCGTCCCCCTCTTTTGTGAAGACAGCCACAAAATATTCACTTAGTACCTTACCCACATCCTTCACCTCCACACATTGATCACCATTTTGGTCCCGAATTGACCCTACTCTTTCCTTAGTTATCCTCTTGTTCTTTATGTAATTATAAAACATCTTTGGGTTTTCTTTGATTCTACTTGCCAGTAATTTTTTCATGCCCTCTCTTTGCTTTCCGAATTTCCTTCTTCATTTCAACCCTGCACTTTCTATACACTTCTAGACTTTCTGCAGTAATGAGCTCACTCTATCTGATATAGGCTTCCGTTTCTTGCCTTATCTTACCCTGTACGTGCCTTGTCATCCAGGGGGATCTACCTTTGGCAGTTCTACACTTTTGCTTTGTGGGAACATGTTCACCCTGAGTCCGGGGCTGGATTTTCCGGTTTCCTGCGTTGCAGGTTTCGCCCCGGAGCAGCGGCAATGGCTGCGGTAAGTTTTTCTGCGTCCCGCAGCGATCCTCGGGTCTGGTGAGCGGCAGCGCGGTGCTGCACCGCCGAGGAGAGCTGCGCCGGTGTGCAACGCCCCGAGTTGTGACACCGGCACGAGTTCGAGCTCCTGCTCAACCCATCCACCCGGAAATACATCCCGAAATGATCGCCTGGGAAATCAGGGCGGTCCAACCATCCTGTCGGTGGAGAGGTGAGTCATGGACCCCTAAGGTAAGTGTGATTGCCTTTTCTTTTAATTGTTTTAGCGATTTGTGTTGTGGTGGCACGGGCAATGTTTGGGAATGTGTATGTGGGTTTTTTTTAGGTTCCCCCTCCCCCCGCCCTAGGCGGCTCTAGGGGCGCTCCCGACCCGGCTCTTCAGCTCTGGAGTTTTCCACCCTTGCGCCACGAGAGGTGTACAATGCCCCCCTTAGCACTGCGCCCCATGACGCAGGGCCCAGCGGCCCAAACTTACCCACTGAGGCGCAAACTGTTCCAGGGCGCTAACTTACCCGCCCGCCGCCATTATCGCCCCCAAAACATAAAAGCCTGAAAGCCAGTCCCATGTACCTCCCTCCTCAATGCCTCCCACTGCTCTGGCACTGGTTTACCTTCAAGTAACTGTTTCCAGTCCACTTTTGCTAAATCACTTCTCAGCCTAGTAAATTTGGCCTTCCTCCAATTTCGAACCCTTTCTCCTGTTTTTTTTTGTCCTTATCCATAATTATGCAAATCTAACTGAATTATGATCACCGCACACACACATGCTCTCCCACTGATACTCCTTCCACCTCACAGCTTTATTGCCTAAAACTAAATCCACAACTGCCCCTCTTCTTGTTGGGCTTGCTATGAATTGGCTAAAAAAGTTCTCCTGAATGCAATTTAGGAATTCTGTGCCTTCTGTACTTTTTACACTCATAGTTTCCCAATTAATATTCGGGTAATTGAAATCCTTCACTATTACTGCCCTATTGTTTTTGCACTTGTCAGTAATTTGCCTACAAATTTACTCGTCTATCTTCCTTGGACTGTTAGTACAGTCCCAGCAGTGTGATAATGTGATCGCCCCTTTTTGTTCTTTACTTCCACACATATAGCCTCATTTGATGATCCTTCTAACATATCATCCCTCCTCATGGCTGCAATTGTTTCTTTAATCCGTTCTGCGACTCCCCCTCCTTTTTTAACCCCCTCTCTATCCCGTCTGAAAACCCTGTAACCAGGAATGTTGAGCTGCCATACCTGCCCTTCTTTCAGCCATGTCTCAGTAATAGCTATAATATAATCCCACATGTCTATCAGTGCTCTCAGCTCATCTGCCTTGTTTCCTTCCATTAAAGCATATACCTTTTATCATTGCCAAACTGCCTGGTTGTCTATTTTCTAGCCTTTGTTTCCTCTGCTTTCCAAACTCGCTTATTACTTTTCTGCCTTCTATTTACAGTTTTATTTCTCTCCCCTCTAACAAGGCTCTCAGTTTCCCATCTCCCTGCCAGGCTAGTTTAAACCCTCCCCGACAGCACTAGTAAATCCCCCCGCGCGAGGATATTGATGGGGTATTTTAATTTTCATGATGATTGGGATAAGCAGACTCGCCCGTATTAGAAATTCACCACATTGCAGCAAAATTCTAAACGAGCAAAGTGTGTTAGAAAGACAAGCCTGAAGGCTCTGTGCCTCAATGCGAGGAGTTTTCGGAATAAGGTGGACGAATTAACTGCGCAGATAGCAGTTAACGGATATGATGTCATTGGCATCACGGAGACATGGCTCCAGGGTGACCAAGGCTGGGAACTCAACATCCGAGGGTATTCAGCATTTAGGAAGGATAGACAGAAAGGAAAAGGAGGCGGGGTGGCGTTCCTGGTTAAAGATGGAAATTAATGCAATAGTAAGGAGTGACATTAGCTTGGATGATGTAGAATCGGTATGGGTGGAGCTGCGGAATTCCAAAGGGCAGAAAACGCTAGTGGGAGTTGTATATAGACCACCAAACAGTAGTAGTGAGGTTGGGTACAGCATAAAGCAAGAAATAAGGGATGTGTGCAATAAAGGTACAGCAGTTATCATGGGCGACTTTAATCTACATATTGATTGGGCGAACCAAACTGGTAGCAATGCGATGGAGGAGGATTTCCTGGAGTGTATTAGGGATGGTTTTCTCGACCAATATGTCGAGGAACCAACAAGAGAGCTGGCCATCCTAGACTGGGTGATGTGTAATGAGAAGGGACTAATTAGCAATCTTGTTGTGCGAGGCCCCTTGGGGAAGAGTGACCATAATATGGTAAAATTCTTTATTAAGATGGAGAGTGACACAATTAATTCGGAAACTAGGGTCCTGAACCTAAGGAAAGGTAACTTCGATGGTATGAGGCGTGAATTGGTGAGAATAGACTGGCAAAGGATACTTTAAGGGTTGACGGTGGATAAGCAATGGCAAACATTTAAAGATCACATGGATGAACTTCAGCAATTGTACATCCCTATCTGGAGCAAAAATAAAACGGGGAAGGTGGTTCAACCGTGGCTAACAAGGGAAATTAAGGATAGTGTTAAAGCCAAGGAAGAGGCATATAATTTGGCCAGAAAAAGCAACAAACCTGAGGACTGGGAGAATTTAGAATTCAACAGAGGAAGACTAAGGGTTTAATTAAGAGGGGGAAAATAGAATATGAGAGGAAGCTTGCAGGGAACATAAAAACTGACTGCAAAAGCTTCTATAAATATGTGAAGAGAAAAAGATTAGTGAAGACAAACGTAGGTCCCTTGCAGTCGGATTCAGGTGAATTTATAATGGGGAATAAAGAAATGGCAGACCAATTGAACAAATACTTCGGTTCTGTCTTCACAAAGGAAGACACAAATAACCTTCCGATTGTACTAGGGGACAGTAGGTCTAGTGAGAAGGAGGAACTGAAGGATATCCTTATTAGGTGGGAAATTGTGTTAGGGAAATTGATGGGATTGAAGGCTGATAAATCCCCGGGGTCTGATAGTCTGCATCCCAAAGTACTTAAGGAGGGGGCCCGAGAAATAGTGGATGCATTGGTGATCATTTTCCAACAGTCTATCGACTTTGGATCAGTTCCTATGGACTGGAGGGCAGCTAATGTAACACCACTTTTTAAAAAAGGAGGGAGTGAGAAAACAGGTAATTATAGACTGGTTAGCCTGACATCGGTAGTGGGGAAAATGTTGGAATCAATCATTAAGGATGAAATAGCAGCGCATTTGGAAGGCAGTGACAGGATCAGACCAAGTCAGCATGGATTTATGGAAGGGAAATCAAGCTTGACGAATCTTCTGGAATTTTTTGAGGATGTAACTCGCAGAGTGGACAAGGGAGAACCAGTGGATATGGTGTATTTGGACTTTCAAAAGGCTTTTGACAAGGTCCCGCACAAGAGATTGGTGTGCAAAATCAAAGTGCATGGTATTGGGGGTAATGTACTGACGTGGATAGAGATCTGGTTGGCAGACGGGAAGCAGAGAGTCAGGATAAATGGGTCCTTTTCAGAATGGCGGGCAGTGACTAGTGGAGTGCCGCAAGGCTCAGTGTTGGGACCCAAGCTCTTTACAATATACAGTAACGATTTTGATGAAGGAATAGAGTGTAATATCTCCAAGTTTGCGGATGACACTAAACTGGGTGGCGTTGTGAGCTGTGAGGAGGATGCTAAGAGGCTGCAGGGTGACTTGGACAGGTTAGGTGAGTGGGCAAATGCATGGCAGATGCAGTATAATGTGGATAAATGTGAGATTATCCATTTTGGGGGCAAAAATACGAAGACAGAATATTATCTGGATGGCGGCAGATTAGGAAAAGAGGAGGTGTGACGAGACCTGTGTGTCATGGTTCATCAGTCACTGAAAGTTGGCATGCAGGTACAGCAGGCGGTGAAGAAGGCAAATGGTATGTTGGCCTTCATAGCTAGGGGATTTGAGTATAGGAGCAGGGAGGTCTTACTGCAGTTGCACAGGGCCTTGGTGAGGCCTAACCTGGAATATTGTGTTCAGTTTTGGTCTCCTAATCTGAGGAAGGACTTTCTTACTATTGAGGGAGTGCAGCGAAGGTTCACCAGACTGATTCCAGGGATGGCTGGACTGTCATATGAGGAGAGACTGGATCAACTGGGCCTTTATTCACTGGAGTTCAGAAGGATGAGAGGGAATCTCATAGAAACGTATAAGATTCTGACGGGACTGGACAGATTAGATGCGGGAAGAATGTTCCTGATGTTGGGGAAGTCCAGAACCAGGGGACACAGTCTTAGGATAAGGGGTTGGCCATTTAGGACTGAGATAAGGAGAAACTTCTTCACTCAGAGAGTTGTTAACCTATGGAATTCCCTGCCGCAGAGAGTTGTTGATGCCAGTTCATAGGATATATTCAAGAGGGAGTTAGATATGGCCCATACGGCTAAAGGAATCAAGGGGTATGGAGAGAAAGCAGGAAAGGGGTACTGAGGGAATGATCAGCCATGATCTTATTGAATGGCGGTGCAGGCTCGAAGGGCCGAATGGCCTACTCCTGCACCTAATTTCTATGTTTCTATAAAAGGTAGCAAATTTCCTGTCTGTGTTGAGGATAGATTTCTGCAACAATATGTCCTCGAGCCAACAAGAGGGCAGGCCATATTCGGTTTAATACTGAATAATGAGCCAGATTTAGTTAACAGCTTAACAGTGCGTGAACATTTATCGAACAGCGATCATAATATGATCGAGTTCACCATTGTGTTTGAAAGAGAGAAGCGTGAAACAGCTCAGGTTCTGAACTTAGGTGAGGCCAACATCAACAGGATTAGACAGAGTCTGTCTACAATAAACTGGGAAAGTCTGTCAATGGGTAAATTGACAGAAGATCAGCGGAAGGTGTTCAAAATTGAATTTAACATGATATAGAAGCAGTTTATACCCCTCAGGGGCAAGAGCTCTACTTGCCACAACAAGCCACGATCAACAAGCCATATGGGACAACATGAAGCTACAAGAGAAAGCAGACAAAAATACAAAAGAGAAACACAGATCCTGGCGACTGGGAGAGATACAGAGAACAAACGTCACAAAACAGATAGAGCTACAAACAAGGAATATGAAAATAACTTGCAAGGAATGTCAAAATCAGCACCTTTTTTTTACATATATATATATTAGGCAAAAGAGGGCAGTCAGGAGGAAAGTGGGCCCCTGGAAAACTGATAATGGTGATATTATAAATGAAAATAAGGACACGATAGATGTATTGAATAATTACTGTGCGTCAGTATTTACAGCAGAGGAAGGAAGCTATCGGGCAAGGGGACTCGCCAAAACGAACATAAGCAAAATAACAGGAATGAAGAAAGTAATGGCACTAAAGAATGACAAGTCTCCGGGACCAAATGGTTTCCAGAAGTTTACAAGAAGTAGGTGACAACACTGCAGGCGCCCCAACTATAATCTTCTGAAGTTCTCTCGATTCAGGAACCCTTCCTTCAGATTGAGAATATCACTCTGCTATTCAATGAAGGTGAGAGAGGGAAACCGGAGAATTATGGATCGGTTTGCCTAACAACTGTTGACGGAAATGACTAGAGTCTATAATTAAGGACAGGGTGACTGAACTCCTGGAATATCTATCGCTGATCAGAGAGAGCCAGTGGATTTGTAAAGGGTCATGCCTTATGGACCTGATTGAATTTTTGAAGAGGCGACTACAGTAATGGACAGGGGAATGTCTATGGATGTTATTTATATGCTCTTCCAGAAGGTATTTGATAAAGTTGCACATAAGAGGTGGAAGCCGATTCGATAATAAGGCGGAGGAATTCGGCTGCTTTGTGCCTCCCGTTAGTGCCTGCTAATTCACCAATGCCTGTGAACATCCCTGGCGGTTTTGCGCTGGCACTAACACCTACCACCTCAGTCCCTAGCACTCCATTGATTGTGATGTCATCAAGTGCGCAGTGCCCCATTACCGCCCTGGATCAGAGATTCACTCTCACCCCCTGCCTGAGTGCCTGCCGTCAACAACGGCAGGAGGAGGAGGCGGTATACAGTTGGAGGGCTGCTGGAGGAACGGTGTTTAAAGACAGCAACATCCCTTGTATTTGTAGTCGGCAAAGAATGCTGCCGTGTCAGGTTGAGATCGGCAAACAGCCATTTTCAGTGATTTACGCCTTTTTTAGTTTCAGGAGTCTTCTGCCTCATAAAAATTATTCAGTATCATTCAGGTGAGATTTAAGTGTTACATTTCGATACATTAATGGGGCTGTACTGGCCCTGGACCCCGCCCTCCAGCGTTAATGGGGACTGTACTGGCCCTGCACCCCGCCCTCCAGCGTTAATGGGTTGTACTGGCCCTGGACCCCGCCCTCCAGCGTTAATGGGGACTGTACTGGCCCTGGACCCCGCCCTCCAGCGTTAATGGGGCTGTACTGACCCTGGACCCCGCCCTCAAGTGTTAATGGGGACTGTACTGGCCCTGGACCCCGCCCTCCAGTGTTAATGGGGCAGTACTAGCCCTGGACCCCGCCCTCCAGCGTTAATGGGGACTGTACTGGCCCTGGACCCCGCCCTCCAGCGTTAATGGGGACTGTACTGGCCCTGGACCCCACCCTCCAGCGTTAATGGGCTGTACTGGCCCTGGACCCCACCCTCCAGTGTTAATGGGCTGTACTGGCCCTGGACCCCACCCTCCAGTGTTAATGGGGACTGTACTGGCCCTGGACCCCGCCCTCCAGTGTTAATGGGGCTGTACTGGCCCTGGACCCCGCCCTCCAGTGTTAATGGGGTTGTACTGGCCCTGGACCCCGCCCTCCAGCGTTAATGGGGACTGTACTGGCCCTGGACCCCGCCCTCCAGTGTTAATGGGGACTGTACTGGCCCTGGACCCCGCCCTCCAGTGTTAATGGGGCTGTACTGGCCCTGGACCCCGCCCTCCAGTGTTAATGGGGACTGTACTGGCCCTGGACCCCGCCCTCCAGTGTTAATGGGGACTGTACTGGCCCTGGACCCCGCCCTCCAGCGTTAATGGGCTGTACTGGCCCTGGACCCCGCCCTCCAGTGTTAATGGGGCTGTACTGGCCCTGGACCCCGCCCTCCAGCGTTAATGGGGCTGTACTGGCCCTGGACCCCGCCCTCCAGCGTTAATGGGGACTGTACTGGCCCTGGACCCCGCCCTCCAGCGTTAATGGGGCTGTACTGGCCCTGGACCCCGCCCTCCAGCGTTAA